>NC_136495.1:93696702-94164202 GCF_053919585.1 Euprymna scolopes | reverse complement strand
AGTGATACCGTATGATCTAATTTTCCTGAGGAGACCCTCTGTCAAAAGCCTTAGATATATCTAGAGCTACCGCTCTGCCCTCCCCGGCTTTGTCCAGTGAATGGTATATACGTTCAGAGATTACAGTTAGGATGTCTGCTGTGGAACGGGCTTGTCTAAATCCATATTGTTGGTCAGTCAGAAGTTTAGCATCTGTAAGGTGATGGACTAGAGCATGGTTAATTAAGGTCTCAAATATTTTGGCAAAAAGTGGGAGGAGGCTAATGGGGCGATAATTTAATGGGTCCGTTCTTTCGTTTTTTGCGAATTAGTCCACCGGGCAAATTATCCCTCGTAATATATAATATTCAATAGAGGATTGATTCTATGATAGTACACAATCGGCATAAATTAAAATATCATGTTTAAGCGTATTGTATGACCCGGCAATGCCGGCATTCAGCTAATATATATATATATATATATATATATATATATATATATATATACAAAACATTCCATGATCGAATGATTTTTAGACTGATAAATTTGTTTGTTCTAGTGGTTGAATCTAAAGAGGAAAATCGGAAAAAGAAGCGGACGTTGTGTGCTGATATTGCCTTGGAATTGGATTTGCAGAAACACATCTTGAGACAGGTGAAAGGTAAACGATTTATTTTAAAAGATAAGTTTAGAAACGAAATACCAAGTCAGCTTTACCTTTTCTTGAACTTCTGTAAACGATTAATTGAATCCTATAGAACAACAAGTAAAATTATCATAATTTGCAGTGAGTAACTCGAGTCGGGTCCTGCTTTTGTGATGTTCTAGTGGTAAGACTTTAAAATATACAACAAAATCGCATGTTACAAATGTTAAAAATAGACTTTCTTAAAACTTCTTCATTCAAATTGTACATTTATTGATGAAAATATTATTTCAAACTTAAGCTTCACTGACGAACAGAGTCAGTATTGTACAAGTCAATAGTAGGCAAAAAAAAAAAATCTGTTACATAATTTGTATCCATTTATATTTAGTTAAACAATTGTCAGTGAAAACCTAATGAACAAAGAGGCAAACAGTTACACACCTCACCTACTTTTATTGTTTCAACACATTATATAAGATTACTATCATTAGAGTTATCTCTAAATCTTATCTATTCTGCACTGTTACATATGTGTGTGTGTGTGTGTGTGTGTGTGTGTGTGTGTGTGTGTGTGTGTGTGTGTGTATACTTTTTATTTCTTTTACATAAGCATTTATATGCCACTACACCTTTATGAGCATGTTTTGGTCAACAAGTTACAAGTAACTAAACATCGCTTCAGGCGATATTGCTTGTACAAAAATAAACTATATATATATATATATATATATATATATATATATATATATATATATATATATATGTGTGTGTGTGTGTGTGTGTGTGTATAGTAAGTTATGAAAATATATATGGCAAGTAAGCTTATACCTGATGAATTCTCACAAGAATGAAATGCGGAATATTCTGTGTAGCTTTATTGCCATATATATTTTCATAACTTACTACCTAGCTTTACCTATGTATCGAGCACTGTTAAAGTAAATACTGAAAAATTTATGCATAAATTATATCTTTGTATATTAGTTTATGTGATTAAATGAAGTAATCATATATATATATATATATATATATATATATATATATATATATATATATATATATATATATGTATATATATATATTATAACTCAGCGGAAACAAAATTCATGACAATCATTATTATGTAATAATGCTCCCAAAATTCTAAGTAAACAAATATTAGGTTGGTACAAAAATAATGTCATTTTTGGACGTTCAACTATAAAAACAACATAATATTTGTAGATTTAGAAGTTTTGGAGCATTGATTTTGTCATAAATTTTGTATTCTGCTGAGTTTATAATACATGAACTATGGGAAATATAAATTTTATCATTGAGCTTAATTACAGTTCAAATGCTGTATTCAATAGTATCTTGGAGATTTGGAAGGTTTCAATTTGTATTTGTAGAATTGAGGCGAGGTATTTTTTTTTTGTGTGTCAATAAGATGAAACTAAAGTTAAAACATTTCACTTTCTTTAATATACTAGCAGTTCATCTCATTGTTGCTCGAATCCTGTGTACTGTTCATAACTTTATATGCATATGTATATATATATTAAAAAGTTTAATTTATTCCAGGTAACCTACATCTAAAATTTCAAGTGTTTAGACCCAAAATTGGTGGAGGAGTTTGGTAGAGTCAACTCTTTCAACTTTGACCTCCAGGCAGCAAAATTTTCGCCCAAAAATTGATTAAAAAGCTTGCTGCATATCTGAATACTCGTTATGTAAAATTTCAAATGTTTAGACCCAAAATTGGCTGAATAGTTTGTTAGACACCGCAAAGGTTAAATCTTTTGAACTTTGATCCCTTGGCAGTCAAATTTTCGGCTCAAAGCCAATGAAAAAGTTTGTTCTATGTCTGAATACAATTTCAAATGTTTAGACCAAATATTGGCTGAGTAATTTGGTAGAGACTGCAGAGGTCAAATTTTTTTAAACTTTGACCCAATTATGACCCCTTAATATTTATTGTTTTGGTCTCAAATCAAATTAAAACGTTTGATCGATGTCCAAGTAACTTACATCTAAAATTTCAAATGTTTAGACTCAAAATTGACAGAGGAGTTTGGTAGAGTTTTCAATAGTCAAATCGTTGAACTTTGACTCCTTGACAGCCAAATTTCTAGCCGAAAACTGATTAAAAAAGATTTTCCCAAATCTCAATACCCTTTATGTCAAATCTCGAGTCTGTAAACTGAAAATTGACAAAGTAGTTTGGAAGGGAAATGAACATACAGACATACACACATACAGACAGATAATTTCACTTATATATATATATACTAGCATTTCAGCCCGGCGTTGCCCGGGTGTTTGGATGTGTCTAGTGAGCAAAAAAAAAAAAATTTTTAAAAAGTGGTGGTAGGAAGGCAGGCCGTACCACGAAGTAGGAGCAGAATAGGAAAAAACCTGACGTCTATTTTGTTACGACCACCGCCAAACCAGAAATGACATTTTTTAAAATTAAGGCTAGACAATTGAAAGAAAAAGATGACTTTCAAAAATATCGGCGAAAAAAGCGACCCCCCCCCCTCGTGTAGAAAAGTTCCCAGTTGAAGGTGAAGATATTAATATTTTTAGCCAATTTTTCGATATTTGTCGCCTGAAATGGCGAACTTTAAAAGGATACTGATTTTGGTAAAATCCGTCGCCTCTGTCGAAAGTTTTCGGCACACATGCAAACATACATACATACATTTATATATTGGTAACTAAAAATTTTCGACCCAAACTGATTAAAAAGCTTGCTCTATCTCTGAATACCCTTTATGTCAAATTTCAAATGTTTAGACCAGAAATTGAGTAATTTGGTGGAGACCGCAGAGGTCAAATTTTTTAAAACTTTGACCACGATCATGGCCCTTTAACATTTATTGTTTTGGGCTCAAATTAAGTTATTAAGTTTAATCCATGTCCACGGAACCTATATCTAAAATTTCAAGTGTGTAGACCCAAAATTGTCGGAAGAGTTTGGTAGAGTTCTCAAAGGTCAAATCGTTGAACTTTGACCCCTTAACAGCCAAATTTCTGGCCGAAACCCGATCACCAAGATTTTCCCAAATCTCAGTACCCTGTATATCAAATTTCGTGTATGTAGACTGAAAATTGACAGAGTTATTGCATAGGGAAATGTACACACAGACACGCAGACACACAGATAAACGGACACTTTCACTTTTATAGATATACTAGCATGGGTGCCCGGCGTTGCCCGGGTATTTTGAGATGTATGCTGAGCAAAAAAAAAAAAAAAAGTGGTCAATTTTTTTTTTAAACTTTGACCCCTATTATGATCCCTTAACATTTATTGTTTTGGGCTCAAATCAAGTTATTAAGTTAGATCCATATCGAATGAACCTATATCTAAAATTTCAAGTGTGTAGACCCCAAATTGTCGGAGGAGTTTGGTAGAGTTCTCAAAGGTCAAATCGTTGAACTTTGACCCCTTAACAGGCAAGTTTCTGGCCGAAACCCGATCACCAAGATTTTCCCAAATCTCAGTACCCTGTATATCAAATTTCGAGTCTGTAGACTTAAAATTGACAGAGTTATTGCGTAGGGAAATGTACACACACAGACATACAGATACACAAATACACACACAGAAAGACAGACACTTTCACTTTTATAGATATACTAGCAAAGAGACCCGTGCTTCGCACGGAGCTTTGTTGCGCACTCGGGTACCAAAATCTGTGGGCACCTTTCCAGTAAGTTGATGTTGTAAGAGCAACGATTGTATAAGGTGATTAACATTTTAACTACCTCTTGTAGTGACTGAAATTCAATCAGGAACTTCACAAAACATTTTCATCAAAAGGAAGGTTACTTGATGTTACATAGTAAAATTTTTCATTGAAGTAATTTTCAACTCTTGCTTAAATTTTATCTTGCACATTCAATACTAAAAACTTACCACAATCAGATCATGTCAGTTTTTCCTCATATCCATTTCTCGAACTTTTCACTGAAGAGCCTCAGGGTAAACTACATTTCTGCTGCTTTGATTTGGAGCCAGAATGTAGAGTTTTTCTGAACTTCCTGTCCGGCTGATGGAGACGTAGAACATACCGTGACTGAAGCAGTCTGATGTCAAGTCTACGCCAATGGTGTTAAATGTCTGACCTTGACTTTTGTTTATGCTCATTGCAAAACACACCTTCACAGGAAATTGGAGTCTCCGGAATTTAAATGGAAGTTCTGAGTCCGATGGAACTAAGGGGATCCTTGGCAGTAGAACGGTTTCGCTTTTGTAGGGACCACAAGAAATGGTGGCCTCAAGTACATTGGTGTGCAATCTGGTGATAACACATCTGGTTCTGTTTGTTGTTTTTGGCGGTTCCAAGGATCGAAGAATCATGATTGGCGATCCAATTTTGAGATTTAAAATGTGTGGAGGCATTCCAGATATCTCCAAAGAGTTTAAAAACTCCACAGGGTAGTGAACAGCTTCATATTCATTAGTAGCCGAATCAACTGACTTGTATTGCTTTGTGTCTCCTGGAAATTCATCCATTATTGAATTGTTCAAATGATTCACATTGCTGTTTAATGGCGAAATAATAGCCCTCTCAGCAAGCCAATCCGGTGATTTTCCATTGTTTTGCAGGTCTGGGTACACTTTGTCTTTCAGTTGCTTCTGATTACCGACACATTTACCAAGCGCAGTTGGAATCTTAATTGTGTCAGGTGAAGAAGTGATAGGAAACTGACCATTACCGATTTGGAGAAGCAATTTTGAGAAGTCTGCTGCAGCTGTGTTATCAGAGATATAGGCTCTCATATTAGTAGTCAGTCTCTTCACTATAACGTGCCTCCAGAGATAGGATTGTTTCAAACTTGCATTGACAATGTTAGCCCTTGTGCCATTTTTAACCACTGGGAGGATTTGACGGAAATCACCGCAAAATAAGGTTGGAATGCCACCCATGGGATTCTTGTTTCCTGTGATGTCTTGCAGTGTTCGGTCAATTGCTTCATAAGCACTCTTGTGCGTCATTGGGGCTTCGTCTACAATGATTGCAGAGGTGTCTCTAATTACATTTGCCAAGGCTGAGTTACCAGTAATTTTGCAAACTGGCTGATCCATTCGATGAGTATCCAAGGGTACTTTAAAAGTGCTGTGAAGAGTGCGGCCACCTTGTAGTAGAGTAGCAGCAATGCCACTGAATGCTGTTGCAAGCACAATCTTTCTCATGGATCTAATCTTTGCAAGGATCAAATTGATTACAAAAGTCTTGCCCGTACCACCTGGAGCATCAAGAAACATCATGTTTTTGTTCATTTCACCTTGTGCTTCCAACATTGCCATGAATGAATTGTAAACTTCTCTTTGAGAATCGGTCAGTTTTTCTTGCATATTTTCTGCTTGTAGGGAAAGTTCTTCAAGATTATAAGTAACTTCACGTTGATACTCTCTCGCAAGTCTTTCATCTCTCCCTTGCGTTGGTGCAGGTAATCCATAGCTTGCCAATGGTTGACCGCACATAAGGAGAACTTTTTCTTCAATTAGACAAAGAGTTTTATTGTAGATGTCCTCATTAAAATCTGCTTCTGGATTGTTAACTTCTTGCCTGTATCTGTGAAGAATGTCTTCAGATATTACATCACGAAAAGCCATCCAGATCTCAAGAGGATTTCTTGGCTCACAGGCTGTTAAAATTATCACAAATAGGCTTTGCAAATTTGAAGGTGATTGAGTGGCACTTGCCTCTCCTACTGCTTGATGCAAGTGATAGTCATTTTCTAGAAGGCCTCGAGCAAGGCACGCTGCTCTGTATGTTTCAAACACCTGACCATTGTATGCTCGCAAATTTTGAAATGAAGTTGGACCAGCAACCTCATTGAGCAACAGGCGTAAGAAATAACACTCCCCTGCTTTTGGACTAATCGTGTAGATTCTCCCAATGCATGGTGCCTTCCATACATCATCATTTTCAGTACCTTCAACTTGTACCCCACGCATTCTTCTCATCCATTTCTTTGTCGATTTGTTCCAAGTGTAAAACTCAGGGACTTCTACGTATTTGAGACCCCTTGCAAAGTCATCCTCATGGCAGAGTTGAAAAAATGCTGTCAAAGTTGTGGCAGGCGGTGGACCTTGGGCTCGTTCAAGAGCAGTATCAGCTGAGAACATGACACGCTGCCCATTTTCAAGATGAACAGAAAGTTGTACAATTGGGGGGAAATGTTCATGGATGGGATGTTCCAATATCCTCCAGGCCGCCTCTGAACTGCCGACATACCTTGCATTCTGGAACTGCTGGATATCATCCACAATGTGACTTTGTACTTGGCCTTGTTGGTTAGCTGCTCCATCAGTTCTTTGTAGTTCAAACACTGCTTGATCACATCCTTTATTCACGTATTTGAGGACATATTTGATGCTTTGGATCGAGCTGCAAATTTCTACGTTAATGTGAGCGTTGAACTGCTGAAGGAGGACCTTGTTGTACGGAACAATCCACTGGTTTGTTATTTCTTGATTAACATACCGACCATTTCTACGTTAATGTGAGCGTTGAACTGCTGAAGGAGGACCTTGTTGTACGGAACAATCCACTGGTTTGTTATTTCCTGATTAACATACCGACCATTTCTCTTCATCCTTATTGTACCAGTCTGGCCTCCATCTTCTGGTTTTCTTCGCCTGTACTTGGGGTAAGAGTCTTGGCCTTGCTCGGTACACTGAAGAAATTCTTTTGGGTATTTTTTGGAACATTTGTTGTCAATCATACATGGACAATTTGGATTAAATGGTCCACAAGGTCCATGCACCATATGTGCCATCACTTTAGCATGAAGATCAGATATGCAGAAATCCATTTTTTTCTGGTAGAAGTTTGTCCTCTGGGGCCTGCCAGGTGAGGATGTGTGCATGCGGCAGTCCTCTTTTTTGATATTCAATACTGTACAGGAAAGCCCTCAACCTGCCAAATCCTCCCTTTTTAATAAATTCAAGTAACTTTTTTAGCTTCTGCCTGAAAACCCTGGCAACAATATCTGGACGATCCTGAGGGTCTTGCCCTTGAAGACAATTTTCTGTAATTTCTGTCCACTTTGGATTTGTTGTGAACGTGATGAAGAGGTCGGCTCGGCCCATTCGCCGAACATATGCCATGGCATCACTTTGACGCTCAAACATGTATCGAGGGCCTCCTGTATAAGTTGCCGGAAGTACAACTCGTTGACCAAACTGTTCTGGATTCCCATCCTCCCTAAGAATTGAATCTCTCAAGTTGCTATAATTGTCAGCTCTCAGGGTCTGTTGCTCACGCCTCAGGAACTGTAAACGTTCTGTTTCAATCTTGCAGTACACATCCACCAGCCATTGTTGAAATAGCCTTCGGTACCAGAGAAAATAGTTTCCAGGCCGAGTCATTAAATGGTACGAATAAAATTGCTGTTGGGTAACTTTTCGCCCATTGGATGCCTTCATGTAAGATGGAGAACCATAGGGGTACATTAACGGGTACATTAAAGTATCGTAGAGGGGATGTAGTTCGGAGATCCATTTTAATGTATCATTTCTAAAACGCAAGACAATATCCCGGTTAGCTGTTGGTTCATTCCCCATTAATATTCCAATCTCATACGTTGTTGTTGGAGCATTGAATCGCCGTGGATGCTCTTCTTGCGGCCTTCGGTCTTCCCTTATGACAACTTTATGTTCTATCAAGTGTTCTTCTTCAATCCTCTCCTTTGTTGTTTTCAGCTGACAAATAAAGCTGTTGTTCTCATGTAAAAATTCAGTCAGACTTTGGAGAATGTCTCTATTGAGTCTACTGTCACGTCCCCGATTATGTAGTTCCTCTTCCAGACTATCCAAGAAGTAGACTTGAATAAACTTTGCTGTTTCATCTTCAGGTGGTAAAAGACTCCCAATCTGGTGGCAAACCTGGCCTCGAATTCTAAAAGAAGGATTCCACCCATGTACTGCCGCAATTTTGTGACCAAATGATGTCACTGCAAAACAATTGTTATAACTGCGTAGATTTTGCAGAAAATCTTTAGAGATGGGACCATTGCCGGAGAGCAAATCTTGAAGCAACTGAGGCAGTGGTAGAAAGCTATCAAGCACAACTTTGCCAGAAGAACAACAACAACCAGGGGTTTCTCCTTTAAATTTTACAGCTGAGCAATGTTGACATACTTTGTCCATTTTTCCTATATCAGCTGTAGTGAGAGAGTCATTTTTGTTGTAGAGCAATCCTTTTCTATTGCAGTGTTCTATTTCATGGTGTCTCAAAGCAGTCATTCGTTGTCTAGCTGCCTCGTTTTCTGTCAATTGCTGGGGCAAAGTCATACTCTCTCTCCATGCAGCCTCTCGTTGTTGCCCTTGGTATAGGCGAAAGCTTCGTTGGGTTTCCGATTCATTCTAATGTCGTTGAGCCACTCTCAACTGACCTTGTGTACGTCTACTTACCTCATATAATTCATTCGATCGTAATATTGCTTCTCTTTCCAGTGCATATCTTTGCCTTTCTTGAATTTCATCTTGTGATGAATTTAACCGCCTTACAGCATGTCTAGTTCTGTTAGCTTCACGTTGGGTTTCTCTTTCCAAATCTGACAGTCTTGCTCTCCTTTCTCTTTGACGTATCCTGTTAAGTTCTAGACGTCTTTCTCTATCTGAATTGTTTTCATTGGAGCGAATTGCAGCAACTCTTAGTCTATTAGCTTCCAATCTTTCCATTCTTTCTTCCTCACTTTCGTTTCTACTTCGTTTGGGTGGCATAATTTCGGTTTTAAACGGAATTGTTTAACGATATTAATGATTGTAAATTAATTAAGCGTAAAGGAAATGTATACTAACTGAAATGGACGAACTATAAATAATATTTCTGAATAGTACAATTATAAACAATTATATTGTACCTATTGAATTTAGGAAAACTCGTCCCGGGAAAACTCGTCTCGGGAAAACTCGTCTCGGGAAAACTCGTCTCGGGAAAACTCGTCTCCGGAAAACTCGTCTCGGGAAAACTCGTCCCCTTTCGCTAGGTAGGAAAACTGGTCCCTTATTGAATAAGTATCGATTGAAAACACATTTTATGATCGTTCTTGAAGGAGATATTGTTTTTTAAAATAAACTATAGCCCCCCCATAATATTTTTTAAAAAATATTTTTACTTGTTTAATGTTTTTTTTTTTTTTTTTTTTTTTTTTTTTTTAAATAAAATCGATTTTCTAAGTGTCCGTTTTCTACCTAACTGGCTAAGTTCTTAGTGGTTTAACTTATTTTAAAGCGTTTATTATGTTCATACAAAGTTAATTACAAATTTTTTTTGTTCTTATTTTAACGATGTTTTTTGGAGTCATAAAAACAATAAAAAAAACAAAACCCAAAAATTAAAAAACAGGGAGCGATTCGATTCTTCGTTACGCTTTTGGTTTTGTTTTTTAATTATGATAGTTTTTTGTTGTTATGTTTTTGTTTTCTGTCATACCAAATGCACTCATGCGTTATTTAAAATTATGATTTTATCAATTATCAACATTTATTGTCGTCCTGTCAAATTTTGCAAAAATTAACTAATAAATTAAAAGCGAAATATTTTTTTGGCGTGAGATGCCATGTGTGCTAACAATCTCTCGTTAACTCATTTTTAATTTTTTAAATTTTTACTTCAAAATTCTAAAATCAATCATTAAGAGAGAAAGTAATCACTAAATAAATTTATTAATCAATTTTATTGAAAACTCCGCTATCGTTTATCAAGAATCTTTTTAATTTCATTTTTTGTTGGTTGTTTTTCGAAGGGAGGTTTTATCCCCCCCTCTCTCTCTAAATTATATTTTAAAAAATATTAAAATTTATTATTTTCTTTTTAAAACCAAATCTCCCTCAGTAATTTCTTTAATTTTCTATTTTTTTAGCGATTATCAAGACCCCCTCGTTCTCCCGTAACACTCGACCGACATGTTTTTTGTTTGTTTTCTGTGTTTTTTTTTTCTTTACCAAATAAACGATTCAAAATAAATTAAATAAACAACATAGTCGGCGAGGTAGAAAAATCGATTTTACCCTTTTATAAGCAACAGTATATAAGTAAATTATTTTCATATTAATATAAAAAAAAATATGCGGTCTCGTTTATGAACATAATAAACGCTTTTATTAAAAACACAAAAAAACATTAAACAAGTAAAAATATTTTTTTTTAAATATTGGGGGGGGGGCTATAGTTTATTTTAAAAAACAATATCTCCTTCAAGAACGATCATAAAATGTGTTTTCAATCGATATTTATTCAATAAGGGACCAGTTTTCCTACCTAGCGAAAGGGGACGAGTTTTCCCGAGACGAGTTTTCCGGAGACGAGTTTTCCCGAGACGAGTTTTCCCGAGACGAGTTTTCCCGGGACGAGTTTTCCCGGCACCTACCTATTTACTATGCCTTCCCACGGGACAGAGTTAGACACCAGGGTCGTTTTTTAACGTGGAGAAAAGGTACAAAAATAAAATTTGTCTCAGTCGTGAAGGATTTCTCCTCCACCGAAAGAGAACAAGAAAATGAAGTGCAGCATCTGAGGAACAGATACTACACTTTGATCTTGACCAAAAGGAATGAATAAAAGCGACCTACGTGTGACTCATTACTTCCGGGTGTAAACGTCACAGTCTAAAAGTAATAATTAAAAAAAAAAGTAAATGTAAAATAAATGTGATACCAACTTAGGTTAACTAAGTAAACAGTACAATTAAAACAGTTCTATTAAAACAAATAATTACTAAGATCTAGGTAATTGTTAGTCTCATTGTTATGGTTTTAAAGAAAAAAATGTGTAAAAAAAGTTCTGCTTTTGTGAGTACGTGTATTTCTTTTAAATTACATAACCTTTTTATTTTATTATTTATATCTCTTTTAAATTTATATATTTTGTTAGTAAACTGGAAGAAATTCAGTTGAATAAAACCTTGTTCGTGTTCTTTACGTTAAACTCATATTTTTATAAAAGGTTCATCCGGTTTAAAGAAAGCACTAAGTTTAAATAAGACTGGAAATAACTAATTCAATATATAAATAGAAAAATGAAATAAATATAAGCTTTAAGTCTTAAGATAGTAATAATCAAAATGTAATAAATTATTTGTAGTTCAAATCTATGATAAGACAGGCTTTCGAAATAGGCTCGACCAGAAAGATTAAATTGGAACGAAATTATAATCTCCGTGCCATTTTCAAAACAACCCCACAAAAGTAATGGTATCCTGCAGTTGGTTAAATGACAATGATTGTAAGAAAAATGTAAAAGAAAATGCGCTTATCTGTTTATTTTGACCTGTTTTATTTAATTAAAAAAAAATTGGCTATAACTGGAAGAGAGCGTTATGTTTTGGGGGTTGTTTAAAAAATAGAATGGAAATAAAGTTAGTTCCGTTTTAATTGTCTTTAATTGCGGCAAGCGCTAACAAAATCGAAAAATCACTGTTTACATTCGAAATGTTAACTTTTATAGGTTTACAGGTTTGCTGACAAGGCTGGGGGTGTTTAATACAATTATTTTACTAAATTGATTTTTTTCATTTAAAAATAAAATTATTTCTTTTTTTAAAATTACGATAGTTGAATTGTATTCTTTCAATTATATTGGCAAGTAAAATATAAACGATTAAAACGGAACGAAATTGAAATTTCCATTACATTTTCAATACAATCCCAAAACATAAAGCTTTCCTCGCCAATGAATTGTTTTGATAATATACGTAAAGTGAAATAAATCGAATATAAAATTAAATGAAAATATATTAAATAATTAAATGTTAAATAGATTTTGTAAATAGTACAGTTGAAATGATTAGAATATTTCCAATATGTAATAAGGTCGAGGTAATTAGTTAAAGAGATTTAATATAATGTGATATGCAAATGAGCATAAGTCATTCGATATGGGGGTGGTTTGTAGACTAGTATATAAAGAAATTAGGCAAAGTTTCTTATGTCTCCTATAACAGAAACATCCTAAAATGGGTTCTAATGTTTCTCTACCAGGAGAGATCTACCCTCTTACCTCCTTTATATTTCGTTGATGATGGAGAGCTGTACACACAGACAGAAACACACGAACCCTATTACTTTATAAAAATATAGATAGACTAGCATTTCAGCCTGGCGTTTCCCGGGTGTTTGGATGTTTGTGTTGAGCAAAAAAAATAAAAAGTAGAAAGGCAAGCTCGAACCCGTACAGCGAAGAACGGAAGAAACGGGGGAAAAAAAACCGGCCGTCTTTGTCGTTACGACCACCGCCAAACCGGAAGTGACGTAGGTTTTAATTAAGGCTAGACAGTAGAAAGAAGAGGATGAGTTTCAAAAATATCGGCGATAAAACGACCCTCCCCCCATGTAGAAAATTGCCCAGTTGAAGGTGAAGCTATAAATGTTTTTAGCCAATTTTTCGATATTTGTCGTCTGAAAGGTCGAACTTTAAAACGATATTGATCTTGTAAAAATCCGTCATCTCTGTCGAAAGTTTTAGGCAGATATGCAAACATACATACATGCATACATTTACATATTGGTAACTAAAAATTTTCGACCCAAACCGATTAAAAATCTCGTCCTTATCTCTGAATACCCTTTATGTGAAATTTCAAATGTTTAGACCAGAAAGTGTTTGAGTAATGTTGTAGAAACCGCAGAGGTAAATTTTTTTAAAACTTTGACCCCTATTATGACCCCTTAAAATTTATTGTTTTGGGATCAAATCAAGTTATTAAGTTAGATCCATGTCCAAGGAACCTATATCTAAAATTTCAAGTCTTTAGACCCCAAATTGTCGGAGGAGTTTGGTAGAGTTCTCAAAGGTCAAATCGTTGAACTTTGACCCCTTAACAGCCAAATTTCTGGCCGAAAACGAATTACACAGATTTTCCCAAATCTCAGTACCCTGTATATCAAGTTTCGAGTCTGTAGACTTAAAATTGACAAAGTTATTACGTAGGGAATTGTACACAAACACATATAGAGACACATACACACAGACACTTTCACTTTTATAGATATACTAGCATGGGTGCCCGGCGTTGCCCGGGTATTTTGAGATGTATGTTGAGCAAAAAAAAAAAAAAGCGGTCAATTTTCTAAAACTTTGACCCCTATTATGACCCGTTTAAATGTATTGTCTTTGGTTCAAATCAAGTTATTAAGTTAGATCCATGTCCAAGGAACCGATCACATAGATTTTCACAAATCTCAGTACCCTCTAAATCAAATTTCGAGTATGTAGACTAAAAATTGAGAGAGTTATTGCGTAGTTATTGCATACACAGACACACACACAGGCAGACAGACACTTTCACTTTTGATTTTATGTCAGGTCGACGCTTGGAAGAGTTACATCCTGGAGACTATCAATCTACACAGAACAGTAAACAACCCGTCGTCATCACTGGACACTGGGCACAACCCACAAGTGAAGAATGTGTAAGACAAAACAAAGTCCACAAACTTCAGGTAACGATTGCTTTCACTTTAAATGTTATTAAAAATTACTGGATTTTTCTCATGTATAAGACATTTAGCATAAGAAGTGCTTAAACCCGTTAGCCTTGTGTCAGACAAGAAGAAGGTGTATGTGCTTGAGCTAGAAGGCAGTTAAAAATAGACACTCAGGTTCCTGATAGGCAAAGCAATAGCAGCGATAGAGGAGAGAAAGGTAAAGATGAGAACAGCATCCTCATCTTTTCCCACTGAACGAGCAGCAACATAACAATAAGTATGAAGGGCAAGCAGCAACACATACATCTACAGAAATCTATGAACTTCGATCTCTTTCCTTTATATCGATGACGTCAATGGTTGGGCAATAAGCAAGCTTCTGAAATCACCTCCCAGACAGACAACATCAATCAGAACAGAAGGCAATATAAATCCTTTATTCTTTATCAAATCCCAAGCATTGTCTTTTTTCTTGATGAATTTTGATAGCAGCATACAACATTAACTTATAATCTTAAGTGGGTGATGATCACTAAGGAGAGAAGCATCGAAAACAAAAGGATTAATCGAAATATTATGATTCTTAATTGTGTCTGGTTCATACACAATGGCCAATAAGCTTTTTATAATATGGAAACTATTAGATGAAAGAATAGTTGAACTGGATAGATTTCTAAAATTGAATGCATGCGCGCAAAAACAAACATGGCGACCAGTGAAAACAATAGGGAATACATTGGATGATAAAAGCCTTAATATCATAAAAAAAATACTTGTCAACAACAATTTTAAATGTGATATTTGTTCAAAACAGAGCTCAATACCTCTAAAAATCAACTTTAAAAAAGTAAATCTTTAATTGGTACTCTAGTGCGATTTGACCGAAAACTTTTCAATAAAATTATTTAAACAAAACTTTTAATGGCTTGAATTTTATTTTTTAAATAAGGAAAAACCTGCTATTGCAATCCATCATGTCCCACTTTAGGAGGAAACGGCTTCCCAACAGAAGGCACTCTGAATTGATATTTTTATTTAAAAAGAAAAGACAAAAAAATCTATTTATTTAAATATGTTTTGTTCCTTACATTAAAAACTTAACTCGTATGTGGTGCAAATGATTTTATTAAAAAGTTTTGTAAAAATATATTTAAAAAACGCACTCTTTGCTTTAAATAATTTTATTAAGGTGTTTTGTAAATATATATATAAATATAAAACGCTGTTTTGTAAATATATATATAAATATAAAACGCTATGTTTTGTAAATATATATATAAATATAAAACGCTATGTTTTGTAAATATATATATACATATAAAACGCTGTTTTGTAAATATATATATAAATATAAAACGCTATGTTTTGTAAATATATATATATATATATAAAACGCTATGTTTTGTAAATATATATATATATATATATATATATATATATATATATATATATATATAAAACACTATGTTTTGTAAATATATATATATATATATATATATATATATATAACGCTATGCTTTGTAAATATATATATATACATATATATATATAATGCTATGTTTTGTAAATATATATATAAATAAAACGCTATGTTTTGTAAATATATATATATATATATATATATATATATATATATATATATATATAAAACGCTATGTTTTGTAAATATATATATATAAAAAACGCTATGTTTTGTAAATATATATATATATATATATATATATATATATAAAACGCTATGTTTTGTAAATATATATATATATATATATATATATATATATAAAACGCTATGTTTTGTAAATATATATATATATACATAAAACGCTATGTTTTGTAAATATATATATATATAAAACGCTATGTTTTGCAAATATATATATATATATAAAACGCTATGTTTTGTAAATATATATATATATATATATATATATATATATATATATATATATATATATATATATATATAACGCTATGTTTTGTAAATATATATATATATATAAAACGCTATGTTTTGTAAAAATATATATATATAAAACGCTATGTTTTGTAAATATATATATATATATATATATATATATATAACGCTATGCTTTGTAAATATATATATATATATATATATATATATATGTGTATAAAACGCTATGTTTTATAAAAATATATATATATAAAACGCTATGTTTTGTAAATATATATATATATATATTTATATATAAAACGCTATGTTTTGTATATATATATATATATATATATATATATATATATATATAACGCTATGCTTTGTAAATATATATATATAACGCTATGTTTTGTAAATATATATATATATATATATATATATATATAAAACGCTATGCTTTGTAAATATATATATATGTAGATATATATATATATATATATATATATATATATATATATATATATATAAAACGCTATGTTTTGTAAAACTATATATTTATAAAACGCTATGTTTTGTAAATATATATATATATATATTCATATATATATATATAACGCTATGTTTTGTAAATATATATATATATATATATATATATATATATATAACGCTATGTTTTGTAAACATATATATATAAAACGCTATGCTTTGTAAATATATATATATATATATATATATATATAACGCTATGTTTTGTAAATATATATATATAAAACGCTATGTTTTGTAAATATATATATATAAAGCGCTATGTTTTATAAATATATATATATATATAAAACGTTATGTTTTGTATATATATATATATATATATATATATATATATATATATAAAACGCTATGCGCAAGTGCAAAGATCAAGGTCAAACCGGTGTCGATTGAAATTTGTTCTTTTGTTTTTCTCAATCGATTGAGGTCCTTATTCTTGTTTTGCTCCTAAATTTGTATCGAAATCACTAAAATATTAATATTTATGCATAGATGAGAAACATGTGTTTATAACAAAGTTATGAATGAAATATTCTTACTTTAAATTAATGTTTTACGTATCTTTAAGTAGCAAACTTTGTAAAATGGGAAAATCAGCTAATATTGGAGCAAAAGTGTAAGGAAATAATCTACCTAAAGTGTTCAGATACAGTTTAGACAGGTTAAGAGTATGCCTCTTGCCCCCTCCCTCATCAAATCAATAATAACTGGTCAATCACTTTTAGAACCGTTTACCATTGAATAATCTCTTAAAAATATTGGGTTATAAAGAAAGTTTTGAGAGATTTCGACTGTTGTGCCTTTTAAATACTTCACATAAAAGCTGCAAAGTAAATATGGTTTATATCTTGCCATCATTTGCGATGTGGTAAGCCCAACTGATTACATCTAACCTCAAACATCGTCATTTACTTTCGTCAAACCATATCAAGTTGCATATATTATTTAGATTATTCGAACTTCTGTTCTCACCTCGGCTGTTATTCTGAGATGAGAACAGTAATCCAAACAATCACGATAATAGAAATTATCAATGCTCATCTCAAAAAGTAAAAATCATTATATCAAATCGGTATGGACTCTGAATTGATATGAAAATTTAAATGCCGCAATGCTCTTTTCATAAACACATCACAAATTTTGAATTTTTACGAATATGGTTCATTGAAAAAAAGAAGAAAACATTCTTTTCACCATTCACCAATAATAGTCATTGTCAAGATGCACCTGAAGATGATCTGAGGTTACATCAGCTGAAATGTTGTGAGAATAACATCCAAGATAAGAACCGTACATATTATTAATTAAAAAATTCAGAAACATTATAAAAGTTGCGCTTTTGGCACTTAAAGATTTTAGATGTGCCCTCCTATTTGTAGTGTAGCTAATAAGCAACCTTGTAATATTGTGTGGGGTGCTCTTTGATTCCCATTGCCTTGCATTGAGTAGTGGTGGACAGAAAGCATCTTTTCGTCTCGGATTAACACGTCCTGCTCGTTAAGTTGATAATGCCGTCCTCAGCAGACAAAAATATTGTTCCTTTCTTCTTTATTCTCTTTGGGCTCAAATAATATAGGCCATTACAAAGAACAACAAATGACTCCATTATTTTCTCTGAGATTTGATTCATTTCTTATATTATAATGATAATATAATACATCAAAATGGACTCTATCTTTCCTTCCTAATCTCCTGTAGAGTGAAGGAGGACTTGGCACTCATGTTTGATCACTTTTACATATAATTCCTAGAGACAAGAACTCTGGGTTTTTTTTTTACCACACACTTTTTTCCCATAACGTAAGTACCAACACACATCAGTCTAACTTGTAATTTCCTATGAAATTTTTTACTCTTTAATTAATTTTAACCTTACATGGAATTTACTATTTTAACTTGAGTCTAAATATTGGTACAGATTTAGCATTTCGTAGATCTGTCATTTACAATTTGAAATAACATTTTCATCGCTCAGTAGACGCATCTTACATTAGATATGTTTAAGCATCTTGGAAAGAAGCTCTGTCTGTCGTTCAGTTTGTTGTACTTAAATTAGATTTTCGTTTATTTGTCAAGCTTGAGTTTGAAATAGTACTTTCCTCATTAAATGCAAAGATTGTACTATTTAGATTATTCTTGTCTTAGTTGTTATTTTCAAAACGTTTCACCCAATATAACCTCCGACCTTCTTCATGTGTATCTTTCCGAATAAAAAAATCTTTATATCAAATCCGACCAAGATGAGAATTGTAGTCTGAATAATCCAAATTATGAAACCTCATCTAAAAAAAATCTCAAACATAATGTAGCGATTGAATGGACAAGCTCTGTTCGTCAGTCTGTCACATGTAAGCTTTAAGTAGAATTTTTGTTAATCTGGCATGCTTAGGTTTGAAATAGCATTTTCAAATTGAATGATTGCATCTTAAGAATGGATCCATTCTTGCTTTTATGTACTTCATTCTTTAAGTACTGTTGCACTGAAAAAATACCTTTCCGTTTGCACAAAAGTTTAGGTGAATTCTAATATAGATGTGTCTATAAAGTCTGGCCACATTGTATCATTGAATATTCACCAATTGTCGTACCATCTTTGGTTGACCTTGGTATTATTCTGTCAATGTGGGAGCATCAAACACGTATTGTTTTGTTTGGTTTTGTTTGGTTTGGTTTGAATGTGCATCCTCCTAGGTATTATTTCTCTCTTCAAGAGGCAACTGTTATTGTCGACCACTTGGTTATTGTCGACCACTTGAGGTGCACCTACCACTGAATCCTAACAGGTTCATTCTTGGTTATTTTTGTAAAAGACCCTCAGAAGAGCTGGTTTCTCCATCTTCCAACATTGTGCCACATTTTGCTGTAGTGAGACGCTTGTAAATTTTAACTGTTCTTGTTTACTTATGTGTCCAGACTTTATGGACACTTACTATAATTAAGATTTCTATATATAATATAAGTTGGGAGCCAACGTAGAAATCAGGTAAAAAGCAAGTGATGCATGTCAATCTCTGAACACCTTCATATAATATATGTATATATGTATATATATATATATATATATATATATATATATATATATATATATATATATATATATATATATATATATATATATAATATGGATTAGAGCAAATATCTCCTTTTATATAATATGGATTAGAGCAAATATCTCCTTTTTTTGTACAAAATATTTCATTTTTCTTTTTAGAATCATTTAAATGAACTGAAAGCAAACCAGAATGAAGTTGTTAAGATGAAACCTTTCAATCCCAAGATTACAAAAAGGCTTTACAAACAACCAGACACCGTGAGTCATTTATCTTTTTTCTTTACATCATTTAATATTTTAATTGTGTTCTGAACATAATTATCATCATATCCAATTCGTCAATGAAATCATCTTTTCCCATTTGGTTTTGTATTTTGCAAGATCTGATATTGATATTTCTTCATTTTAAATTTCTTTTCCAATTTTTTCTTCCGCCAGTCAAGTGACAATATAGCACAATTTAAGAAGGATTTCTTTCTTTGCTTTTCACATTGATGACCAAAGAAATCTTTTGACCAGGTTTGCAAATGACTGAATGATTACCAATATGGATTGACAAACTGACATAAAATCCAGTCATTATGCATGACTACTTTTCTAGAAAGGCATGAACCTTTGTTTCTCTCCTGGTATGGATAAAATAATGATTAATATTGAATAAAAAAAAAATAAAGAATATATTGAACATGTGACAACAATCATGAAAACAAGCGCGTGCACATTGAAAAAGTCTGATAGGAAATGAAAAGGTGATATATGCAAATTAAGACGCGGTCGAATTTGGGCATATAAAAGCCGGTATTTCATTGACGTACGGTTAATTTGCATGTCAGTGTGAAAAAAGAAAGAAAGAAGACGGATTTTCTACGAACGTCGAAACAGGAAAAGAAAAACGATTGTCGTTTTTGCGTGTGCCGAGAAGAAAACTCTTTCTAGTCATCGAAACATTTTGCCATTGACTATTCGCAGCAATATTCAAATCCGGTCCTTTTCAAATCTTACCATTCGTCCACGTTTTCGTCTCACGAAATCAGGATATCGTTCAGAATTTTGCCCTTTTCTGACCCCACCCGTCAAATCTCCCCCATGGTGAGAGGTTATTTTCCATACAATCTTAAAAACTTTTTGCTCCACGCGCACATTTCCATACAGACACAGTTTGTTAGTAAAGTTTTTTCCATTTTGTATTTCATTTCTTCACTGTTTGAATTGCTCTTGCTTTGTATAACAAAAACATTCACATTCTATTTCGTTTTGTTAATATCATTTATACTGTGAAAAAAGTAAACTATATTGATAGTAATGAATTCAAAGAAATGCCGGATAGATACATAGTTGTAACTAGTATATATATATATATATATATATATATATATATATATATATATATATATATATATATATATATATATTAGCAGAATTACTCGTCGTTGACTGGGTTCAAAAACAGCCTACAGAAAATGGACTGTGATTGATGAAAGTATGATAGGATATGAAAAGGAGGGGGTTCTAAAGAGATAGGTTTTGATACTCAAAAATTTTACCCTGATGAAAGTAAAGATAATTTTCGCGAAAATATATTTTTTATATCAACTTTGTTTCCATTCGTAGCCAAGAGTGGCCAACAAAATGATGTTTCCTTACAAAGAGAAAATGTTATATATATAATAATATAAATATACAAGAAATAAATGTTACCATAGTCAAAAGTTACTTTTATGGTAGAAAAGTTCATTGGTTTGTATTTTTAAGTAGTTTGTAAAAAAAAAATTTTTTTTATTCACGAACCGGTAAAAAAAAAAAAAAATCAAAATGGCAGCGACTTTGAAATGGAGAGCCTCGTTTTCAATTTGAAGGAGGGACACCTGAGCATTCTATGTTAACAATTTAAGAGAGTTCCGTCAACGTAAGAAACATTTATAAACATATTTTAATGTTTTCCATTATTTTGTGCTTGAGGATATTCGATTATGGCATGTGTAGTTTATATAAAAATTCATTTAAGTAGTTATCGCCTCAAATTTCGTTTTAATTTTGGTTCACTGAAATTATTTCAAGTAAAGAGCATTAAAAACTATTTCAAAACAAAAAAAAACATGAACTGAACTTTTATTAACTATGGTAACATTTATTTCTTATATATTTATTTTTTCGGGTAGTCGTTTGTTGACTTTTCTGCTAAACACTCTTACTAAATAATATCGACGAAATATCGAAAAACAAAGAAACACAAACAGTTTTGAAAAATAATGAAGCTTTACTTACTTTAGTAAAATAATCCGAAACAGCAAAATGGGATATTAAAAAAGTAAACACGTAATTACTTTAGTTTTTTAAAGCAAAGAATCGATATAAATATGAATAAGAAGAAAATGGCACTCTTTTCAAGCAGAACAGCTTCGTTTCAGTTTTACAGTATTGAACGGTGTAGTATTGCGCCGTCGGATTCAGGGTTGTACTATTGTAATTTAAAGAACACGAAAGTGCAAGTTGAGAAGGAAAAAACAGAGTTATGCAAAATTTGTGTCGAGAATTGTCTAAAGTTCGACTTTTGTTTTGGCTTTCACTTTAATAAGAACGTGAATTTATTCGACACAATATGATTCAACTCCAAAAAAAAATAAAAGCTAACGTGAATTAAGATTAAAGTTAAGGTGTTATTGTGGACTCTCACCCCTTTTAAAAAACCTTGTTAAACTTTGTGACATATTTCCATTCTATGGAGGTCAGGCGTGAACGAACACCCAATAATTTTATTATACCATATTTCTTCAAACTGAAACATAATTATCAAAGTATACTTACGCGAATAGATATGAAAAGTCTTTGTTAAAGTTTGTGCTATATTTCCATGAAGTACAAGTGCGAACACAGACTCCACAATTTCATTATACCATCTCTATTTAAGTTGAAACATACTTATCAAAGTATTCTTATATACATCTATATCAAAAACGTTTTTTAAATTTTTTATTTCCATACTGTGGGGGCCAGGCGCGAACGCAGACCCCAAAATTTGTATGAACCACCGTTCTGCCAGATCAAACATACCCATTCCTGATCCTCGATAAATCTATCATTATATGTAATCAATTTTTTAAAATAGTCAACCATATGGGAGCCTATTCGTGACCACACACACACACACACACACGTACAGCTTTATATTATATATATATATATATATATATTTTTTACATAGGCATCATCACTTATCAAGGCCAAGAGGCCACTCAGGGATAAGGGTTAAAGAGTGTACAGTAGAAATTGGACAATATAGTAATCATTAGTAATGGAAATTCGGTAAATTTGTTAACTTATATGGAACGGCTCGTCAAAAACTTGTTTACATTAGACTTGAAGACAACCATATTGTAGTCAGCTGGAAAGCAGGAAAACAGAAGACAATTCCACAGGCTTGCACTTCTAAAGAAGAAGCTTTGCTCATGGAATCTATGTTTAGGTTTAGGCAGAGATAAAGAGTGGGGGAAATTATTGATAGGTTTTTCTGTTAGACGGGTGTTTCTTGTGAAAGTTTAGCGATGGGGGGACCATAAATTGGAGCTCAGTCGAGCACTTGCCATGAAAACGATAAAGCAGAGACAAACTCGCAACATCTTTTCTGTGAGGAAGAGGTGGCAGGGAAGAGAAAAGAACATCCCCTACGAGGCTATGAAGTCTATTTTGAACTCTATCAAGGCAGGATAAGTCCTTTATAGCAGCTCCTGCCCAGATGTGGCAACAGTACTCCATCCTTGGACGTACCTGGCTCTTATATAGATAGAGAATTGCATCAGCAGTAAGATATCTACTGGGTCGATAGAAGGATCCCACCATTTTTTCAGTGGCCTTCGCAACAGATTTAATGTATGTGTTCCATTTAAGATCAGGAGTAAAGGTTAAGCCCAGAAGCTTGTCAAAACATTAGGCCTCCCCAAGAGGAGAACCATTCATTTCAATTGATGCCAGATGGGGATCAGAGCGTTGATGATGTAAAGATAAAAGCTTGGTTTTAGATGAACGGAAACCATATTGCGTGTCACTAAGAAGGTTATTTTTGCTGAGATTCCAGCAACTTACTCATGACGCGCAGAGACTTATTGGCCTATACTGAGAGGGAGATGAGTGATCATCTGAATTTTTAAATACAGGGCATACTGATGAGATTTTCCAGGGTGACAAGAATGAATTCTCCTTAAGACAACGTTTAAACAGTTTTGTAAGTATGGGCGCTAATTTTGGTTGAAGTTTTTGAGTACTATAATTGGAATATCGTCAGGGCCTGTTGCTTTACTGGAATCAAGGTTTTTGATTAGCTTGGCAACATCACGTACAGATATTTGTATATCACATAGCGTGTTTTCTGATACAGGAGGAAATATTGGAGGTTGGCAGCCTTGGTCACAAAGGTTAGAATTAGCTGCAAAGTTCTTGGCAAAGAGTATGACTTTGTCTGATGCTGACGAGATTACCTCAGGTCGATTTATGATAGTTGGGATAGAACACACGCTTCTGTTCAGGATTCTGTTTGCTATTTGCCAAAACTGGTGGGAATCAAGCCGCTTCTCAGTTACTTTGGACTTGACGGACTGAGCATACAACTCTCTTGTGTTCTTTATTACTTTTTTACAGTGGTTACTGGCAGTCCTGAAAGCGGCTTTAGTCTCAGTACATCTATTATGTTGGAAGCAATGGAAAAAGTGATTTCTGTGCGCAATGGCAACAGCACATTCTGGAGAGAACCATGGCTGGCTGTTAGGTTTTTACTGAAATTTTTTCGAAGGTATGAAACGGTCTATGCCTACAATTAACCATTCCGTCAGGTCTGATACTATAGAGGACACATCCGCTTTAAACATGGAACGCAGAGGTAGATCTGATATAAATATACGGACGCTATCCCAGTCAGCCATAGAGTATCGATATACTGTACAATGGAGAGGTACATCTGAAGGCTTATTACATTTCATTTTTATTTTAACTGATAAAACAGAGTGGTCGGAAGATCCAAGTGTAGACAGAATGGAAGTTGATACAGTTCAGGGCAAGTTGTTAGAAAAAGGTCCAGGATAGTTGCATACTGAGTGAGGTCATAAGCAATGGAGAAATCATGACAAAACCTCCCCTCATCATCGGTCTTGTTTGAGTGAGTTAACCATTCCACATTGTGAACATTAAAGTCTCCACAGACATGAATATTAGCTGAAGGATATATATATATATATATATATATATATATATATATATATATATATATATATATGTGTGTGTGTGTGTGTGTGTGTGTGTGTGTGTGTGTGAGAGAGAGAGAGAAATTTATAAGATGAAAACGCGGTTATATTAAAGTTTGCTTTCTTTGAAAGAGTACACGATGCAGAAAATAAAAATAGAACTTGTATGGATGTTTTTCAATACTAAACAGATAAACAATATGTTTCATTTCTGTTATTTTTATTCTTTTTTGTTTGTTTCTTCTTTGAAAACTGCAATTAGGTGTTCATCAGTCATTTCCTTTGTTGTCTGGGTGCTGAGCAATAATTTTGAAATCATTTTTTCTGGTTCTTTTGAGACAAATCTTTTCCTTTTCTTTGTTATCTCTTGTGGTTTCTGCATTTGATTAAACAAACACATATACATACATATGTATGCATTAAAGACAAACATATACAGACAGATGCATATGCAATGCACTAAAAAGAGTATTCAAAGTCTCGGCAGCCTCTTTCAAAGAAGCTCTCTAGAGAGTTTACTTTAGGTTTCAGATTATCCCTAATTACCTCCTCCTAGGTTTAATATGAGTGCCTCCTTACATAATAGACCATAAATCTTGGTACATCTATGTTTACATGCCCAAACCAAATGCAGTCTGTGTGCTGTTATCTTTTTGGTCAAGACATCATGTCTCATATATTCTCGTATATTCTCGTATATTCTCAGATTCACGTATCCAGTGAATCATACTATTTTTATTCCTCTCCAATCCTCGAGAACCAATATTCACTATTATACAACAACACAGATCGAATGTTATTTTAATCCGTATGTTAAGGTCAGAAGCTGAATGGTTCATTAATGATAACTCAGTGAGTTTTAATATGAAATAATTCAAGAAATATAATTAATAGTGAAACAATGTCTCGATCACCATCGTAGTTGCTGTATATACATAAATTACTCATCTCAAAGGATTCCAATAATATATATATATATATATATATATATATATATATATATATATATATATATATATATATATATATATATATATATATAGTTTCTCAATCAATTGTGTATTTATGTTTTGGTTGGTAGTCCAGATCCCATGAATGACATAGTTAATCCTTAGCAGAGAAGGAAAGACAATTGAGTGAACTTGATAAGGGGAAGATTACCCAATTACCTGTCTCGTCGGTCCCAGTTGTTATTTCCGATGATATTGAGTAAGATGACTAATGCGAAGCTTCAGAGAAATCTATTTGTTTACGAAATTTTTAATTTCAAATGATGTATTTTCAATTAAGTTTACGTTGAAATACCTTTACTTCATCATTTTAAAGAATGTTTTTGCTCTATCAAATCGTTTAATTTACAATCGTCTTAAAACAATTGTCTTCTTTTCAGAACGTTGAATTCAAAATGAAAAAAGCAAATTCGCGCAATTTTCTTTTAATTCAAGTTAGGCTGAAAAGCTGCTGAAACAGCTCGCGATGTCAATGAAGCGTTTGACCCAGGAAATATTACTGAACACACAGCACAATGGTGGTTTAAGAAATTTTGTAGCAGCGATGAGAGTCTTAAAGATCATTAGTGTAGTGGTTTGCCATCAGATGTTGACAATGATCAATTAAGAGCTTAAGTTGAAACCAATCCACGCACAACTGTTCGAAAACTTGTTTTGAATTAGACATAACGTATACGACGATTTCCAACTCCTTGCAAGTGATTGGAAAGACAAAACATTAGATAAATGGCTGCCTCACGAATTGAACAACAATCAAAAGAAATGCCGTTATGAAGTGTCCTCTCCCCTTCTTTTACGCAACAAAAACGACCCGTTTCTCGACTGAGTAGTGACTTGCATTGAAAATGATCAGTTCAGTGCCGATGAAGCTTCACAACACTTCCCGAAGCCAGAGTCGCAAACTCACCAAACAGTCAGCATGACTGTTTTGTGAGTTTACGACTGGTCTTATCCATTACAGTTTTCTGAATGCAGGTGAAACTATTATGGCAGTGAAGTCAACAAATGGATTAAATGCATTAGAAACTTCGACAACAACTCACAGCATTAATCAGCAGAAAAGGCCCAATTCTTCTACACAACAATGCCCAATCACACGTTGGTAAACCGATCCTGCAGAAGTTGAACGTATTGGGTTGTGATACTCTCCAGATCTCTCACTTACTGACTATCACTTTTTCAAGCATCTTGACAACTTTCTGCTTGAGAAATGCTTCAAAAACCTAAGCGATATCAAAAACGCCTTCAGTGACTTCATCGCCATCAGAGCAAAAGATTTTTACGTTACTGGCATAAATACTGTCTTGTGTTGCGTTGGCAAAAGGGTGTTGATGATCAATAAATTTTTGTCTAAGCTGAGATATATTCATCTGAATTTAAAAGTTATAAACCACAAGAACTTTCTTGTCAACTTAATATAAGCAGATCAAGCTAAAGAATAGAACATTTACTCGGACAGAAGGTTCTGAATAAAAAAAAAAACAAAACAAAAATAAAGTCTAAGGTCTAAGAGAGCAAACTAAACTGGAGACAGATAAGGATCTGCAATTATATACAATTCGACTAAAAACAATCAATACATTCGTTAAGAACTCCATGTGTACGCTCCAAAGCCAACAACATATTTCCAGACTTTTAAAACGAACTCAAACGTTTCTGATTTCTCATGGAATCATTATCTTAACACGTAAATCAATAATACAATAATTCATTTTTTTGTTACATTTGTCTGTCATACATTGAATGTATTAGTTTTATATTAAAAAAAAAAATTAGTTTTTGTATTTATGCTTTCCACACATAATTTTTTTTATCAAACACAAAAGAATCAAAATTAAAAAATATCTCAACTGAAAAAAAAAATGTTTGTATTTATAGAAACGAATAAAAGTTTACCCAAATGGAGAAACTTATGACGAACGTGGAGTTTATATTTGTGGGTCTTCTCTGGAAGAAATCCTTGAACAATGCACAGAAAAGTTGGGATTTTGGAAGAAGGCCAAATTATTATATACCACAGAAGGGAAGCTGGTAAGTCAAATAATTTTATAATTATTAAAACTAATTCAAACGCCTTCTTAAAGAGTTACGGTTGGAGTTAGAAAAAAAACACAATTTTGGATCATAGATTTGTAATTTAACTAGTATTTCAGCCCGACGTTGCCTGGGTGTTCGGAGGTGTATGTTGAGCAAAAAAAAAAAAAGTGCTAGTGGGAAGGCAGGTTCGAACCCGTACCGTGAAGGAGGAAAACAATGGGGAAAAAAGTGACGTCTTTGCTGTTACGACAACCACCAAACCGTAAGTGACGTAGGTTTAAATTAAGGCTAGACAATCGAAAAGAGGGTATGACTTTCAACAATATCGGCGAAAAAAGAGACCCCTCCCTGTAGAAAAGTGCCCAGTCGACGGTGAAGAAATTAATGTTTTTAGCCAATTTTTCGATATTTGTTGTCTGAAAGTTCGAGCAACGATATTGATCTTGTGAAAATCCGTCGCCTCTGTCGAAAGTTTTAGGCAGACATGCAAACATACATACATACATTTATATATTGGTAGCTCAAATTTTCAACCCAAAGCGATTAAAAAGCTTGCCCTATCTCTGAATACCCTTCATGTAAAATTTCAAATGTTTAGACCAGAAATTGTCTGAGTAATTTGGTAGAGACCGCACAAGTCAATTTTTTTTTTTTTTTTTAACTTTGACTCCTATTATAACTTCTTAAAATTTATTGTTTTGGGCTCAAATCAAGTTAAGTTAGATCCATGTCCAAGGGACCGGTATCTAAAATTTCAAGTGTTTAGACCGAAAATTGTCGAAGGAGTTTGGTAGAGTTCTCAAAGGTCAAATCGTTGAACTTTGACCCCTTAACAGCCAAATTTCTGGCTGAAAATGGATTACAAAGATTTTCCCAAATCTCAGTACTCTGTATATCAAATTTCGAGTCAGTAGACTGAAAATTGACAGAAATATTGTGTAGGGAAATGTACACAGACAGACACACAGACAGACAGACACTTTCACTTTTATAGATGTACTAGCGTTTCAGCCTGGCGTTGTCTGGGTATTCGGAGGTGTATGTTGAGAAAAAAAAATAGTGGTAGTAGGAAGGCAGGCTCGAATTCGTACCGTGAATGAGGAAAAGAACAGGAAAAAAACGCGATGTCTTTGCTGTTACGACCACCGTCAAACCGGAAGTGACGTAGGTTTAAATTAAGGCTAGACAATCGAAAAGAGGGGATGATTTTCGAAAATATCGGCGAAAAAAGCGACCCCTCCCTGTAGAAAAGTGCCCGGATGAAGGTGAAGTAATTAATGTTTTTAGCCAATTTTTCGATATTTGTTGTCTGAAAGTTCGAGCAACGATATTGATCTTGTGAAAATCCGTCGCCTCTGTCGAAAGTTTAAGGCAGACATGCAAACATATATACATACATTTATATATTGATAGCTCAAATTTTCGACCCAAACTGATTAAAAAGCTTGCCCTATCTCTGAATACCCTCTATGTAAAATTTCAAATGTTTAGACCAGAAATTGTCTGAGTAATTTGGTAGAGACCGCAGAGGTCGAATTTTTAAAAACTTTGACTCCTATTATGACTTCTTAAAATTTATTGTTTTGGGCTCTAATCAAGTTATTAAGTTAGATCCATGTCCACGGAACCTATATCTAAAATCTCAAGTGTTTAGACCAAAAATTGTCGAAGGAATTTGGTAGAGTTCTCAAAGGACAGATCGTTGAACTTTGACCCTTTAACAGCCAAATTTCTGGCCGAAACCCAATCACATAGATTGTTCCAAATCTCTGTACCCTGTAAATCAAATTTCGAGTCTGTAGACCAGAAATTTACAAAGTTATTGCGTAGGGAAATGTACACCGACACACAGACAGACAGACAGACAGACAAGTTCTCTTTCATAGATATACTAGCATTTCGTCCCGGCGTTGTCCGGGTGTTTGGAGGTGTATGCTATGGAAAAAAAACCCAAAAAACGGTCAACCTCTTTAGCTTTGCCCCTATTATGACCTCTTAACATTTATTGTTTGGGGCTCAAATCAAGTTATTAAGTTAGATCCATGTCCAAGGAACCTATATCTAAAATTTCAAGTGTTGAGACCCCAAATTGTCGGAGGAGTTTGGTAGAGTTCTCAAAAGTCAAATCGTTGAACTTTAACCCCTTAACAGCCAAATTTCTGGCTGAAAACCGATTATATAGATTTTCCCAAATCTCTGACCCTGTATATCAAAATTTTGAGCCTGTAGACTAAAAATTGAGAGTTATTGCATAGGGAAATGTACACACACGCACACACACACACACACACACACACACACACACACACACACACACACACTTTTATAGATATACTAGCATGGGTGCCCGCCGTTGCCCGGGTATTTGGAGGTGTATGTTGAGCAAAAAAAAAAAAAAAGCGGTCAATTTTTTAAAACTTTGACCCCTATTATGACCCCTTAAAATTTATTGTTTTGGGCTCTAATCAAGTTATTAAGTTAGATCCATGTCCAAGGAACCTATATCTAAAATTTCAAGTGTGTAGACCCAAAATTGTCAGAGAAGTTTGGTAGAGTTCTTACAGGTCAAATCGTTGAACTTTGACCCCATAACAGCCAAATTTCTGGCCGAAACCCGATCACATAGAATGTTCCAAATCTCAGTACCCTGTATATCAGATTTCGAGTCTGTAGACTGAGTTATTGTGTAGGGAAATGTACACACACACACACACACACACACACACGCACGTTCACTTTTATAGATAGATAGATAGATAGATAGATAGATTACTTCTACGCTATTAAAGCTGTGAACATGAACTACTGTAGGGAAGTCATAATAATTTTAAGACAATTTAATGAGTTTTAAATAAATAAAATTAAACTTTTTCTGAGTTGATAATCTTATTCATCTAATCTATTCGCACAAAAGCATCATTTTCACACATTTTTCACTATGATTATAAGCATTATTGTGGAATATTTTGAGATCCAATCATTACAAGGACATTTTGTTAGAGGGGGAGTCTAATGATGACATATTTAGAATGTAATGTTCATATTAATCTAATTTTTGTTTTGTCTTCTTCTTTCTTGTATACTAGCATATCATCTAGGCGTTGCCCGGGTGTTTGGAGGTGTATGTTGAGCAAAAAAAAAACGGTCAATTTTTTTTAACTTTGATCCCTTAACATTCATTGTTTTGGGATCAAATCAAGTTATTAAGTTAGATCCATATCCAAAGAACCTATATCTAAAATTTCAAGTGTTTAGATCCAAAATTGTCGGAGGAGTTTGGTAGAGTTCTCAAAGGTTAAATCGTTGAACTTTGACCCCTTAACAGATAAATTTCTGGCAGAAAACCCGATCACAGATTTTCCCAAATCTCAGTACCCTGTATATCAAATTTTGAGTCTGTAGACTGAAAATTGACAGTTATTGCGTTGGAGAATGTACACAGGCAGACACACAGACGCACAGACACACAGACACGTTCACTTTTATAGATTAAACAAACATATATACGTATAGATAAATATATATGGAAACAATTTTGTGTTTACTGCATACTTTTAACGCAAATATTATGCATGTAAAAATCATGTAGAATATCTGCATGAATATAATTACACATAATAGTTAACTAAAGATGATTATCCCATGAGAAAACCGAAAAAACTAATTGGTAATTAATTAAAATGAATGTTTAAAAGAATATGCAAATTAGATAGACCTTTTGCTAGTGAATGCAATTCTACAACCCATATATAAGAAAATTGTATTTTCTTTTTATATAAATATAAAAAGACTGTTTTTAATATGAATATCAATACACATAAAAGAAAAACGAATTTATAGGAGTATATATATATATATATATATATATATATATTGTAATTATTTGCTTCCCCACGAAAGCAAATTAGGCACAAGGCCGTTTTTAATGTGGGGTAAAAACCAGCTCCTCTAAAAGTAGGCAAAAAGGGGGCACTCTGGTTACCAAAAATAATAATTGTCCCAGTATAGAGGGTTTTCCCTCGATTGACAGGTACAAATTATCTTAAGTGCAGCATCTACAGAACAGATACTACACTTTGAGGTATTTATTTGCTCCCCTACTGAGCAAATTAGGCACAAGGCCGATTTTTTAAAGTGAGGAGTGAAGGGGAAATGGAGACCAACACCCTGGGGAGTAGGGGAGCTGGATAGTGACAATTGGTATGAAGGGTTGCCCCTACATTGACCAAGGTCTTATATGTGGGGTTGTCCCCACATATGGTCTTTGCTTGCAGTATCTGCCCGAACAGATACTACACTTTGATCCCAGCCCGAAGGCCAGGTATTTATTTGCTCCCCTACTGAGCAAATTAGGCACAAGGCCGATTTTTAATGTGAGGAGTGAAGGGGAAATGGGGACCAACTCCCGGGGAGTAGGGGAGCTGGATAGTGACAATTGGTATGAAGGGTTGCCCCTACATTGACCAAGGTCTTATATGTGGGGTTGCCCCCACATAGGGTCTTTGCTTGCAGTATCTGCCGGAACAGATGGTATTTATTTGCTCCCCCACTGAGCAAATTAGGCACAAGGCCGATTTTTAATGTGGGGAGTGAAGGGGAAATGGGGACTGGCTCCCCGGGGAGTAGGGGAGCTGGATAGTGAAAATTGGTATGAAGGGTTGCCCCTACATTGACCAAGGTCTTATATGCGGGTTGCCCCCACATATGGTCTTTGCTTGCTGTATCTGCCAGAACAGATACTACACTTTTATCCCAATATTTAATTTATTTCATGAAAATGAAAATTACAATCAAAATAAATCAATGTAAAATTAAAATAAATTAAAAGCAAAATTCAAAATTATATAACAAATTTAGGCACAAGGCCCTATAAGAGTGGGAGTGTTGCAGGGTCTTTGTTACTAAAGTGAAAATGGAGTCTTTGGCGACTTTACTCTTGACTGGCAACATTTACCACAATACCTCATTCATTCTGTGGACTCTAAACTAACTAATGAAAACCCCAGCGTTTTTGCAAAACAGAATATATTTACAATTACTGTGTGTGTGTGTGTGTGTGTGTGTGTGTGTGTGTGTGTGTGTGTGTGTGTGTGTGTGTAAAAAAAGAACATTTTTTATATATTAAAATTTGTGTGTGTGCATGTGAAAAAAGTTCAATTCATTGGAAAATAAAAAAGTTCTTGAATTTGGAAGAAAAACAGTTCATGTTGGGGAGTGGGGAATCTAGAAAAATATGCAAAAAATAAAATTGCCTACTGCATTGTAAGTAAGGTCCCTCCCTGAGCTAATCTAGAAAGTTAGATCACCTACTGTTTTCCGGGGCACCGAAAACAAGCGGGAAGATCTCTAGTGGCGATTGGGAAGAATTCTTATCGGGTGTAGAGAGGAAAAATAAATAATTGTCAAAACCAAAAAAGGGGGGTGTAGGCGGCGACCTTCGAGTAGGGGTTGACCAGGGGGTGATAAAACAAAAAGATAGGGGGGGCAGTGGTAGGGTTGCCTCGGAAGGTTCTCTAGTGCCAAAAAAAAAACAAACAATCGGGGGACAGGATCTCATTTGTACCACCAGTCAAGAGTCTCTTAACTTTTTGTTTGTCCAACCTAGCGGGATGGGCTTCATAGGACACAGTACCGCGTGTGGCATGCTTATGGTGGTAACACAAATTCAAACTTAGCACCTCGTCGGATGCACAAGCTAGCGTCATGCACCCACCTCTTGTCAAAGGCCACTCGGGGCAACCTCTTCCAATCGCATCTGATCTTTACTTTAAGCAGATGTTTAAAGTAGATGATCAGATCCCGATCCGGAACAGATATCCCTTCGCGGACTCGCTTGAGGCATGTGATCCATATGACCATCCTCGCTACTGCAAGACATGAACACGGTGACATCATCGCCGAACGCGGAAACCCTGGCTCGTGTGCCTCCAGGAAGAGCTATCCCGCGCAGGACTGGTGTAGTCGCCTAATCCCTTAACTTGCGAAGGAGGGGTTCCAGCGCCAGGACATACAAGAGAGGCACCAGGGACAACCCTGTCGCACTGACCGGGAGATGGCAAAAGACTCCGACAGCTTACCGTTGATCTGCACCGCTACCGTCGGCCTGTCATACAATACAGAGATCCACTTGCGGAAGTCCGGATTAAATTCGGTGGCCTCCAGCACAGATCCCAGGAACCTATGGTCCACCCTATCGAAAGCCTTGGACTGATCCAAACTGATCAGCGCGGCCTCTGCGTCATCTTCTGTCCCCTCTATGATCGTGCGTATCAGATGAAGATTGTCCTGAATCGATCTCCCCTTCACAGCATAGCTCTGGTCTGGTTCGATCAAGTCAGTGATGACAACCTGCAACCGATTCGCAAGAACCTTGGCCAAAATCTTTAACTCTGTGTTTAGCAGAGTCAAGGGCCTGAAATCGTCTAAATCTTCCTCCCCACCATGCTGTTGACCTTTACTCAGCAATGTGATCACACCCTTGGTCACCTGCCCAGGGATGGAGCCCTGAACAAACCAATGGTTGAACATATCCTTCAGAATAGGGACCAACATGGGCGACAGCCTCAAGTAGAATTCGTAGGGTAGACCATCAAACCCCGGGGACTTGTTGCAGCCGACCTGCTTCAACGCAGTAATGATCTCATGTTTCGCGACAAGACCATCACAGCTAACCGCTCGAGCCGCCATGAGGCGGGGCGAGTCGGCCAAATAGCTGCTAAACTCTTCAACCCTGAGTCTGGGTAGTTGGGTGAAGTGCTCCGATAGATGCTTTCGAAACCCCTCGCAAATCTTCCGCGTGCCCTTCCAGGTCGTTTACTTTTTTAATGTACCTGTCCGAGCCACACCTTAGAGCAGACTTACGCTCAACAGCGTCTACATTAACAGCCTTGTTCGAGACTTTCATTAGCCTAGCCCTAACTATCTGGCCCTCGTACCACTCACTAGCCAAGCTGTTGAGATATTGTTTTGCTAGCGCTATCTCTAGGGGTCCCCCCTTCCACCGCTTGGGTCAGCCTATTCTCTATACGATTCTTGGCCTTAGCCTTATCTAGTGCAAGGTGTTGGCTGTACTGGACCGAGAAGCGTCTAATCTTAGCCTTGAGACTAACCCACCACTTACTCCCGGTAACCTCCCCCACTAATGCCCGTTGGATTATCTCTGTAACCTTCAACTGGTAGTCCTCCAGCTCCAACAAAGTGCTGTTAAACTTCCAGTATCCGGCCAGTCTAGGCCTATAGCTCAAGTTCAGGTGGGTCATAACTAGTTTATGGTTTGAGTGTCCTAAAAAGTGGAACATGGGGCAAGATAGGAAATCTACATCGCCTCTTCTAACTAACATCCAATCCAAGTAAGTACTTGGATAGGAAGGCGTATTAGGATGCCACATCCACATCTCCCACCCCGGGTGATCCAGGCGAAATCTGTCGACCAGGTCGCATGAAGCCATCAGGTCACACAGACTGCTGTCGCACCACACCGACCCGCTAGTCCCCCCGACCTTATCTATCTTGGGATCAAGGATGGCATTCCAATCACCCATTAAGACTACCCTCTCTGGATCATCTATAAAAAAGAAGGAAGCCCTCTCCACAGCGCAATTAGGCGTGTAAACTGCGACTATCCAAAACACGCTGCTATTAATGGCAACATCGACGACAATCGCCGCCCGTCCTCGTCCACGTGAACAACATTCACCGACGCTGATAGGGTGCGATTTACTAGCAAGGAGATTCCACGACTATAGGTATTGCCATATGCTAAGTAAACATCGTAATCGTTCACCAGCACCTGACAATCCTCGTCACAAATAAAGTGGGTCTCCTGTATAGTGGCAATATCTACCTTGAGGAACACCAGATCTCTCAGCATGCGCGCAGCCTTGCTTCGACATCTGAGGCCCCTCACATTATAAGTAGCCAAGTTTAAAGGCATGGTCACCTACCTTATTCAGTGTCACACACGGGCCTGAAGTCCCTGGGGGTGAGGACATGGCAGGCCTATCCAAGGCTTCCGGTCATAAAGTCTGCAGAGGGTACTCCATTCTTGGCCATCCCTCCCACGTCCAGGGGGAAAATTAATTTTAACGCCCTGTAGAAGGTGGGGTGAATATATACAGGGACTCTGCCCGCACATTTAAAAACTAAATTGTTTAGCGAAGGATACTCTGTATCCACCAGCTGCTGGCCTGGGATTGCATACTTCGCAACATCTATCCATGCCCAGAGGGCCTCAGCCCTGGAATCCTTGTTGACCCTAATAAATGTGGTCAACAAGGGAGCGTTCTTGAACTTGGTTGGATTGGTGACATTATCGCCACCGACGTAAAGAAAATTCTTTAGCTGTGTATAACGGACCTTCTGCTGGCCTTTCAGTTCTGTTGTTGCCTGCAGAGGACCAATCTCACATATCCTTCCTTCTGGGAGTCTCTTTGTCCGCTCCGTGCAGATTGGTGGGGTGGGTTTTTCCTTGACTGGAGGGGGAGTGGGTGCAGGGGGAATAGAGAAGGGGATGTCGGGTGTTGGGGTGTATGGTGGTGGGGGAGGTGGTTTTTTGGGGTCGTTACCCAACCTTTCTGAGGATGGATTGCGAGGTAGTGTTCTTGGGGGTTCAGAGAGGGAGGGGAGACATTGCTCTGGCTGTTTGGGGGAGTGGGATCTGGGGGGTTCAGCCTCGGCTGTCTTTGGGGGTGGGGGTGTCTCCCTAGGATCTCCTGCTTTTCCTCCTCTTCGTCGTTCTCTTGCTGACTGCTGCCTCTGATGTTGTCTCTTCTGTGTCTGTGGCTCTCTAGACCCTCCAACGCGATCTCTTCCTCAGAGTCTTGGAGCTTCCTCTTGTTTGAGGAAGAGGGCGCCTGAGTGTCCATCGGGGTGATTTCGGGTTGGGTTTTGGTCATTATTGGTTTTAGCAGGTTTTTGCTGGGTCTGCCCTTCCTTGTGACCATTGCCCAACCCGCTTCTGCTGCCGGGTTGGAATTGCCTGCGGCTGGTGCTACGGCTGGTGCTGCGGCTGGTGCTGCGGCTGGGGCTGTGGTTTGCACTTCTGCTGGGGTTTTGGCGGGTGTTTTGGTGGGGACTTTTCCCTGGGGGTTGGCTGGTTGCCTTTTAGGACAGTCCTTGGCCATGTGTCCCCTCAACTGGCATTGCCAGCAGTGAGGTTTTCTCCCCTCCATGATCAGTGTCATGGTCTGCTCTCCAAACTTGAGCATGGCTGGAACGTTGTCGAAACTGTCCTTGCCCAGGACTATCTGAACTTTGTAGTCCCTGGTCAAAACGTTGCAACGACCGCAAGCTAGGGCAACTGCCTCCATCTCACCGTATTGACTCAGTATGGCCCCGACTTGTTTTTCAGTCATGTAGCACGGGACGTTCAGGGAATGGTTGTTCCCTTCATGACATCCTTGTAAGTGGAGTTGAAGAATTCCCTATAATCATCGGGTGTCATCTGCTCCAGCTCCTGAGGGCCCCATGCCGTATTCTCGTCCTGTTTGGTGTTGGACGGACCGGGGAGGGGATCGGCTGCCGCTGCCTTTTCTTTCTGCTGCTGGCTCTGTTGTTGCTGCTGCTTGGCCGTTTTGTGTGGGGCTAACTCTGGCCAGTCCTTCTGTGGTGTCGTCGACTGGTTTTGGCCCGCCATCTGGTCTGGTCTGGAGATTGAGTCATGGGATTTCTCCCATCGGGTTTTACTGTCGGTGGGTTGGTTTTCGGGGCTTTCGGTGGTGTCGGAGTGTTTTGGGGAGCTTTGGGGGTGGAGGTGCCTTATATTCATCCCCCCCCCGAGAGCCTTTAGCGATTCCAAAGTGTCCCTGAAACGCGCTTGGGTTCTGCGGGCAACTCCGTCTTCATCATCTTCCCTTCGGTCGTTGGGAAGCTGCCCTCATAGGGAGCAGGTGCTTGCTGACCGGATGGGGGCTGGGAGACTGGGGGTGCCATGGGCTGTGAGCCACCATTGTTGCCTTCAGCCTCCTCATCTCCAACTTTACTCTGTTCATCTGCCGGGAGGCTGTCCTCGTGGGGAGCAGGAGTGGTGTGGTCTTCTTTGGCCAACGAGGATTGAGGTGGAGGGGAGTTCGTTGGAAGTGGTGCCCCGGAAAAGTGCCTCTTTCCCTCGTCAGCCGCCTTCCTGGTCCCTTTCCTCTTGGGGTTGTCCTCATGGGGAGCATGGGCGGGAGTGCTTTTTCCAACCGATGAGGATTGAGGTGGAAGGGATGTCACAGGATGTGTACCATCCTGATCGCACCTCGTTCCCTCGTCAGCCTCTATTTTGACTCCCTGGTCTGGGGAGTGGCCCCCGTGGGGAGCTGGGAGCGGGATTGGTTGCCCTCCTGATGTTGAATCTGCCTGGGTTTCCGCGGGCTGCAGCCCTACCCTAGCCTTTTCCTCCTCTTCATCCCTCGTGTGAGGTGCTCCCTCTGATGGGGAGTACTCCAGTGGGGCGATGTGACGCATCTGAGGTGGTATACGCCTTTTCCCCGGCATCACACGGAAAAAACTGGACTGGCCGCTGACGCGGACCAAAGTGTAGCAGGGGAGAAAAGAAAATGCAGGCAAATGGGAGGGGGTGGAGGGGAGTGGGGGAGGTCAGAAGAAAGAAAGTGGATTGACCTCCCCTCACGGGGATGTCGGATTAGTCAGCTCAGATCCCCCGCATCGCAATTAAGAGAGAGAGAGAATAGCCATCTTTGCCCATAGAGGGGAGCAGAAACGAAACACCCACCCTACCCACATCACCCTACTCACAAACAACCCCAAGGAAGTGAGAAAGAGAATGCTGAATCCATTGGGAGAGCAGCGAAGGAAGACAAAGATTGGGCCTGGCAGGTCAGAGTGCTGCTCAGGCAATTAAGAGAGGAGAGAATAGACAATTTCAACCTCAGAGGAGAGGAGGAAACGAAGTACCTAACAAACTAAAGCTAAACCGACCAGGTCGCGTCTACCAAAGAAAGTGTTGTCGGTCCCGAGAACAGCAAATTCCCAAAGAAGGGATCGGTCTTCAGGTCCAGACTACCACACAATGGCGTCGGTCCTGGAGGAGCGAAAAGCGTCCAGACTCCCCAAAGAGGGGGTCGGTCCCACTAACAAAGGTTAGTAAAGTCACAAAAGTGACCAAAGTGAAAGCCTTAAACTTGACTGGTGAGTCAAGTGGCGGACCTCTTGAAAAAAATAAAAAATGAGTAACTGGGAGAACAGAAACTACACTTTGATCTTGGTTCAAAAGGCCAAGAACAACAGGGTATTTATTTGCTCCCCCACTGAGTAAATTAGGCGCAAGGCCGATTTTTAAAGTGAGGAGTGAAGGGGAAATGGGGACCAACTCCCCGGGGAGTAGGGGAGCTGGATAGTGACAATTGGTATGAAGGGTTGCCCCTACATGGACCAAGGTCTTATATGTGGGGTTGCCCCCACACATGGTCTTTGCTTGCAGTATCTGTCGGAACAGATACTACACTTTGATCTTGGCCCAAAGACCGAGAACAACAGGGTATTTGTTTGCTCCCCCACCGAGCAAATTAGGCACAAGGCCGATTTTTAATGTGGGAAGTGAAGGGGAAATGGGGACCAACTCCCCAGGGAGTAGGGGAGCTGGATAGTGACAATTGGTATGAAGGGTTGCCCCTACATTGACTAAGGTCTTATCTGTGGGGTCAGCCCACATAGGGTCTTTGCTTGCAGTATCTGCCGGAATAGATACTACACTTTGAGGTATTTATTTGCTCCCCCACTGAGCAAATTAAGGCTCAAGGCCGATTTTTAATGTGAGGAGTGAAGGGGAAATGGGACCAACTCCCCGGAGAGTAGGGGAGCTGGATAGTGACAATTGGTATGAAGGGTTGCCCCTACATTGACCAAGGTTGCCCCCACATATGGTCTTTGCTTGCAGTATCTACGGGAACACTTTGATCCCGGCCCGAAGGCCAAGAACAACAGTTTATTTAGCCTTTCGGCCCCGGCCTTGGCATTATCTACTGCCAAGGCCTCATTTGGGGTCCGAAAGCGCTTAGGCACTAAGGCCAGTAAGGGGAAAAAACGAGGTCTTTGCTGAACTAAGCTAGACTTGTAAAAACAAGTACTTTATTAGGTATAACTATTCTAGAATCGCTATCATACTACGACAACCGCCTACATTCTTACCAGGACCTACTTAAGACATCAACTCCCCAGCTTACGGGATGGCGGACGACACTCATTCTAAAAGAAAAAAGAATTAAAATATTTACAATGAACAAAAGCATAATAATATTTACAAAACAAGGAAGGTAAAATATTTACAGTTTAACTAAGGAAAATTGGATATGTACAAAACAAAGAGTTTTTTTTTATTATTATTTATATGGGGGTAAGATGAAGGGGAAGGGGGCAAGCTAAAAAACACCCAAAAAGAAAGAAAAATAAAACAACTATACAAAATGCCTATGGGGGCGGGTTAGTAAGAGGTCCCTCCCTACCTACTCACTAATCGTTAAATGGAGCGCCCACTGTCTTCCGGTCCCCTCCCCAAAGGAAGGGGTGAAACCAAGCAGGTCGTTCCCTAATGGGGTGTGGGGGACCTATGGGACAGCACTTCCGCAAAAATAACTTAGGGTTTGGTCGTCAGGGATGGACGGCGTCTTCCAAGATATAATATGTAAGGGGCAAAGTAGACCGGGGACAAAACATACAGGTGGACTGGGCATTTTTAGAAGCTCTGCTAGTGCCTGATGAAAAAATAAAGTAAGGAACAGGATCAACACACATACTTATCCTAGTCTAAGCCCTAACAAAGTATTCATTTTCCACTCTATTGCCTAACTACGCTCTACCCGAGAAGACTGTGTCTTGTCAAAAATGGCTGGGTTCCGAAAAAAGAAACTCCAGCACCATCCGACCAATAACCACTAAGGCGGAAGCACGAGCTCAAACTTAGCACCTCGCCGGATGCACAAGCTAGTGTTGTGCACCCATCTCCTATCAAAGTCTATGCGGTGCAATCTTTCCCAATCACATCTGATTTTCATTTTAAGTTGATGCTTAAAATAAACAACCAGATCGTAATCCGAAACAGATTGCCCCTCATAGACAATGTTCAGACGCGAAACCCACATCACTAACCTAACTACAGCTAGGATCGCTAGAAACACCAACCATTTCTCCCTAGTAAATGGCGGGTCCACATTGTCGACGACGTATGTTAAATCAAGTGGCACCGATCGCTCGGGGTTGATGCGAGCCGTTACCCCTCTGACATACTCCCAGAGAGAAGAACTCCGCTGCAAAGAAAGAATGTGTGTTCTCTTGTCTCCTCCTCCTCTTCATCATTGCAGCGTGGGCAGGGGGGATAATAGTATTCACTATCCCTGCAGTCCCTGGCTAGTCTGCCAAAGAGTGGCAGCACGTGCCGGACTAGTCTGCCACGTGATTGAACACTCAGCATTGTTGTTAGGGGTGGTGTATGTTCACAGGGAGTGGGGGCCACCTTTTCTTCCTCTTTTCTTCTTTTGTTTTTCTTTTTTATTCTTTCGAATGAACCGGGGAGAGGTGAGGTTGAGTTCCTCTCCCTCTCACTTACGGATTCATCCTCAGAAGAGCAGTCTTTTGAGGATGAATCCGCAAGTGAGAGGGAGAGGAACTCAACCTCACCTCTCCCCGGTTCATTCAAAAGAATAAAAAAAAATAAATAAATAAAAATAAAAAAAATACTACACTTTGATCTTGGTTCAAAAGGCCAAGAACAGCAGAAAAAAAGGCAAGCCTCTTTTCTATTTATTTAATGTATTTATTTGCTTCCCCACCAAAGCAAATTAGGCACGAGGCCGTTTTTAATGTGGGGTAAAAACCAGCCCCCCTAAAAGTAGGCAAAAAGGAGGCACTCTGGTTACCAAAAATCCCAGTATAGAGAGTTTCCCCTCCATTGACTGGCCAATTTTTAATGTGAGGAGTAAAGGAGAAATGGGGACCAACTCCCCAAGGAGTAAGGGAGCTGGATAGTGACAATTGGTATGAAGGGTTTCCCCTACATTGACCAAGGTGTTATATGTATTCATTTGCTTCCCCACTGAGCAAATTAGGCATAAGGCCGTTTTTATGTGGAGAGAGAGAGGGAGGGGGAGTGAAAAGGGGACCAGCTCCCGATGGGTGGGAAATGGGACCTGGATAGTGACAATTATTATGAAGGGTTGCCCCTACATTGACCAAGGTCTTATATGTGGGGTCGCCCCCACATATGGTCTTTGCTTGCAGTATCTGTTCTGGCAGATACCACACTTTGAGATATTAAATCTTTTATTCATGTTAAAAATACATTGAAAATCAACAATGAACAAAAAACTTAGGCACATGGCCAACTCAAAAGGGGGGGGGGGCTGTGGGTGTCGTTGGTCATCCTTGTCACTCCAGAACTAAACAAAATCAAAAGTTTCTCCCAGCTAGTATCTTTCACCATAATACTGCATTCACCCTTTCATACTGGGGGACATCCTACTTAACTCCCAATTTTTAAAACATTTTTTATTGACGAGTAAAAACAAAAAAAGATAACAATAAAAATGGTACAATAATTCATTTGTGTCGAGGGCGGGGGGGGAGGGGGATTAGTAGGACCCTCCCAACCCTGTCTAGTTGATAGACTGCCCGTTCCACTAGGTTTGTAAAAGGAACCTGGCTTCCAAGGGTCAGTCTCTCAGTGGGGATGCCCTCTAGATGGGGGTGAATGGAGAAAAGAAAATTTTGTGGGTAAGGAATGGGGGTTAGTTTGTATTTCTTTTTCTCCAAGATGGGTGAAATTTAGAGGAGGGGGTGAAAACAAAAATTGCAAGAAAGAGGAGGGGGATCTTGGAGGCTTCCTAATCAGGGAGGGATGGAACACACACTCAGCTAGCTTAGAGGCTATTTGTTAAATTTTACTTTACGGAACTGCACGCTCCACACCTAGGTGGGGAACACGTATTCAAATTTGGCTCCTCTTCGTACATACAGACTTGCTACCTGTATCCATCTTCTGTCAAATGCCACGCGATGCAGCCTTCTTCTATCACATCTGATCGTCACCCGTAGTTGGTGTTTAAAAAAAGCGATCAGATCCTGATCAGAAAAAGACAACACCCCCCAGTAACCTTGCAGACGCGACGTCCAAATCACCATTCTCGCCACAGCCAGGATCATAACGTAGACGATTTGTCTTTCCCGGTCCCACGGTGGCCTCACATTGTCCACGACATTGGATACGGTAATTGGGCGAGGATGCTCAGGATCGATGCGAGCCATCACATCGCTGACATACGATCAGTACTGGCGGAGTTCCCCGCAATCGAAGAAAGCATGATCAGTCGTTTCTACGGCCATTGTCCCACAACGGGGACAATCAGGCGACTCCAAAAACCTGGAACTGCATTGTACGTTGTTGAGTGGAAATGCATTTCGGGCCAATCGCCAGGTCAGAGAGAACTTTGAATTGTTCAGATGACTCGAACCTGGCGCCCAGCTCCACGTGGAGCGGATCTCACTCTGCTGCCAACCCAAACGTGCGCATAGCGGGTCGTCAGCAGCCCCCTTCACTAGATCCCTGTGGAGTTCCCTCTGAGTAGCAATCACAAGGTCGCTGGACCTTGGTAGTCGTTATAGCGCGGCTCGGCACTCTTTCGTGTAGGCAGATTCTCCCCGCGGCCTGCGACAGCTCTCGATAGAAGGGTCAAGAATGAGGTCGGGGAAGGTGGCAGTAACCATGGGGTGCCACGGTTGGTCATCTTGCATATAGTGGCTCAGGAAGGGCAGCCTCTCAGTGTCTCGATGACACTTCAAGTCCGGTATTCCCAAGCCTCCCTCACACGGACGTTGAATACAGACCTATCTGCTCACCCAGTGTCTTCCTCTGTCCCAAAGAAGCGAGGACAAGAGTTCGACAAGAGTTGTTAGGTGTTGTGCAGGCAGGGGAAGTACGGCCAGTCGGTAAAGGATGAGAGGAAAGACATAAGTGGCACACGCCTCAGTTCTACCCTTTAAGGAAAGTATCCTAGGAAGCCACGAATTGACTGCAGCCTCCACCTTTGACCGTACCTCCAACCAATTCTTGTCAAGCTGGAAACCCGGTCCGTACCACACGCCGAGGATCCGAACTGGGCCATCTGTCCAGCTGAAGGGCGCTGGGAGGTTGGCGTTGCCACTCCAGGTGCCCAACCGCAATCCTACCGACTTGCTGCAGTTTATCTTGGTCCCTGCAATTCTTTCATACTGAGCGAGCGCCTCCGACATGATCTTGATGTCTCTGAAGCTCGACACAAAGACCGTGACATCATCTGCGAACGCGTATACCTTGGTGGCTGAGCCACCGGGTATTGCAATTCCACGCAGGGCTGAATTTGTCTCCCCACGTCTCAGCACTTTGTAAACACTTTTTTCTTTTTAAATGAAAAATAATATTTCTATTATTTTTTAAACGACTTAAATAGTTTATTTTGTAAGCATATTCCATAAAGAAAATAAACAACCAACTTTAAAAGAAAAATGACGAGTTTTTAATATTTTATTCGCAGTTTTGTGTTAGGGGTGTCAAAAATTATATAAAAATTCTGATACACCTAGTGAGGTTGTGATTTTTTTGGTTTTGTTTGTGTATTGGTGTATTTTTCTTACGACCTGCTTAAGCGTAGTATAAACACTCCCATCCTCACAATGTTAAGAACGGCTTTCGAAATAAACACCCCAACCTCCCTGTATTACGACCGGCTTTCGAGGTTGTTTTTTTTTCTGTTCTGATAGCCGTTCTTAACATGGGGAGGTTGGGGGGGTATTATACGTTGACACAATGATACTGTGCCCTTTCTTTTATTTTTCCTTTTTAAATCTTTCCTTTACTTTTTTCTTTTTTGTCTGACGAGAATCATGGAAAACCCGACTTTGACAATGAGTACATGTTTTATATATATATTTATATATATATATATATATATATATATATATATATATATATATATATATATATATATTAAAAGCGTTGGACAATACAAAGAATAATTTTGGGTACTTATGTATTTTTTGTACCGTGCTGAAATACTATTGATTTTATTTACAAAGCCATTTTAACCTTTGGGAAGGGAGGATGTTTTGTCACTATTAGAAAAAATTAGCGTGAAACTTGCTGCCATCATATGCATCTGAGAAGGCTGAAGCACAGATTAGTTACTAAACAAGTTTATTTAATAATGAATAAATATCGAAAAATTACAGGATAATATGACTATTATTTGATTTTTTTCTAAATTTCTTAAACATGGGTATGTCTACGTCTTCACAAACAATATTACATAGAAACGATTTTTGCCTTGCATTTACATTATTTTTGTATGCTGTAAAAAAATTGTAAAAATTATTAGCAGTTTATTTAAACCTTCTTTTAAATGGTAAAAAAGTTAGGATGATAATATTAAATTACAGTTATGTAGGGTTACATATAATGTGTGTGGGAGGGGTTAAATCTGTGGCGAGCGTTGGAGGTACATATTATTATTACACTTATTAAAAAAAAATAAAACAACTAATTAGTCTATTTTGGCAGTACACACCTTAGTAATTTAATATTTGTCCAACAGCAAAAATAACAGCCGTATTTGAAATTTTACGCGGGGGGGGGGGCATCCTACCACTGGGCAACGCCGGTTAACGGGTCCTGCTAATATTATATATGTAAGATTGTTTTATAATATTACCATGAGATTATCTATCATTATACTAAAGCTGAGTTAATCATAAAATTTCCCTACATATATAAACCATGCAATATACATGCTAACATATTCCTCAGTTTTGGGATTGAGTTACGCTTAAAAAAAAAAAAAACTTCTATTTTAATTGCTCTAATTAGCTGCAATTTGTAATTAACTCACCAAGTGATCTATCCCTTACTAAGATTCTATCTATCATCCTCACCCTATGTTGTTTAATACTGTATCTATCCCTCTCACTTCCACATCTATCTCTCTTTCTTCCTCCGTCTTTGTGTGTTCATTAATTATTAAGGTAATAGAGAAAGGAAGGAGTAAAAATATACGAAAAGGACATTATAAATAAAGGAAAATATCACAGCAAGTAGTAATCCTATTAGTAGTAAAGCTAAGAGGCATAACGGGCAGGGGGAGACTAATTTTGTCTTTTTATTTCTTATTCGTAACTGGCTTTGCAAGTTCACTTTTTCATAATTCAATCTAACCAGGACTCAGTGGGTGACCCAGCAGGTTACATATGTTTAATAACTCTGCAAAGTAGTAAATAAATGATAAATGGCCAATGGCATCCGACAAATTAAAATAGAAGTTAAAAAGTAGAATAGAAAAATAAGAAATTGCCACATTTTTTTCGATATCAATCTTTAAAAAAAAATATAATCCTAATGTAGTTTAAAGTATAATCTTACAAAAGAAAAAAAAAATGGAAGCCACGTCAGGAGTATGTTCACATACATGTTTTACCCGCCTATAACATGACTCATTCTTCCTTCCTCTTCCATTTCACAACTAGTAAACACATTGATATGGTTTTAGCAAAAGTTCTATCACCAAACTGGCATATGAATATTTAATTTTTTTTTTAATTTTCCTATTTTATTCTACTTGTATTCTATTAAACTCGCTTCTTTCTCCGTCTTGTCCCATATCACTATATCAGGTTTAATAGTTCTGTTTTTAAAATATGTAGCTGCAAGAATTGCATAGTCATAGTGGATGTTGTATGACTTATTTCCGTTCTTTTTGGTGTATGTTCCTAGGATTTGCTGCTGCGTCTGATGTTCAACTTTTTTACAGATGGTCCAGCGGAAATATTCACACACTTCATTGTGTTGCATCGTATAGTAGCCGTTTTCTCCAGCAAAACTTTACAGATGGATATTAGATGGTTCACACTCCATACCTCTGTGTGGCAAAACCTGCATTTGTTGCTGCCATTGCTGAGACCACTTATTTTATTAAAAGCATTAGTCATCATGCCTTGATCTTGGGCAGCCATTATAATTCTCTCCTGATCATAGTGGGACGATCCTCTTTTCAGCCAATCCATGGAGTTATCTTTATCTATATAGTCGTGGATGAATTTATCAACAAAATACTTGGCATGCTGTTGGTTGGCCTATTCTTTCATTTTTTTTTTCTTTTTGCAATGGAAAGTCAGTGTATTTTTGGCGACTCTTTAAGTATATTTTTGTAGCAGACTTGTTTTCTAATTCTGTCTCATTTGTTTTCTGATTCTGTCTGACTGCATAAACAAATGTTAAATTTAACAAATGTTAACAAATGTTAAATTTAACAAATGTTAACATTTGTTAAATTTAACAAATGTTAAATTTAACAAATGTTAACAAATGTTAAATTTAACAAATGTTAACTTTAACAAATGTTAAATTTAACAAATGTTAACTTTAACAAATGTTAAATTTAACAAATGTTAAATTTAAATGAGGATGTGTTAAAATAAGTGAATGGAGAATATCTTTAATGTTTGCATGAAGATGTTTTGAACAAATGCATGAGCATACTTTTGAAATTTTTAAAACATTTTTTAACAAATGGCCAAATAATTTTTTAAAGATATGCATAAATGTTGTGTTACACATTTGCATGTACAGGTGTACTAAGACTGCAGAAACATATATTAAACAAATGTATAAATATTAAGAAAGGATTGCATGAACATATGTAATGAGATCAAGATGTAATTAGGACAAATGCCAAAATACGACTGGCTTGAATAGCCATCCTCTTTCTTTATTTAACCCCCCCCCCACAGCCAAAGACACAGGGTGGAATGGGTGTTGAGCATACGTTCTTAGGTCCGTCAAAGTGTACCGAGTATAATCTTTGGATAACTCTCTTACGTTTGATTATTTTCTCGTTTATATAAAAGCTTTCTACGTTCACATCAGCTTGTTAGATTTGGAGTTTAAATCAATTTTCACTGGTTGGAAGATATTGAGTTAACAAATTCATGTGAAAACTCTACTTGGAAAGTAAAGAGGAGAACGTATCTCAAGAAAGTGGATAATGAAAGAGGGCTGCTATTCAATCCAGCTGTCTTTTGGCATTCATTTGAATCGCATCTCACTCTCACTACACATGCTTTAAACAATTGTGTGTTAAACAATTGTGTAATTATGAGTACAACAATTACAAGAACTTGCCTGAAAAGGTTTCATAAACATCTTCAAAAGGAATGCATCGATAAGCATTGAAAAAAAAAAATTAATGAACAAATTCATGGACGTGTTTATAAGAATTGCTGCTTATGCACTTGTACCGCACTAATTTTTAATAGTATTTTCAAGTTAAATTCAAGTTTTACGATATGTTTTTTTTAAAATTAAATTGTTAGGTACGATTAGGTTATTTGTACAGAATAGTTATAAACACTCTCCCCATGTTAAGAATGGGTTTCTAAATAATATTATTTCAGTACAGTACAATAAGTGCATAAGTACCCGAAAATTGCATGAAACTTTTAAAGGATTGCATGAACGAGTGTTCAACACTGACTGAATATTAATCTATTTTTTTATTTCGAACTATTATTCTCATCTTTATTAGTTGTTGTTTTTTCATCTTTATTGGTTGTTGTTTTTCACGACGTTTTAGTCAACTATTCCTCTGACCTTCGTCAGCTAATAAAGATAATAATAGTCAACTAATAAAGATGAGAATAATAGTCCGAAATAAAAAAATAAATTAATATATATAATGCTCATCTCAAAAAAGAATTCCAATTAAGGAATAATATATATACTGACTGAATATATTTTAAAAAAATGCATCAATATAGTTTACACGAATGCATGAATATGATTTTAAACATGACATTTTTTTAAAAAATGTATGAATATTTTATAAACAATTTTTTTTTTTTTTTTTTTTTTACAAAGGCATCACCACATTATCAAGGCCCAGAGGCCACTCAAGGATAAGGGTTAAAGAGTGTACAGTAGAAATTGGTCAATATAGTAATCATTAGTAAAGAAAATTTGGTAAATTTAATAACTTATATGGAACGGCTCATCAAGAACTTATTTACTTTAGACTTGAACACAACCATATTGTAGTCAGCTGGAAAGCAGGAAAACGGAAGACAATTCCACAGGTGTGCAGTTCTAAGAAAGAAGCTTTGTTCATGGAATCTACGTTTAGGTTTAGGCACAGATAAAGAGTGGGGGAAATTATTGATAGTGTTTACAGCTAGACGAGTGTTTCTTGTGAAAGTTTGGCGAGGGGGGACCATAGATTGAAGCTCAGTTGAACACTTTCCATGAAAATAACGATACATCAGAGACAAACTCGCAACATCTCTTCTGTGAGATAGAGGTTGCAAGGAGGAGAAAAGGACATCTCCTACGAGGCTACAAAGTCTATTTTGAACTCTATCAAGGCAGGACAAGTCCTTTCTAGCAGCTCCTGCCCAGATGTGGCAACAGTATTCCATCCTTGGACGTACCTGGCTCTTATATAGGTAGAGAATAGCATCAGCAGTGAGATATCTACTGGATCGATAGAAAGATCCCACCATTTTTCCAGCGGCCTTGGCAACAGATTTGATATACGTGTTCCATTTAAGATCAGGAGTAATGGTCAAGCCCAGAAGCTTGTCAAAACTTGAGGCCTCCTGAAGACGAGAGCCATTCATTTCAATTGATGACAAATGTGGATTAGAATGTTGATGATGTAAAGAGAGAAGCTTGGTTTTAGATGCATTAAAAGTAACCAGCCACTCCTTTCCCCATTGTACTACGTGCTCAAGATCAGAGGAGAGAGAATTGGAGAGAAGTTGGTCGTTTACTGTCTTAGATGTGGTACCATAAATGGTAGTGTCGTCAGCATAAATGTCTACAAATGATGTAAGGATATGATTTGGAAGATCATTAATGTAGATCAGGAAAAGAGTTGGGCCCAGGATGGATCCCTGAGGGACACCGGCATTAATACTGTGAGCTTCTGATTTTTGCCCCTCAACTACTACTCTTATGAACCTATCAGAAAGAAATGATTTAATAATTGAGAAGACTTTTCCAGCTATACCATAGCTAGCGATCTTATGAAGTAAACCTTTATGCCATACCCTATCAAAGGCTTTAGATATGTCAAGAGCAATTGCCCTAGAAAGATTGCCACCGTCGAGAGATTTGCTAATCCTATGCGATATAACTGTAAGGACATCTGCTGTAGATCTAGCAGAACGGAAACCATATTGAGTGTCACTAAGAAGGTTATTTTTGTTGAGATGTTTGATTACTTCTGTATTTAACACAGATTCTAGCAACTTACTCATGACGCACAGGAGACTTATTGGCCTGTACTGAGAGGGGGATGAGCGATCACCTGAATTCTTAAATGCAGGGCATACTGATGAGATTTTCCAGGGAGATGGGAAACTATTCTCCTTAAGACAACGTTTAAACAGTTTTGTAAGTATGGGCGCTAATTCAGGTTGAAGTTTTTTGAGTACTATAATTGGAATACCATCAGGGCCAGTTGCTTTACTCGAATCAAGGTTTTTGATTAGCTTCGCAACATCACGTACAGATATACGTATATCACATAGCGTGTTTTCTGATACAAGAGGAAATATTGGGGGTTGGCGGTCTTGGTCGCAAAGGGTAGAATTAGCTGCAAAGTTCTTGACAAAGAGTTTGGCTTTGTCTGATGCTGACGAGATTACCTCAGGTCCATTGATAATAGTTGGGATGGAGCACACGCTTCTGTTCAGGATTCTGTTTGCTATTTGCCAAAACTGGTGGGAACCAAGCCGCTGCTCAGCTACTTTGGACTTAACAGATTGAGCATACAACACTCTTGCGTTCCTTATTACTTTCTTACAATGGTTGCTGGCAGTCCTGAAAACGGCTTTAGTTTCCATACATCTATTATGTTTGAAGCAGTGGAAAAAGTGATTTCTGTGCGCAATGGCAGCAGCACATTCTGGAGAGAACCATGGCTGGCTGTTAGGTTTTTGCTGAAACTTTTTAGAGGGTATGAAATGGTCAATGCCTACAATTAACCATTCAGTTAGGTCTAATACTATAGAGGACACATCCTTTTTAAACATTGAATGCAGAGGTAGATCAGATATAAATGTACGGAAGCTATCCCAGTCAGCCTTAGTGTATCGATATACTGTACGATGAAGAGGTACGTCTGGGGACTTATTACATTTCATTTTTATCTTAATTGATACAACAGAGTGGTCGGAAGATCCAAGAGGCGACAGAACAGAAACTGAACATAGTTCAGGGCAAGTTGTGAGAAAAAGGTCTAGTAGGCTCGCATACTGGCCGTCATTATCGGGCACACGGGTAGGTTCCTGAACAATCTGAGTGAGGTCATAGGCAATGGAGAAATCATGACAGAACCTCCCCTCATCATCGGTCTTGTTTGAGTGGGTCAACCATTCGACGTTGTGAACATTGAAGTCTCCACATACGTGAATGTTAGCTGAAGGATAAGTAGAAAGGACTTGGTCAATTTTCTCAGATATGCTTTGAAAGATAGTAACTCCGCTGTTGTGGGGGCGATAGAGAGTAAATATACATGCAGTAGTGTGAGCTAAAGCAACCCGGAAGCACATATAGGGTAAGTTAGGATCTTCCCTGGAGATGTCCCTCCCACATGGAAAGATATCTTTTATATAGGCACATATTCCATGCCCATGGCGATCTTGGGGGTCAGATTTAGAAGTTAAGTTAGAGTATCCTGAAATTGCAAACTCATCTAGGGAAATAGCCTGTCCAATGCCAGTTTCACTTAAAAATAAAAGGTCTGGTTTAGTCTCCTGTAATTGGGTTTCAACCTCTGGAATGTTAGAACGAAGACCCCTGATGTTGGAGAAGGAGACATGGTAGTAGGGGTCTACGTTGGAAGTTGGAGAACCGGGTTTAATCGTGTATTTTTTCTTGAAACTTGTCATGATGAAACAAATGCATGGACATTTCTGTTTATTAAACAACTACATATCGTTTTTAAGTCACTGCTGGTGTACTTCAAGTCTACACTATCACTCTCTATCTGTTTATAATCTCTCTTGACTACATTCTTCATTTGTAAGTTAACAAGTTAAAAGTAAATGACTTGATAGATATCCTGCAGAGAAAATGACTGACGCAAGCTGACACAACAAAACAAGCTAAAGCACTGTCAAATTGCATTGAGATTTTTGGGAATGCATGCAAAACAGCACATTCTTCTGAAATAACGTACAAATATCTTTTCCCTAAATGAAAAAAATGCTGACGAGTTACCTATCTTGACAGTTTGAGGCAAAATTACACAGACAGTGAATTAAAAGTGCGGATCAGTAAGGCAAGGATTGGGTAAAGTAAAAGCAAACTAAAGCTCAACTCGTCCTTCCGAGATCAAACGTGATGCATTTTACATCAGTTCTTGTCCATGGACTTTTACCAAAAGATTGGAGGAAAAAATGACGGTGTGTACACCAGAATGTCAAAAGCTGCTGTTAATATCTCCTGGAAGCAGCACACGACAAGAGGAAAAGTTTACCAACACTTTTCTCGGATCTCAGTACTGGTCAGAGAAAGAAGAACCAAATTTGCTGGTCACCGCTGGAGAGTTAAAAGCATGAACTCAGCAATGTTTTTTTTTTGGGGGGGGATACTAAAACAGGGAAGTGTTTCAGTTAGAAAACTGCACACAACCTACATCAAGCAACTAGCAGCAGACCCACAATTCACCTATGAAGCCTGACCTGGTATAATGGCAGATCGAGAAAGATGACATAAGGAAGTCAAGAGGATCTATGACACAACCACAATTTGATGGTGATGATGATGATGATGACGACGATGACGACGGTGACGACGACGACGATGATGATGATGATGATGATGATGAATTGCATGAATATAAGTTTTACAACTGAATGTACTTGATTCATAGAAATGTATATTTCAAACCAATGAACATGCTATAAATATATGCATGTTTTAAAACAAATACATGAACATGTTTTACAGAAATGCAGGTACAAGTTTAAACAAATGCATAAAATCGTCATGGGCATGGAGTGTGTGCCTACATTAAAGATGGCTTTCCATCTGGTAGGGATATCTCCAGAGAAGACCCTAATTTACCTTATATGTGCTTCCGGGTTGCACTAGCTTACACCACTGTATTTATATTTGCCCTCTATCGGCCCCAAAACAGTGGGGTTACTATCTTTAAGAGTATATCGGAGAAAATAGACCACATACTGTCTGCTCATCCTTCGGCTAACATTCACATTTGCAGTGACTTCAATGTCCATAATGTGGTATGGCTGACCCACTCAAATAAGACCGATGATGAGGGAAGGTTCTATCATGATTTTGCCATTGCCTATGACCTCACTCAGATTGTCCACTAACCCACCTGTGTGCCCGATACTACCAGTCAGTATGCAAGCCTTCTAGACCTTTTTCTCACAACTTCCCCAGAGCTATGTTCATGTTCCGTTCTATCTCCTCTGGGATCCTCCGACCACTCCATTGTATCAGTTAACATCAAAATAAAATGTAATAAGTCTTCAAACGTACCTCTCCACCGTACTCTATATCGATACTCTATAGCTGACTGGGATAGCTTCTGTACATTCATATCTGATCTACCTCTACATTCCATGTTTAAAAAGGATGTGTCCTCTATAGTATCAGACCTGACCGAATGGTTAATTGTAGGCATAGACCGATTCATACCATCCAAAAAATTCAAACAAAAACCTAACAGCCAGCCATGGTTCTCCCCAGAATGTGCTGCTGCCATCGCGCACAGAAATCACTTTCTCCATAGCTACCAACGTAATAGATGTACTGAGACTAAAGCTTCTTTCAGGACTTCCACAACCACTGTAAATGAGTAATAAAAAATGCAAGAGAGCTATATGCTCAGTTCGTTAAATCTAAAGTAGCTGAACAGCGGCTTGGTTCCCACCAGTTTTAGTAAATAGCAAACAGGATCCTAAACAGAAGCGTGCGTTCTATCCCAACCATCATCAATGGACCTGTGTCATCTCGTCAGCATCAGACAAGGCCAGACTATTTGCAAAGAACTTTGCAGCTAATTCTACCCTAAGCAATGAAGGCCATCAACTCCCCATATTTCCTCCTATAACACACAACACGCTATGCAACATACAAATATCTGTGCGTGAGGTCGCTAAGCTAATCAAGAACCTGGATCCAATAAAGCAACTGGCCCTGACGGCATTCCGATTATAGTGCTGAAAAAGCTTCAACCAGAACTTGCCCCCATACTTACAAAACTGTTTAAGCGTTACCTTAAGGAGAAGTGCTTTCCAACACCCTGGAAAACCTCATCAGTATGCCCTGTATTTAAGAATTCAGGCGAAAAGTCATCTCCCTCTCAGTACAGACCAATAAGTCTCCTGTGTGTCATGAGTAAGTTGTTGGAATCCATATTAAATAAAGAAGTAGTCAACCACCTCAACAGAAACAACCTTCTTAGTGACATGCAATATGGTTTCCGCTCCGCAAGATCTACAGCAGATGTGCTAACAGTTATATCCCATAGGATTAGTGAATCTCTTGACAAAGGCTTCCTTTTCAGGGTAATTGCTCTTGACATATCGAAGGCCTTCAATAAGGTAGGGCATAAGGGCTTACTTCACAAGATTTCCAGCTACAGTATCACTGGAAATGTTTTCTCAATTATTAAATCATTTCTCTCCGATAGGTTCATAAGAGTAGTGGTTGATGGGCAGAAATCAGAGGCCCACAGTATTAATCCTGGAGTCCCTGAGGAATCCATCCTGGGCCCAACTCTCTTCCTGAGCTACATCAATGATCTCCCAAAATACATACTTAAATCATTCGTTGACATCTATGCTGATGACACGATCATCTATGGCAACACATCAAAGGCCGTAAATGACAAAGTTCTCTCTGATTCTCTCTCCTCTGATCTTGAGCATGTGGTACAATGGTGGAAGAGGTGGCTGGTTACTTTTAATGCATCCAAAACCAAGCTCCTATCTTTACATCATCAACGCTCTGATCCCCATCTGGCATCAATTGAAATGGATGCCTCTCATCTTGGGGAGGCTCCATGTTTTGACAAGCTTCTGGGTTTGACCTTTACTCCTGATCTGAAGTGGAACACGTACATCAGGTCTGTTGCCAAGGATGCTGGGAAAATGGTGGGATCCTTCTACCGCTCCAGAAGATATCTCACTACTGATGCAATTCTCTATCTGTATAAAAGCCAAGTACGTCCAAGGATGGAGTACTGCTGCCACATCTGGCCAGGAGCTGCTAAAAGCAGCCTATCCTGCCTTTACAGAGTACAAAATAGACTTTGTGGCTTAGTGGGGGATGCCCTTTTCTCTTCCCTGCAGCCTCTCTCCCACAGAAGAGACGTTGCAAGCCTGTCTTTGTTTTATCGTTATTTCCATGGCAAGTGCTCGTCTGACCTCCAATCTCTATGTGCCTAAATCCAAACGTAGATTCCATGAGCAAGCTTCTTTCTTAGAAGTGCACGACTGTGGAACTCTCTTCCGTTTGCCTGTTTCCCACCTGACTACAACTTGGATGTCTTCATGTCCAACATAAACAAATTCCTGACAAACCGCCCACTTAAGTAAGACACCCTATCAAATATCCAATACTAATGACTACTACGATACTATCTCATTGATTACTGTACACGCAATAAGCCTTATCTCCGAGTGGCTTCCAGGCCTTGATAAGTGGTGACCTCCATGTAAAAAAAAAGAAAAAAAAAGAGAACATGTCATAAAGAACTGCATGGATGCTTGTTCTACAACTGCATTACCATGTTAGCATAAGTCCCGAATTCCGCCACTATGACAACTTATTCTTCCTCTTTGTCTTTGCGTTAAAATTTTATTGCCTTATTATTGGTGTTGTGATAGAAAAAAAGCCGTCTCTACAACTATGAAAAAAAAGCATCTGACCTATTTTTTAAGTATTTACATAAGAATATTTTTAAACATTTGCATGAATTTTTTTTTTTTTTTTTTTAAGAACTGCATACGGGTTAAACAAGCGCATGATAATGTTTTAAACAAATGCACAAACGAACATGTTTTAAAGGATTGCAGGAACTTGTTTGCTATAAATGCAAGTGTTTGTTTTGAGAAGTATGAATATTTTATACAAATTCATAAGCATGGTCTAAAAATAGCACGATCTCATTTTAAACAGATGTTTGAACAAATTTTAAACACATGCACGGCTACGTTTTAAGCATGAATATCGTTGAACGAATTCTGTAGGCTGATGCACAACATTTGCAGGAATATTTGTAATGATTCTATGTTTATGTCTTAAACGATTGAATGAATACGTGTTAGATGAATGGATGGACATGCTTTGTAGAAATGCATCGTTATTTTGATGCCGTTGCATGGAAAAGGAGTTGCATCATTGTTTTTAAAATAAAATTATGATCTTATTTTAATGAAGACATGTTTTAAGCAAATGCATAAATATTAGTGTTGGGACGATTAATCGGAATGGGGGTATCGGAATCGGAAAAATCGGTGCCTATTTTTCGATGCTAAAACGATTCTTTTAATTGTTTTTTTTTTATTTGATTTTGTTGAAAGTAAAATCTTCTTTTGCTGATAATAATGATAAAATAATAAATATTTCTTGATTTAAAATTACCAGTTAAGCTAAACTCGATAGATCATCGTCCACAAGTGTATTTTGACGTGTAGGAAAATATCTGCATTTTTAACACGTGTTTTTACGAAAATCGGGGGAAATATCTTATAGTTAAATAATTAGAGATTTATAAAAAATCGGAATCGGTAATTTTATCGGAATCGGGAATTTAGCACAGAATCGGTGATTGTATCAGAATCGGGAAAATATTGGAATCCTTCTAATAAATATGTTTATAAAATATAATTATCACGATTTATATAAATGCATGGAGATTTTTTAAAACATATGAATGAACACATTACAAACAAATCAAACATTTGTAATAAACATGAATATATTTTTTAACGAGTTATAAAATTTTAAAATTTGATATTTTATAGTTTTTATAGCAACATGCGTGTTCGAACCCCTACTCCAACATGCGGTCACCATATTGAATATGTGTTCTATTTAAACCACATGAGAGTTGGAAGTAAATAGGGGAAAAGATAATGACGGAAAAATATTAGAGATTATTACATTTACATATGTACATTTATTTCTCACGAAGAATGTTTGTTCAAAGACAAACATACGAGGAACATAACAACATGATATATGAAGATAAGATATTAAAAGGAAATTTTATACAAATGTCTCACTTGTTCTAAGTAAAATTTGGAGGAAATGATTTGAGAATTGAAATATAGTTCAAGAGCCATAACTCTAAATATACTAGGCTTACAAGGTTTTAAACAAATGTATGAATTTGCCTTAACATATTTTTACACCATTACCTTTTTATATTATTATATTTTTACACAATTGCATGAACATGTTTTAAACATATGTATAAATAAGATTCATAGAATCGGATGTACGACATGTTTCTAATGTTAATTATATAGACATGTTTTACAGAAATGCATGAAAAATTTTTAAACAAATCGATTAACATGATAATAATTACATAAAGATTTTTACGAGATTGCTAACAGTTTCTAAGCAATGCAATGAACATGTTTTTAAACGTATCTATGAAAAGAAATACATATACATTGGGAAGGAAGTTAATACCGAGTTTGCTGGATAGTGAATTTAAAAGATCAATCTCCGTCAATTCTCGTACTTTCTTCACCATCTCTTAATTCATGCAACCGAGCAATAAAAATACACGCCATCATATTTTTATACATCAGTGTTTCTCGTCATTCTTGTAAGCAATGAAGTAACACAATCGTATTAGGCAAATAAAAAATGTGCTGGACGAAAACATTTCAAATGCTTAGAGGAAGGGAGAAAGAAAATGAGAAATTAGACTCCCTTCTCTCGTTATGTCTGAAATTAATGCAAAAAGAATCCTCCACTCTATTTTGATAATGAGACATTTTCTTTCTTTTTTATTCTTTCTTTAAATAATAAATAGTATTGCTGTCTGTGGTGATATTTCCTTTTTTCATAATGGACTATTCCAATATTTTTATTCTTTTTTTCTTTAGAGAGAGAGAAAAAGAGAGAGAGAGAGAGAGAGAGAAAGAGAGAGAGAAAGACATAGTGACAGAAACGAGAGTAATATACGATGTATCGAATAAAATGGGAGGTCAAATAACATATGACGAGAGAGGGTGAGAGTTATAAGTAGAAACTTAGTAAGAGATGGGTAACTTGATGAGTTATTTGCAAATTACAGTTAATCAAAATAATAAACTTCAATTTTATTTTTCAAATATAACTCAATCCCAAAACTGACGAATATTTAAGTATGTATTTTGTGTCATTAAAATATATAGGAAAAGCTTTAAAGAAACAAACATTGATTAACTCAGCTTTAGTATAATAATAGATATATTCGTATGTGTGATGTGGTACACAAATAACTATACACACATAAGTAAGTAGTAAAGTAGTTATATATTTTCTTCTATTTGTAACTTTAAAAAATTATACAATTGCATATTTACTTATGTAGGACTCTGTATATGTGTATGTAATAAAATCTACCATTTTCTGATAACAGCTGGAATAAATCTAAGAAAAGAAGTCAACATATTACAAAAAATAAAATAAACATTTTCAGGCAGCAGTAGGATTAAAACTAAAAACAGGAAGGACCATTTTTTTAGATAACAACTGGAAACTGTCATAAAAAAGAAAGACGTGTATCAAGTGACATGACTTTAGAAAAATAAAAAGTAAAAATAATTTTGTTCTTTAATGATTAGTATAGTTGGCGTATTTTATATTTTTATAAGTTTTTTTGAGTATTTAGTTGTACTTAATTTTTCTATAAGTTTTTGTAGCAAGAAAAATGGACGAAGCTGGATTTTGCAACAGACACCAGGAATAGATGAAAGGCTTTAATGAAATTTTTGGTGATAACTTCGTAGTGTGGAGTTTGTTGAGATGCTTATTGAGATCGTTATTCTATCTATTCAGTCGCTGAGTGCTGAGAAAAAAGGTCACTAGATTTCAGTTAAAAGGATAAAGCATCTTCTCTACAATTTATCTTCATTTTATTTAACAGTTTCGTCAACACATGACCATAAGAATATAAGACAGGTTGGTTCTGTGGGTATGTATAAAGGAATAGAATTGAGTCCAGGTCTTTAGTCCTGTCTCTCCTCCAAGTCATGCCTATTTACGTCAACATCTCAACTGAAACTGTTCATATTAGGTGGGTAGAAATTGACAGAAGGGCATGTAGTTTTTTTTCTAATCACACAATGTATTATTATGAGAATTTAAGCAAATCCGCAGTGATTCAATCGCATATCAATCCTCACACATGTGATTACGTGCAAATAAAAAAGAAAATCTCAATCATGTAACGGCTACAAGGTTGCACGATATATAAAACAAAACAAGTTCATTTTTTACCTATGCAGTTATACGTACACCCATTGAATTGATTGATAGTCATTAGGTTGTGTCACGAGACAGAGAAGACTCGAGGTCCATACCACAATCAGTTTTTAGTAACGAAATTTTGGGTTCGTTACAAAAATCCGTTTTCCATGGTAACAAAAATGAAAGAGAAAAAAAAGGAAAAAAAAGTATTTAAAGCAAATTTGTTAAAAATGGCAAACTAATAGAAATGAGCAAAATAAATACAGGCTCAAAATTTGTTTAAAATGATTCAAATTTATTAAAATGAAAATCATCAATTGCCTTTATTTCCCAAAGCTCGGGTAAAAAAAAAATCCTTAAGAAACATTTAAAATAAATATAAAACAATAATACAAAAAAGACGACAATTCTTACTTGTAAGAAAGGCTGAAAGAAAAGAACATATAAAAAACAGAAAACAGTTCTTTTGAGTCCTTGTTTAAATTCAGTCCTTCTTTTAACAAAATGTTCAATCTTTCTACAAAATGTTTTATTTTCTTTTCCAAAAGGAATTGCAAACAGATAAAGTCTCTTAGACCTTAAATGGGAGAAAGAGGTAAAATATTTTTCCTTTGTCTAGGCTCAAATATATTTAAATTCAAAGGAAAGAAACGAAAACAATAAAGCCGCTTTGGTAGGCTTTGTGTGTACAAATAAATAATTCACGGGATAAATTCTGGAATATTTTTTTTGTGTGTGTGAAGGAAACATCGGTTGAATAATCGGTAAATATGAAGAATTACTCCACTCTCGAACATTCCTTTAAAATTACCACTTGGATAGGTTTTCGAGGTCGCTGAGAACGAAAATAACATTTAAAATTACGGCAAACTAGTAGTTTTCAAGATATGAAGAAATGTTAGTTTTAAAAAAGTGGGGGATCACTTTTCTATAATAATTTAACGTAAAATGAGCACCCACTTTGTGGCCACGATGTTTCCAAGGGGGACTTTCTTTCCACCCTCGGAAAATCCTTTAAAATTCCCGCTAACGTTTAAAATACAAGTAGTTTCCAAGATATGAAGAAATGCACTCACTTTATGGTCACTTTTTTTAGGTGGGGGAGGGACTGCTGGTTTGTTTTTCGTTCCTTTTTTGGAGGGGGATATTCAATTATTATAGGTGGTTTTCTTTGTAACGATGTGGCTGTTTTTTGGGGGTGGGGGAATCTAATTATCACCGCCCGCCGTCACGTGACATCACAAAAAGGAACTTTTGGTCTCGCCATGGCCTACTAATAAACATTGTTTATGTAAAAAAAAAATAACAAAAAGATATACCAAACTGACTTTTTTCGTTTAAAAATTAAATTATTTCCCTTTCGTTAATAAAATTGATTTTGTTTTTGTTTTTTAAACCTTTCATGTTTTCTTCTCATCTATCTTCTATCTATCTTCTATCTTCTTATATATATATATATATCTTCTTATATATATATATATCTTCTTATATATATATCTTCTTATATATATAAATATCTTCTTATATATATATATATATATATATATAAATAAAATGAACTCATTTTTTTCCCGTGTGAGTTTGATCTTAGTAGGATTAAAAATCACGACATTACATTCAAATGTAATGTCCCTACACTTCAGCACAGGGTCTGAGTTGTGCTCTAGGCCAACTACCCTTACAGTTCCTTGATATTCGTGCATTTCTATATTTTTTCCAGTAATAGTTAGAATCAATGAAAGTTGTAAAATCTTTTCTCTCTATTCAATTCATACTCCGCCTGCGACCACTTAACAATGCTGCAGATACGTCCACAGGGGAATATACGAAGAACACCAGTTTGAGTTCTTAGTTGCTTAAAAAATATGGATTGGCATTTTCCGTCGGGTGAAACACGACTTTATATTCCAGTTATTCTGTGGGTTACTTGTGCCATTTTATAAATTTCTTCTTCTTTTTTTCACTTTTTTCCTCCATTTATATTTTTTCTCTTTTTGTAGGGGGCTGGGGGATTGTGATTCGAAGGATTACTTAAACGAAACGAACTAACATTGAATTCCAGTTTTTACAAGAAACTTTAACAGTCAGCCGCCAGCATTCTTCAAATCTTGCACCGATTAGTCGCTTTAATATTTTATTTGCTATCTTTATACTTCTATTATGTTTGCACTGATTTCATACGTGATACTAGGGGGGGGGGCTGACTTCCTATTTTCGGATTAGTTACTTATTCATTATTTATTTCTATACATTGCATTTCTGAGAGTTTCATTAACACAATTACTACTATGCTATCGATATTGGAATCAGGTGACATTTTAATTGGTTAACAGCGACAACAAAGAAAGCAATACAATAAAAGAAACCAAAAGAAACAAAAACAAACCAACATTAAAAAAAATAAAAAACGCGGTCAGTTTTCTGGTTTTATTTATTCATTTTTTTTCTTTTTCATTGAAACAAAGAAAAATAAATAAATAAAATCTAATAAACATATTTTCATTATACACGGTAAGTTTATTTTTTTTAATTTTGTTTTTCCATTTAAAAAATAAACAAAAAACTTCGATTTAAATAAACATATTTGCATTTTACGCGGTAACTTTTTGGGGAGTTTTCTTTCTTTTTTCCTTTTTTTTTCCTTTGGTGTTCTTTCACGTTCGTTTTGTTTTTATTCCTTTCAATTTTACGCGTCATATATTAGTTAAACCATCTATAAATATAAAAGCTAAAATGTGTGTGTGTGGGGGGGTGTATGGGTATTCCTTCAACCTAAACTCGGCTTCCTCCTGCTACTACGACAATGACGTCATGTTTGACCAAGAAAACGTTGACGTTAATTTCAACCACCTGTAAGTGTTTTTAAAGGATTAATTTTATCCGTTCTCAATTGTGTGTCTCTTTGGCGTAGAAGTAACGTGTCAGGCATCTTTTTTCTACCTTAGCCTCGATGCTTCGGGTTCGATCCTGTATTCCTACCCTACCTAAACTTTTTTCTCTTTTACACCTTTTCCTTCCTTTTTTTTTTTACATTTCTTCGCGGTTTTACTTTGTTTTGGGTTTTCCAATTTTTTATAACATCGTGTTTTTTTTATAATATTAAAACAGAGTCCCCCTCTCCTGTATACACACCTCCAAACATCCGGGAAACGCCGGATATCCTCCACTAGTTATATATAAAAAGTACAATTGTTGAATGCTATTCTTTCGATTACATTCGTTTGGAGGGGGCATAATTAAAAAAAAAAAAGATCAAAACGGAACGAAATTTAAATTTCCGTTCCATTTTTACAACAACTGTAAAACAGTGCATACTAAGTTTTATCGTAAGTTATAAACATCTAGATCTACTTACGTTATATTAGAAACCGAGCGACGCCTAAAAATCTGGCAGCTGAGTGTCAAATCTGCTTAAAATATTAAAAAAAAAAAAAAAAGAAAAGAAAAATAGAACCTCTCTCAAACATACTGGCAATAATTTAGTTGTGTCCTTCCCTTGAGTGTTTCCAATAAGAAGGATTAATGTAGAAACTGAAATTCTTTAATTGTTGATTTTTTTGCATTTTGGTTAAATTTGTTAGTTTGCAATCGCTGAGAGTGTACTCCAAAAATTGAACAAAAGACGAAATTAAAAAGAATGGTAATAATGCAGAATTTGACCCGAATCCTCAGGATTTCAATTATGGCAATCATCGGATTCAGCCGAGCGTTGTTCAAATGTTGAAACACTAAATCAACATTTTATTTGTTTCTTTTGCATAATTAATTAATGATGGGGGTATTTTTTTCTGTTTATTTTCTTAACATCTGTTGACAAAAATAATTTGTACATTCTCTTGAAAAAAATCAGACTTTTCTCTATTTCACCTAACTATTTACAGTTTTTATGTTTTTATATAAAGCATTCATCTTTTTTTTTTTTTAATAAAAATTCTGTTTTGAAAAAGAAACGTTTACTGCCAATTTTCTTTAAAAAAAATGTAAGTTTTCTTGAAAAACAACTTTCACCTAACAATTTATGGTAAAAATTCATCTTTTCTTGAAAAAAAAAACAACAACTTTCATTGATATAAAAATTGCAAAAAATAATAAAAATATATAAACAATACTGTTGCGGGACTAACAGGTGTCGATGTTTAGTCCCGCAAATTCAAAATAATAATAATAATCAAGTGTAAAAATGAAGTTGAAACAATCAAGCAAAGATGATTGAGACGAATGGATAAATTAAATACAATTTTATTTTTTTTAAATTGTAAATGAATGAAAAGAGAAAATAAGAAAGTTTCTTCTTAATTGAAAGTCTTTACCTGCAACTGAGGTAATTGAATGTTTTATTATGTACTGAAGAAAACAGTTCTTTTTAAGGAAGAATTAAACAATATAAGAGTCCCTCGCTTAGTTAGCGGAAAGATAGAAAAGAGTAAAAATAAAAAGTCCATCAGGGTAACAAGTCAGTCTCCATGTGGAGGAATTAATTGCCGAGCATGCACGCGTTTAACGTCTATGCAGACAGAGTCAACGATGATGATGATGATGATGATGATGATGATGATGATGATGATACAGCATGCTGCCTTGTGGTCGACTGATTCGTTTGGGCGCAAAAATGCCCTTTTTATACATTTCAACTGGTTCCACAAAAACCTTCAGAAAAAGACATTTTTTAAAATTTGTCTTCCTTGGATTGGAAGAAAAGAATAACATTTGTGTGACGTAAGATGCTTCCTACGACGTCCGCGTGAACAGGTAAAGTTTTGCTTATAAGTCCACCAAATTTGCGTGGGTGTAGAAAAGGAAATGTATGCGCAGCTGAAACAATGTTTATACATCCATGCACAACTGGGTTTTACCGTTGGGGCAGCGCACCATTATTGTTTTGAGTAGACTCGACAATTTATTGTATTTCTATTTTTTTTTTCCGGGTTTGTTTGGAAATTTGTCTGTATCTGTTACTTTACTCGGCTTAATTCGGGATGTCCATTGTACTGGTCGGCTGATAAAAAGGGTGCTTCCTCCTTATTGTAATGAAATCGGCCAGCTGAAAAGTTGATATTTAATTTAAAAAACCATGATAACTCCTTACATTTTTTGTCAATTTCAACAATAAGCAATGTTTTCTACCTAATTGTCATGTCACAATTATTTCGGTCTTTCATAATTACACGGAAAAATGATTTCAGCCATGTTTGTTTTGTCACGTGACATGTGACATAAACACAAGAGAAATAGCTAAAATTTCTTTTTTTTATATATATATCTATTTCCTTTAATCATTAATTGCTCGCTTATCGTTTTCCGTAAGTTTTGGCTATTTTCATTACTGTGACATGACAATTCAGTATATAATATTGGTTCCACTTGAAAATCCATATTTCGATTTCCGAATATCGCAACAATAAAAAAAAAAAGCACTAAAATGTTGACGAATATTCTCATTCATAATATTTGAAAGCAATATATTTTACTAAACTATTTCCATTTTTTACAAACTTATCCTTCAACATTTGTACATTCTTTTTTCTTTTTTTCTTCTTTCTGAATTATCATTGGTCTCCCACTTTGTTGGCTTATTCTTTAAACAGTTTTCTTTTCAATTTTTCCATCAATTTATTTTTGATAAAAGACTATACTTACATACAAAAAGAAAATCGGCTAAATTTTTTACTATACAAGTTTTTCAAGTGCGTGTTAACATACATGTTTATAGTAAAATCCTCATATTCACCCCCCCCCGTCACCCTCAGGAAGAACGGGCAGTGGATGTGCATTGAATGATTTAAACGGATATACCATCTAAAATTAAAATAGCGCACTTGACAATTCGCTTGGCATTTGCAATAACCATTAACAAACTTCAGGGACAATTTTTACATTTGCGTGACTTACACCATGATTGCTTCTCACATGGACAAGTATATGTTGCGTGTTCTACAGTCGAAAAATCAGACAATCTCTACACCTACACAGAAGAAGGGACACCTAGAAATATTGCATATCAAAAAATATTGACAACATAAATATAAGACATATATATTTTGTCATTTTTGTTTTTTGTATTACATTTTGATAAACAGAGCCACAGCAACACGTGGCCGGTTACAGCTAGTATATATATACACAAACAACCCAGAACTATTCACACAGATAACAAAAAACCTTATCCTCCTCAATCAGAACGACAAACTAAACAACATACTTAAAACAACAAAAATAATAAAAAGCAAACGCCAACCCAAAAACTTAAAACACACCCTAACTTCCTCAAAACTCGTTCCACACACTACAAAAGGGGTTACAAAATGCAACAAACCGCGATGTGGAGTATGTGACATAATAATAGAAGGTAACACATACACATTCAAAAACCCAGCACAAACATTCAAAATAAAAAAGGATCTAAATTGCACCTTCAGAAATGTAGTATATGCACTAAGATGCACAGCATGCAACAAATCCTATATAGGCGCCACCAAAAATTTCAGCAATAGAGTGGCCTTACATAAGAGCAACATCAAAATTGCAGATAACAGACACCTCTATGTTTCAAAACACGTACACACATGCAGTGGAAACAGCTTCAAAATAATGCCAATCTTCCAAACAGACAATTATTTTTATTTACTTACACAGGAAAAAACTTCATCACAAGATTCACTCCTGAACTGAACAGAGCCTAATATCAACACACAAAAGCATGAAATGCAAGGCACACTCGCATGCACATCCATATACATATACACACCCACACATAAATCAGAACCAACACATTAAGACACACACACGCGCATACAACCACACACAGACATAACACCTCTATCTCTAATACAACACACTGAACAATACCAACCCTACTTAACCTCGAAACCAACAACACTAGGAAACACCTAGAACCATACTATAATATCTGTTCCAACACCTCGCTCCCTCCTCAGTCAGTGGAGGAGAAATCCCTCATGACTGAGACAACTATCATCCCTTCTATCATCCCCCTCCCATACCTATACCCCTCCAATGGGCCCCTCCCCTCTGGGGAACAAGATCTTCCCCCACACTAGGAACCAATCCTGAGTCTGGCCATACCGACATGGGGAGACAAATAAACAGAAACATTAAAAAATCCCCTATACATATTTTTAAATACACCCCTCTATCTAAACAAACATAATATAAGGAATAGCCGAAAAGACTGAAACGAAAAATCACAATACTAAAATCCAAGAATCCAAAAAATAAATATCAAAATAGAATGAAAGCACCTTATTTCAGAAGAGCTGGTTCTCCCCCCCCTTCCTCACGCATACACATTAGTAACGACCTTGGATCACAGTCACCTTTCTAGGGAAACAAATAATCACATAATACTATAAAACAGTACACATATTCTCAAACCAATAAAAGAAAACACACATACACACACTACCCTAAAGGAAAAGAAAAAAACACATGCAGAAAGAGAGAGTGAGAGAGAGAAACACAACACAGGAGCGACCACAGCCGAGGTCAGCGGCCTCCACAAGCCCATTAAAAGAGTAATAAAAATTGAACATTCCAATGAATAGTAGACACTTACACGCTTCCACCCCTTGGAAACACTTCAAATGAACTACAAAAATGCTATTTTTACATCTCCAACACATTTGAATATAATTTCTGACGAGGACGCTTCACAGAACGTCTGAAACGCGTTAAAAACGATTTCAATGATTTAAAAACATTATTACAATGATCTAAACATAACTCTCAATGAAAAACTGTTCTGGGGTAACTGACACCCCTATTCCTGTCTTCACATGGACTCTCCCATCGCTGTGAAAGGCAGCCATTTTGGACTCTCTAATCAGAGATTCCATGCCAGCCTAATCGTTGACATGACTTTACAGACTCTCTTGTTTGATATTGTGAACCCCTAAAATAAGGCCACAACATCTGGCGACGTAGGAATGAAAAAACCTCACAAGGACCCTTTCCTTTGGACTAATAATCAAAAACGTCTATTTTTCTATTTTTCTGACTCAACTTTAAATTTTTCTACCAGCTTTGAAAAGTTCAACAAGTTTACTTCTTTTTTTCAACAACAAGAAAAAAAAAGAAAGTTATCGCCAAACCAAAACTGTGAGTAGAAAAAAATATATATTGCTGTCCTAATCAATTTCTTGTTTTAAAACGAAATAGATTACATTCTATGCTGGAAAAAAAAAGTTATTGGTGAATTTGAATTTACGCTTTTGTATTTTTGAACACACGTGTTTCCTATTTTTCTGATTCAACTTTAAAAAGTTCAACAAGTTTACTTTTTTTCAACAACAAGAAAAAAAAAGTTATTGGTGAATTTGAATTTACGCTTTTGTATTTTTGAACATACGTGTGGTTAGCTGGCAAGCAACCATTTTTTTTCTCTGTTACGGTGAACGAGAAAAATAAAAACAGAAACAGAAAAGTCATTAAACCGACTCTACATAGGACACTTGCATCTAACCCACAATTATTTATTGAAACAAGTTCTACCAACGTGCCAATGTGGATATGTACCATAAAAGCATATTCGAGGATTGTAAAAATACAACTCTATAAAAGGAAAATATTTCAGCAACAACAACAACAAAAGGAAATTAGAACAATACTGAAAGTCGAAACTAAAAAAGTTTATGGACTTCAAAAAAAAAAAAAAGAGAAAAAAACGGTAACTTTAAAAGATTTTTTTTTCTCTCTCTGATATTTCTTAAATACTTTTGATGTTGGCAAAATTCTCTGACTTCAACAAATAGTACAGTTATTCACTATTTTTTCTTCCTTTCATGGAAATTAAACAAAAACTTTTTAAGTGTTTTATTACATTTTCTGCTAAGATACAACATGGAACTTTTTTTCTTTTCCTTCTGTCCCTCCTCATGTGTGAATATTTATTTCATATATCATCTTCATAAAATTGTTTTTTTCTTGGTGAAATTTCTCAGACCTAGAAATTCGGAGACTAGTTATTTTTCAACATGGAAGAACTTTCAAAACAAATAGCTGCTATGATACGGTTGCAGCAAACTCAGTTCTCCGAAATACAAAAGCAAAGAGAAGAAGAAAGAAAGCAAATGGAGGAGGAAAAACGACAAAGAGAAGCAGAAAGGTTCGAAGAAAGAGAAGAAAGAAAACGAAGAGAAGAAGAAAGAGAAGAAGAAAGAAAACAATTTAATGCCCAAATACTTGAAATGCAAGAACAAGCAAAGAGAAAGTTGGAAATATTATCTAAGGTTATATCTAAAAAAGACAGTAGAGAGTCCGACAAGGATGTTTTTTCCCAAACTGCAATCTGGTCAGCGTTGGAAACTTTTCAGTACCGGCCTGATGAAGAATTAACTTTTGAAGCCTATTTCCGCAGATTCAGCGATGTGTTCAGAATTGATTGTAAAACTTGGAGCGAGCAGATGAAGGTTCGTCTCTTACTACAAAAATTGGGAGCCATGGAACATAGTAAGTTCGTGGACTATATACTGCCAAAACAGACGAACGAATTGTCATTTGACGAGGCTGTAAAATCCTTAATGGAGTTATACTGCCCGAAAACTAGTTTATTCCATAAGAGATGGAAATGTATAAACTTGACTCGCAAAGAAAACTAAGACTACACAACATTTGCGTCAGTCGTGAACAGGCATTGTGATAATTTTAAATTATCTTCGTTAACGGCCGACAATTTCAAGGTCTTGATTTTTATTCAAGGTTTAGTCTCAACCAAGGACGCTGAAATCAGACGCAGGGCATTGAACACACTCGAAAAGGAACCGGACAGTACCCTTCAAAAATTGGCTGAGGAATTCCAAAGAATTATTTCTGAGAAACAGGACTCCAAAAATATAGAAAAGGCAAATGTATCATACATCAAGAAAGTGCAAAATAAAAAACCGTTCTTTCCAAAAAGTCAAGTGAAAACCAAACGCAATACTCAGGAAACATACCAAAATAAGCCTGATTTACCACGTTACCCATGCCGAGGATGTGGAGAACTCCACTGGCAGAAAGATTGTCCTTACCGGTCTCGTAAATGCGATCTATGCAGACGCGATGGCCACAAAGCCTCGCATTACAGAGTAAAAGGACCTCGCAAGAGTTACGTCAAAACGACGAGAATTCTAGGGAAAGATGAAAATGTACGGAAGTACGTAATAGTCAAAATCGTGTACAAAAACGTAAAACTTCAACTTGACAGTGGCTCAGATTTGTCCATAATAAACTATAATACTTGGTGTAAAATTGGCAAACCAAAAATGAGACAAACCAACAGAGTGGCTCACTCGGTAATGGGAGAACGCATTAGGTTTGAAGGCGAAGTCACTACAAATGTAACATTGAAGGGCAAAACTTTAACACTAAAAATGTTTGTGTTAAAGAAATCAAATAATCTTTTTGGGACAGACTGGATTCAATAATTTGAACTCTGGGACTCGCCCATGAGCGATTTTTGTCAGAAAATAGACAGCCCTACAGCCGAAGCAAAAAAAAACTTAAGGAGTCATTTCCTAATGTTTTTTCGGGCAAATTAGGCTGCTGCACAAAAATGAAGGCGAAGTTCGAATTAAAAGATAACATCACCCCGGTTTTTAAAAAGAAACGCAGCATACCATTTGCCTCCATACAAAAAAATTGATGAGGAGCTAGATAGACTCGTCAAGGCAGGAATACTGACCCAAGTCAACTACAGTGAGTGGGCTGCCCCCACTGTATACGTAAAGAAAAAATCAATGGATATTAGAGTCTGCGCAGACTTCTCGACAGGGTTGAATGCAGCACTAAGGGATCACCACTACCCACTACCTAGCCTCGAGGAAGTATTTACGAAACTCAATGGAGGAAAAATTTTCTCAAAACTAGATTTAAGCGAAGCATACCTACAAATTCCCGTGGAAGAAGAAAGCTCCAGACTCTTGTGTATTACCACCCGCAGGGGACTGTTCAAGTTTAATAGGTTAGCTTTCGGGATCAAGGTCGCCCCGGCTATCTTTCAGCAAATAATCGACACTATGTTGAGCGGCTTTGATTTTTCGATAGGATACCTAGATGACATTCTAGTAAAAAGTGAATCTATAGAAGAACATAAAAGACATGTTTTTCGGGTATTTGAAAAAATAAGTGAGTATGGCTTCACACTGAAAGACACCAAATGCGAATTTTTCCTCAACCAAATTAAATACCTTGGTCAGATAATAGACAAGAACGGTAGACGGCCCGATCCTGAAAGGTCCACAGCGATAAGAAATATGCCTGAGCCACATGACTTAACAACTTTGCAAAGTTTCTTAGGCTTAGCCAACTATTATCAAGCTTTTATTCCAAACCTGCATACTTTATGTGCACCTCTAAATGAGCTACTTAGGAAGGGCAAAGTGTGGGATTGGACCACAGAATGCCAGACTGCATTCGAAAAGCTAAAAAACGTGCTCACATCAGAACTGTTCCTGACCCATTATAATCCAAAACTGGACATAATCGTCACTAGTGACGCTAGCGCATATGGAATCGGCGCATGCATCCTACATAAAATGTCTGATGGTTCAACGAAACTGATAGCACATGCGTCTAGAACCCTACTACCGGCAGAAAAGAATTATTTCCAAATACAGAAAGAATCTCTAAGTATTATTTTCGCTGTGACTAAACTCAATAGATTTTTACATGGAAGACATTTTAAGCTTCAAACGGACCATAAGCCGCTCATCGCTATCTTTGGTTCAAGAAAAGAATTGCCTACACATACGGCAAACAGACTGCAAAGATGGGGAACAATCCTACTCAATTACGACTTCGAAATGGAGTTTCTACCATCAAAGAAGATAGGACATGCTGACGGCCTATCCCGGTTAATACCAAAAACTGGAGAACCGCTTGACGATTCTGTTATCGCATCACTTCAATCAGAGAAGGACTACAGTTTGATTCTATGTAACACAGTGAAAGAACTTCCGGTTACCCTAGACGACATAAGAAAAGAAGCCGAGAGTGACGATTTTATAAAAGAAACCAAAGCAAAACTGGAATCGGATGAACAAGTAGCAGAAGCTTTCTCAGTGTGCGACCAGGTTCTACTATACAGAGATAGAGTAGTTATTCCAGCGACCCTACATAAAAAAATCCTCAAGGATTTTCACACAGGACACCCTGGCGCCACCAGAATGAAGACCCTCATGCGTTCATACGTGTACTGGAAAAGCATGGACAAGGACATTGAAGAAAAAGTGAAATCATGCAGAGGATGTGCTCTAGCTGCGAAAGCACCACCTATTCAATTCAGTCCCTGGCCCAAAGCCGACTATCCATGGTCACGAATTCATGTGGACTATGCAGGACCACTTGATGGACACTACTACCTTATAATAGTGGACAGTTTTTCTAAGTGGCCCGAAGTCTTTAGATGTAAGAGCCCAACTACGGACTTCACCATAAAAACTCTTCATGAGTTATTTGCACGATTCGGAGTGGTCGACTGTTCAGTGTCAGATAACGGCACTCAGTTTACGTCCGGGACTTTAAAGAGTTCATTAGAGACTTCCAAGTGGACCACATTACAACTCCGACATACCACCCAAGGTCAAACGGCCAGGCGGAAAGATTTGTGGACACACTGAAGAGAGCTTTGAAGAAGGCTAAGGACACGCCATCCGAAAAAGCTCTACAACAATTTCTTCAGGTGTACTGCATAACGCCAAACGAAAACACACCATCCCAGATGTCTCCAGCGGAAGTAATGTTTGCAAGGAAAATACGGCCAGATTTTGATAAGTTATTACCAAAGCATGTAAAACACACCAAGCTGACGATACCCAAGAAGAACTACATGCCGGGAGAAAAGATATTTTTCCAAATGCATAAAGATAATAGTACCTTCTGGGAGCGGGAAACGATCATTAACAGGATCGGTCGTATGGTCTATATGGTGGAAGGACCACACTCCACACATAAGAAACACTTAAACCAAATTCGCAAACGCACTTCAGACGAGCCAAGTGAAATTCCATCTGAAGAAGAGACGATGGACCTCCTATATGAGGCATTTGATCTGGAACCTCCTCAAACCAGTACGGAAATACGTTGTTCCACTAGAAAAAGGAAGCTGACGGACCCCTTGGAAGTCAACCCTAAGAGAAAAAATTATATTTCAGGGAAATAAATCTTTGGAGGGGGGTGTTCTGGGGTAACTGACACCCCTATTCCTGTCTTCACATGGACTCTCCCATCGCTGTGAAAGGCAGCCATTTTGGACTCTCTAATCAGAGATTCCATGCCAGCCTAATCGTTGACATGACTTTACAGACTCTCCTGTTTGATATTGTGAACCCCTAAAATAAGGCCACAACAAAAACAAAGGCACGGAATAATAAAATAATGTTAAAAAATACACATTGTTGGTGACTACCCCCTTATTTATATATATATATATATAAGTGATGGGACGATTCCAATATTTTTCCCGATTCCAATACAATTACCAATTCCGATTCTTTACAAATCTCTTAATATTTGACAATAAAAATGTTATTTTGTCCCGATTACTGTAAAACCGCATCTTAAATATGCATATATTATCTTAAACGTAAAAAACACACGTGTGATATATGCATATAACATTAAGAGTAAATGTATGCATGTATTTTTTTATATTTCACTACAACTTGAAAAATACTCAACAAATCCTTATAAAGTAGCTACTTTTTAAATCGGCATAACCCCGGAAAAATGATATCCAAAATTTGGAAAAATAAAGATTCATTCTTTGGGGGTCAAATAGACATTTATATCATTTAATGTTATCAAGAGCGAAACATGATTCTTTAATGCAGATTTTTTTCACATAGTTATTTGCCTTACATCGACTCTAGTTATGTTTATTTGTATGTTCAGAAAGCGGAATGGGCTGGGCCAAAAAGAAAGAGGAAGTGGGATGGTTGAAGGGGAAGGGGGAAACAAGGGAGAAGGAAAGAGAGGAGGATAAAAGGCATGTTACACTTTTGCTCTGTTAGTCTATTATATAAAGAGAAGTTGTAATTCTGTTTGTGTGTGTCCGGTTAAAAGTTAGAAACTACAAAAGATATACTTAAAAGACTTACATCATCGATTTCAGTGTGATCTCAACCTGATTATGGTAAAAAAAAAAAAACGCAAGAGGAAATCAAAGAAAGATAAAAAAAAAAATTTTAAAGGAAGATGTTAAATACACTTTTCCAAACTATTTTGTCATCCATGTCCCCAGACAACGCCGGATAGTCTAATCATTATAAAAATTATGTTAAAAGAACTATGTAGATCTTTTTTCCTGATATGTGTATTATAATTCTGAACAACCCATACTGGTATGTTTGGTATTCTTCATGCAAAATTTTATGCAAGTTTTTAACCTATAAATCACACACACGCACGCACACACACACACACACACACACACACACACACACACACTCACTCACTCACTCACTCTCTCTCTCTCTCACTTCTCTCACTTTGTATATTTATATATGTGTGTGTGTGTGTGTGTACTTTGTTACGTGCGAGCATGATTAAGTGTTGTTTCGAGAGTCAGTTAAAATACTTGATGACAAAGATCCCCCCACCTCCCTTGATTTTCATTCGATCAGGGTAAAAGCAACGAATTCATAACGCCTATGCATCAAGTTACTAACAGAAATAACATACCCCCTCGTTACGTCACATATTTCTTTATCCTTTAACCCTGCCCACTGTCGTTCTTCTTTCCTATTTCATAAAGAGAGAGGGAGGGCAAGTAATTTGAAATAAAGTTAGCGCGTAAATCAAACCACATAAGGCAGAAAACATTTTTAAAAAATAACCATTCTGAAAGCAAGCGTCGTAGGAGGTAAACGCGGAATGACAGAATCTGTGGTGGAGAAATTGATCAATTCGCCATGCACCCTAATTAATCCAATTCAGAGATAACTGCACGAGATAAAGGGCTAACATGCCTATATATATTTAGCAATACAACAGAAAAGGGCAGATACCCCCCGAAAAAAGATGGTTACTGCAAATCGAGGAATGGATGTGTCACAGCAAATATCGAAATAAAATTATGGGAAGCTTGGAATTGGACAACGACTTTTCTATTTGCGAGGATCTGTCATCTCATACGATGACACTTTTTCTAAGAGGTAAGTACTCTGTGATTATCCCAATCCTGTTCACCTCCTATGAATAGCCGAACTAAAATCCTCAGATATTTATTTTCGGTTGAATAAACATCTTATAGATAATATAATATAAATATATGTTTATAATATAAATATATATATATATATATATATATATATATATATATATATATATATATATATATATAATATTAATATATATTTATAATATAAAGAAAATAAAAAGAGAAAAGAAAGAGACGTTAACTTGCAAACTTCGCTTTGTTTTGATCCTTTGAGACATTGCATTCTATATTTTGTTTCGTGTTTATTAAATTTTATTGCACAATAAAATAGTTGATGTATATATAAATACATGTCCGGTCACTTTTTTCTTGTCTTGTCGAATTGTGCTCTACGTTATTTCACGACGGTGCTGATCAAAAAACCTTAAATTACCTAGCCATTTCGGCCATAACATTCCATGATCGGCATATTACATTTTTTTTCTAAACACGGTACGATACGTAATCTAGAATAAAATTGGAACCCTGGAGGGGCGTATCGTAACAACTTTTTATTTGTTTTATATTGTTTATACAAATATATATTTTATACAATTGTACAATTACATTCATAAGTCGTATAAACTTTTGTATGAGCAATATCGCTTGAAGAAGTCTCTAGTTACTTGTAACTGGCTGACCGAAACATGTTCAGGAATATGTAGCAACATATTAATGCTTATGTAAAATGTAAAACAAAAAAGTATATATATATATATATATATATATATATATATATATGTAGAAAGAGAGAGAGAGAGAGAGAGAGAGAGTGTGTGTGTGTGTGTGTGTGTGTGTGTGTGTGTGTGTGTGTGTGTGTGTGTGTGTGTGTGTGTGTGTGTGTCACTTATAGGTTCCAAAAATTGCATAGCATTTCGCATGATAAACATCAAACATACCGGGTATGGGCGGGTCAGTATTGAGCACTCTCGCATTAACCTCGTTAAAACTTCATTGGTTGTTTTACCTCTGAAATATATTGAGTAAAATGATTTATAATTTATAATTAAAAATATATATAGTTTTTCGGTGGGAAGATATCCAAAAACTGAAAATAATTGAATTTCAACAAGGGTCGTTGATAGTGCTCGATCATAAGAGAGCAAGTTATATTTTTAAAAAGATTTTTTTATGTAAATAGTCATATCTTGCTACGATGTTCAGACCGTTTCAATCATATTAGATATCATCAGGCAAGAAAAATTAAGGTACAAAAACTAAAAAGGTTCAACACCTTTTCAAATTTTGAGGAGAGAAAATTCGCCATGAGTGGCGACGGGCGAAGTTAAAGTTCTTATGAGTTTATGTTAATTCTGAAGATTCGGTTTCTGTTAAGCGAAGGGGGAGGGGGCTAAGAAGGGGATTGAAAGGGTAGTTTAAGGTTAAGGAATTAGTAAGGAGGAGGTAATATAATAATACAGAGGTGGGGTGTGAAGACAGTGGGGGAGAGAGGGGAGAATGGAGGCTGAGGTAGCACGGTTGTTATGACTACCGCGCGATAGTGAGGATCCAATTTAAGGTCATTTGGGGGTGTTTCAAATGTAACTAAATTGGGTCAACTGGCTAGTTGATAAAAATTTGATGTCTTTTAGTTCAGTTTTTTATTTTTATTTTATTTAATTATTTGTTTATGTTTATTTATTTATTTATTTATTTTATTTTTTATTATTTATTTGTATTGTTTTGAAATTTAACTTTGAACTTTTTCTAACAAGTTGGATATTTAATCTATATATTTAATCTATATATTTAATCTATATATTTAATCTATATATTTAATCTATATATTTAATCTATATATTTAATCTATATATTTATGCTTTGATGTTAAAGCATATTGAATAGTGGTAATATTGTCTTTTTTGTTTTGTTTCCTTATGCGCGTATACATACATGAAGAAATGCACAAAAACGAGTAATAGATAAGCCTATATATCCGCAGATATGATAGTTCGTATGATATGATATGATAGATACGTACGTAAATGTGTATGGACGAAACCCAAATATCGTCTTCAGGACAATTTGTCTCCTTAGTAGGATTATGGATCTACCATATATATTTATTGGTTTAATTAAATCAATTATTAATTTGTGTTTTGATTTTATTCTGGTTGGTATTTTAATAAGTTAAAATATTAAAGCTTGTTGAAGGATGGTAGTTTTAGCTTTCGGTATGCTTAGATGCCTATAGTAATATATATAAATATATATATATATATATATAAATATATATATATATATATACATATATATATATATATATATATATATACGTACACATATAGTTTCTTATATGACAGTGTGCATAATAACATGAGCTTCTACATGAGAGAAAGAGAACACAAATTCTTTCCTCTAATTTTCTGCTGCATCTGATCATGTTCATTGTTATGGTCATTGTCATGGTCATTGTCATGGTCATTGTCATGGTCATTGTTATGGTCATTGTCATGGTCATTGTCATGGTCATTGTCATGGTCATTGTCATGGTCATTATCATGGTTATTGTCATGGTCATTGTCATGGTCATTGTCATGGTCATTATCATGGTCATTGTCATGGTCATTATCATGGTCATTGTTATGGTCATTATCATGGTTATTGTCATGGTCATTGTCATGGTTATTGTCATGGTCATTATCATGGTTATTGTCATGGTCATTGTCATGGTCATTGTCATGGTCATTGTCATGGTCATTATCATGGTCATTGTCATGGTCATTGTCATGGTCATTGTCATGGTCATTGTTATGGTCATTGTCATGGTCATTGTCATGGTCATTATCATGGTCATTGTCATGGTCATTGTCATGGTCATTATTATGGTCATTGTCATGGTCATTGTCATGGTCATTGTCATGGTCATTATCATGGTCATTGTCATGGTCATTGTGCCATTGCAGATCAGAAGCATTACTGCCAGATGGTTGAGCAAACACACTGAAAAACCCTTGACTCGAGTTCTGAAAGAAATTTGGCTTATGAAATCGTTATACAGGGTGTTTAGATATTCTTTCACTTCAGAAAAATTTGAAGTATTTTAAATGGAAGTAAAGTGAAATGGATAATTGTTTCTGTGAATTATTGGTAGGTTTGAGAGTTGAAGACCATAAATGGCTGGAAAGCGCAGGAGTATTGGATGAAAGTTACCTCTCTCATGATGATTCATGCGAATTAAAGATTTGAAAATATTAGCAGCAGCTCAGTGCTCTTTGACTATGTAAGATTTTCAGTGATGAATTGTGATGGAGCTGTGGAACAATGGATAGCAGGAACAAGATCGTAACAGATGTCTTGAATATCAAATTCATCAAAAAACTCCCCTTCCCTAAAGAGTGTGGAAAGATTCAGGCAAGGCAATGTGAATCTTGTTGATAGAGGCACCTATGTCAAAATGGCGATTTCGAAAAAAAATGCTCAACAAAGATTTTCACTTCTTAGAAGAGTTACAAAATTATCAAAACTTTCAATTTGAGTTTTTCAAATTTTTTTTTTACTGGCAATTAAATTCTACTTCTAATGAACTCTACACCACTCTCGGATGATAATTTCTAGCCGCATTATAAATTAGATTATTTAGCTCCAAATCCACAGAATTTCTTCAAAAGTAGGGTTTTTTTCCAGTAAAATCATTGAATTCTACTTTCAACTAAGCTTCAACCACTCTGAAGTGATATGTTGTGGCAGAAATATAAATTCTTTTCATTTACTGTAATAATGAACCTACTGTACAATCCTTTGCTTTATAATAAATACCAATGTGTGTTTATTTGTGAATAAATATATATGAAAATAAATGACCTGCTTTCATGTTACTTACATGCACTTATACATGCCCAACGAAATCATTATAAGCATTTAGAGTAAAGGAGAAAGCAAATTGTAAATCAGACCTCTCTCAATCTGAAATGAATTGGGAAAAGAAATCCTGCACTCTATTCCCATAAAGAGGCACTTTTTTTTCTTTCTCTACCAATTGATATACCTTTTCTTTCTGTTCTTTTTCTTTCGAGGTTGAGACGTTTCCTTTCTTATTTCTTTGTTTAACTTCTCATGTTCGGACTTTTTTTTACTTTCATAGATTGAGACATTATTTTATATGAATATTAGTGTGAGCACTAGCGAAGCATAATTTCTTTCCAACAGTTTTGAAGGCGCTCTACACTTATATAGCATAGTACTCATTAAATAAAGAAATGTTTGTCCTCCCCAATTCTTTATTTTATAGATTGAAAGTTTTAAGGATATTCAACGAGATGACATGTTGTGTGTTTCTACTGGACAACCCTTTCTGAACCCCATGAACTGTCAGCAGGATGTCCAGTTGAAAGCCGAGTGGGCAAGAGCCAGAAAAATCCATGGCCCTCAAATCACAGACATCACAGTCACATCTGAAAGAAACCCCGTTGTTAATGTAAGTTAGAATTTATATTTTAAATTTTTTAATTGTAACTTCTTTTTAACTGAATTGTCTGATATTATTGGTGCAGTGGGGCACTTTGTGCGTTGTATTTAATGTAGATATTAAAGAACCATCTCAAGTTATTTCAATCGATGAAGAGATTACTTGGAGTTTATGCTTGTCATCATATCTTCATAATGAAATTAGTAAAACGTAGCTACAACTTAAACTAATTTTCGGTTATCATACTCACCTGCCGATCGATACAATCGTACATTTTATCTTAATAATGACAACTGCACAATGTGGTGTGTAAATGCTCACTTTGTTTCATGAGTTGCGATGAAAACGTAAAAATGTAACTACCATGGCCTGTTGAAATAAAAGAAATGAAAGTTTGGGATAAGGGAGGAACTTATTGGGTAAAAGTGGGAAGTGCAATGCATTGTGCGAAATGGCTTGAGAGATAAAATGATGGGATGGCGATATCTTTTCACAAGGTGGCATTGCGTTCAGAAAGATATGAAAGGAAAGAGGAAGACGAGAAAAATAAAGAAAAGAAGAGTAGGATGTGGAGGAGACGACAAGAAACTTATGTCCATCATGGAAAGGGGAGAATTGTATTTGTACATGGAAATAGAGTAGAGTATTGAGTTAATGTTACAAGTAATAAAAGGCGCATGAAAAGTTACAGTTGCATATTTATGCCAACAACATCAGTTTTAAGATCAGATAATTAGCAGGATTCACAGGAATAAGTGTAGAGAAGTTTGTAAATCATTGTAGCAGATACCTGATATAGAAACCAAGTAGATGAGCAAGTTGATAACGGTTGACAGTGATATAAAGTCCAACTAACAGTGAATCAGGTACAAGAATGAAACAAATATAAAATTTTGCTGACAATGCTTTCAGTGTCATGTGCTGCATACGATAATAAAAAAAACTGCAAAAAGTAACCAAAACCTGTTGTGGTTTATTATAGATTTAATGAGAAGGGACACTTGGTCAGATTTTATCCCCAGGGAAATGGTCAGAGGAGTTATTACACCAATTGCTACCCCAGTGGATCAATAACAATGTGACATAAAGCTTTACGGATTGTAAAGGTCGTGGTAAAAAGAAAGAAGAAAGAGCCATTGTTAACACAGGATGCACCACAATCTTTATCTCCTCGGTTTGTAAGGAGTTGGAATGGAGGAGCACTCTTAAGGAGGAAGATTGAATACTACTGTGAAATTATCAGTGGATGAGGTGTAATTTGAGATAAGGGTACTTGTATTAGCTAACATTGGCGGCATTAATGTTGTTGTTAGTGTGGATATGACTGGCAGATCAATAGGCATTAATGCAAGGAGATTTCATTGATTACATATTATATCCGACCTGATACTTCCTGTAGTATCGCCGAAATTTTCATATGTTCACCAAAAAACTTCCTATGTTTTTTATAAATACAAATATTGAAAATGTCCTAAGTACTCATTAAGAATCTGTGAATATTCCCTACAGGAAGAGGGGAAAGAAAAGCTTGAGAAGGGGGTAGAAAAATAGATGAGGAAGGAATCGTTGTATCTCAAAGAAGATGTCAAAAGCTAGGTATTGCCACTGATGGTGGTGAATCAGCCAATAAAACATAAAGTTAGACTAGTAGGATAAACGGAGACGACTAAAATGTGTTCTCTGCAAAGCAACAGTAGCTTCATGTGGAAGCGAATCTGGAACAGTTTGATTTCGAGGAGATGGTTGTAATTATGCAAAATTGGCGCTTTTACAGTCAAAAAGAGCTGAATAAAAGGAGTGACATTTTTATTTCAGAAAGGGAGAGATCTTTTTTTGAACGATACAGAGCTAACATCATTTGCAAGTGTTTGGACAGTCGTCAAAAACATTATTTTGTATTGGGCTGCCACTTTGTTGAATTAGGTAATTACTGCTGCTGCTACTAAGAACAAAGTCTTATCTTTTGTTGGTGAAGTAGAAGAGCAAAGAATATAATCTGACACCAGAAAATGGCGAATAAAATGAGAGCTGGCATTCTGTATGTACTTTCAATCAGACTTGATGTTATTGACATATGTGAAGGAGCAATGAAATGGCGGAAACTGATAAAGGATGCTGTTACAATTATTAACCTTACTTTACTTGTATGTCGAAGAGCTACTGTGGCGGTATGTTGTGGAGCTAATAAATGATGCTTGTTGAAAGCAATGTTTAAAGGTGAATATGAACTTTGTATGTTGTGGAGCAATAAATGATGTTTGTTGAAAGCAATGTTTAAAGGTGAATATGAACTTTGTATGTTGTGGAGCTAATAAATGATGCTTGTTGAAAGTAATGTTTAAAGGTGAATATGAACTTTGTATGTTGTGGAGCTAATAAATGATGCTTGTTGAAAGTAATGTTTAAAGGTGAATATGAACTTTGTATGTTGTGGAGCTAATAAATGATGCTTGTTGAAAGTAATGTTTAAAGGTGAATATGAACTTTGTATGTTGTGGAGCAATAAATGATGCTTGTTGAAAGTAATGTTTAAAGGTGAATATGAACTTTGTATGTTGTGGAGCAATAAATGATGTTTGTTGAAAGCAATGTTTAAAGGTGAATATGAACTTTGTATGTTGTGGAGCAATAAATGATGCTTGTTGAAAGTAATGTTTAAAAGTGAATATGAACTTTGTATGTTGTGGAGCTAATAAATGATGCTTGTTGAAAGTAATGTTTAAAGGTGAATATGAACTTTGTATGTTGTGGAGCAATAAATGATGTTTGTTGAAAGCAATGTTTAAAGGTGAATATGAACTTTGTATGTTTTGGAGCTAATAAATGATGCTTGTTGAAAGTAATGTTTAAAGGTGAATATGAACTTTGTATGTTGTGGAGCAATAAATGATGCTTGTTGAAAGTAATGTTTAAAGGTGAATATGAACTTTGTATGTTGTGGAGCTAATAAATGATGCTTGTTGAAAGTAATGTTTAAAGGTGAATATGAACTTTGTATGTTGTGGAGCAATAAATGATGCTTGTTGAAAGTAATGTTTAAAGGTGAATATGAACTTTGTATGTTGTGGAGCTAATAAATGATGCTTGTTGAAAGTAATGTTTAAAGGTGAATATGAACTTTGTATGTTGTGGAGCAATAAATGATGTTTGTTGAAAGCAATGTTTAAAGGTGAATATGAACTTTGTATGTTGTGGAGCTAATAAATGATGCTTGTTGAAAGTAATGTTTAAAGGTGAATATGAACTTTGTATGTTGTGGAGCAATAAATGATGCTTGTTGAAAGTAATGTTTAAAGGTGAATATGAACTTTGTATGTTGTGGAGCTAATAAATGATGCTTGTTGAAAGTAATGTTTAAAGGTGAATATGAACTTTGTATGTTGTGGAGCAATAAATGATGCTTGTTGAAAGTAATGTTTAAAGGTGAATATGAACTTTGTATGTTGTGGAGCTAATAAATGATGCTTGTTGAAAGTAATGTTTAAAGGTGAATATGAACTTTGTATGTTGTGGAGCAATAAATGATGTTTGTTGAAAGCAATGTTTAAAGGTGAATATGAACTTTGTATGTTGTGGAGCTAATAAATGATGCTTGTTGAAAGTAATGTTTAAAGGTGAATATGAACTTTGTATGTTGTGGAGCAATAAATGATGCTTGTTGAAAGTAATGTTTAAAGGTGAATATGAACTTTGTATGTTGTGGAGCTAATAAATGATGCTTGTTGAAAGTAATGTTTAAAGGTGAATATGAACTTTGTATGTTGTGGAGCAATAAATGATGCTTGTTGAAAGTAATGTTTAAAGGTGAATATGAACTTTGTATGTTGTGGAGCTAATAAATGATGCTTGTTGAAAGTAATGTTTAAAGGTGAATATGAACTTTGTATGTTGTGGAGCAATAAATGATGTTTGTTGAAAGCAATGTTTAAAGGTGAATATGAACTTTGTATGTTGTGGAGCTAATAAATGATGCTTGTTGAAAGTAATGTTTAAAGGTGAATATGAACTTTGTATGTTGTGGAGCAATAAATGATGCTTGTTGAAAGTAATGTTTAAAGGTGAATATGAACTTTGTATGTTGTGGAGCAATAAATGATGCTTGTTGAAAGTAATGTTTAAAGGTGAATATGAACTTTGTATGTTGTGGAGCTAATAAATGATGCTTGTTGAAAGTAATGTTTAAAGGTGAATATGAACTTGTATGTTGTGGAGCAATAAATGATGTTTGTTGAAAGTAATGTTTAAAGGTGAATATGAACGTTGTATGTTGTGGAGCAATAAATGATGTTTGTTGAAAGCAATGTTTAAAGGTGAATATGAACTTTGTATGTTGTGGAGCAATAAATGATGCTTGTTGAAAGTAATGTTTAAAGGTGAATATGAACTTTGTATGTTGTGGAGCTAATAAATGATGCTTGTTGAAAGTAATGTTTAAAGGTGAATATGAACTTTGTATGTTGTGGAGCAATAAATGATGTTTGTTGAAAGCAATGTTTAAAGGTGAATATGAACTTTGTATGTTGTGGAGCTAATAAATGATGCTTGTTGAAAGTAATGTTTAAAGGTGAATATGAACTTTGTATGTTGTGGAGCTAATAAATGATGCTTGTTGAAAGTAATGTTTAAAGGTGAATATGAACTTTGTATGTTGTGTGCAATAAATGATGTTTGTTGAAAGCAATGTTTAAAGGTGAATATGAACTTTGTATGTTGTGGAGCTAATAAATGATGCTTGTTGAAAGTAATGTTTAAAGGTGAATATGAACTTTGTATGTTGTGGAGCAATAAATGATGCTTGTTGAAAGTAATGTTTAAAGGTTAATATGAACTTTGTATGTTGTGGAGCTAATAAATGATGCTTGTTGAAAGTAATGTTTAAAGGTGAATATGAACTTTGTATGTTGTGGAGCTAATAAATGATGCTTGTTGAAAGTAATGTTTAAAAGTTGAATATGAACTTTGTATGTTGTGGAGCTAATAAATGATGCTTGTTGAAAGTAATGTTTAAAGGTGAATATGAACTTTGTATGTTGTGGAGCTAATAAATGATGCTTGTTGAAAGTAATGTTTAAAGGTGAATATGAACTTTGTATGTTTTGGAGCTAATAAATGATGCTTGTCGAAAGTAATGTTTAAAGGTGAATATGAACTTTGTATGTTGTGGAGCAATAAATGATGTTTGTTGAAAGCAATGTTTAAAGGTGAATATGAACTTTGTATGTTGTGGAGCTAATAAATGATGCTTGTTGAAAGTAATGTTTAAAGGTGAATATGAACTTTGTATGTTGTGGAGCTAATAAATGATGCTTGTTGAAAGTAATGTTTAAAGGTGAATATGAACTTTGTATGTTGTGGAGCTAATAAATGATGCTTGTTGAAAGTAATGTTTAAAGGTGAATATGAACTTTGTATGTTGTGGAGCAATAAATGATGCTTGTTGAAAGTAATGTTTAAAGTTGAATATGAACTTTGTATGTTGTGGAGCTAATAAATGATGCTTGTTGAAAGTAATGTTTAAAGGTGAATATGAACTTTGTATGTTGTGGAGCTTATAAATGATGCTTGTTGAAAGTAATGTTTAAAAGTTGAATATGAACTTTGTATGTTGTGGAGCTAATAAATGATGCTTGTTGAAAGTAATGTTTAAAGGTGAATATGAACTTTGTATCTTGTGGAGCTAATAAATGATGCTTGTTGAAAGTAATGTTTAAAGGTGAATATGAACTTTGTATGTTGTGGAGCTAATAAATGATGCTTGTTGAAAGTAATGTTTAAAGGTGAATATGAACTTTGTATGTTGTGGAGCTAATAAATGATGCTTGTTGAAAGTAATGTTTAAAAGTTGAATATGAACTTTGTATGTTGTGGAGCTAATAAATGATGTTTGTTGAAAGTAATGTTTAAAGGTGAATATGAACTTTGTATGTTGTGGAGCTAATAAATGATGTTTGTTGAAAGTAATGTTTAAAAGTTGAATATGAACTTTGTATGTTGTGGAGCTAATAAATGATGCTTGTTGAAAGTAATGTTTAAAGGTGAATATGAACTTTGTATGTTGTGGAGCTAATAAATGATGCTTGTTGAAAGTAATGTTTAAAGGTGAATATGAACTTTGTATGTTGTGGAGCTAATAAATGATGCTTGTTGAAAGTAATGTTTAAAGGTGAATATGAACTTTGTATGTTGTGGAGCTAATAAATGATGCTTGTTGAAAGTAATGTTTAAAGGTGAATATGAACTTTGTATGTTGTGGAGCTAATAAATGATGCTTGTCGAAAGTAATGTTTAAAGGTGAATATGAACTTTGTATGTTGTGGAGCAATAAATGATGTTTGTTGAAAGCAATGTTTAAAGGTGAATATGAACTTTGTATGTTGTGGAGCTAATAAATGATGCTTGTTGAAAGTAATGTTTAAAGGTGAATATGAACTTTGTATGTTGTGGAGCTAATAAATGATGCTTGTTGAAAGTAATGTTTAAAGGTGAATATGAACTTTGTATGTTGTGGAGCTAATAAATGATGCTTGTTGAAAGTAATGTTTAAAGGTGAATATGAACTTTGTATGTTGTGGAGCTAATAAATGATGCTTGTTGAAAGTAATGTTTAAAGGTGAATATGAACTTTGTTGAATGTTTGTTTTGGTTTTCTGTCAATCTTATTTGCTTTCCTGTAGGAGTTGGAATACACACGATATCATGATTCAGTTTTATTTACTACACACTACCGACGTGTTGTGTGGGATAATTAGGTGAGTGGCAGAACACTCAAGATGATGAATAATATCACAGAGATGACAGAGCGAAAGAACCTAGTGAGATGGAAGTGGTGGATGCACAATGAAGTTGTTTGATGCAAAGCACACAGCATATTAATGGGTGTTGCATTGAAGGATGCTGTCAAATGTCAAAGCAGGAGTTAAAGATGGATGCTAACCGGATGTTAGTCATGTGAATGCACTATGGTGGTACTGAAAGGTGTGAACTTGGAAATGAAAAACACAGGTTAACGCAGACTCAGAAAGAAATGCCAATGTGTATGCATTTTTCAATAAAACCCCACCTCCCAAAATGTAGAATAGATAGAAGATAGAATAGATTTAGTATAGTATTTATTTATTAAACAAAACGTAACAACATACAGATTAGGGTTTCTCTCTCCTATGATAATGAGACTCTTGATGAAACTGCTCAGCATGCCTATTTGTTAAAATGGCCAAGGTCGACAAAATCCATTTTTCACTTTAGTGCAAAACTCATTTTTCATTTTTCCTGTGTCGCCCTTGCACACACACAAAAAAATGAGCTTTCACACACACAAACACACACACAAAAATGAGCTTGCACACACAAAAAATGAGCTTGCACACACACACACACACACAAAAATGAGCTTGCACACACACAAAAGAATGAGCTTGCACACACAAAAAAATGAGCTTGCACACACACAATAAAATGAGCTTTAACACACACACACACACACACCAATGAGCTTTCACACACACAAAAAAAATGAGCTTGCATACACACACAAAAAAATGAGCTTTCACACACACACAAAAAAAATGAGCTTTCACACACACACAAAAAATGAGCTTGCACATACACAAAATAATGAGCTTGCACACACAAAAAAAATGAGCTTTAACATACACACACACACCAATGAGCTTTTTCACGCACACACACAAAAAAATGAGCTTTCACACACACACAAAAAATGAGCTTTCACACAAAAAAAATGAGCTTGCACATACACAAAAGATGAGCTTGCACACACACAAAAAAATGAGCTTGAATACACACAAAAAAATGAGCTTGCACACACACACACAAAAATGAGCTTGCACACACACACACACAAAAATGAGCTTGCACATACACAAAAAAATGAGCTTTCACACACAAAAAAATGAGCTTGCACACACACAAAATAATGAGCTTGCACACACACACACACACAAATGAGCTTGCACATACATAAAAAAATGAGCTTTCACACGCAAAAAAAATGAGCGTGCACACACAAAAAATAATGAGCTTGCACACACACACACACACACACACAAAAATTAGCTTGCACATACACAAAAAAATGAGCTTTCACACACAAAAAAAATGAGCTTGCACACACAAAAAATAAGCTTTCACACACACACACACACACACACACACAAAAATGAGCTTGCACACACACAAAAAAAATGAGCTTGCACACACACACAAAAAAAATGAGCTTGCACACACACACACAAAAAAATGAGCTTTCACACACACAAAAAAATGAGCTTTCACACACACAAAAAAATGAGCTTGCACACACACAAAAAAATGAGCCTGCACACACACAAAAAAATGAGCTTGCACACACACAAAAAATGAGCTGGCACACACACAAAAAATGAGCTTGCACACACGCACAAAAAATGAGCTTTCATACACACACACATGCAAAAATGAGATTGCACACACACACACACAAAAAATGAGCTTTCACACACACAAAAATGAGCTTTCACACACACACACACACAAAAATGAGCTTTCACACACACACAAAATGAGCTTTCACACACACACACAAAAAAAAATGAGCTTTCACACACACAAAAATGAGCTTTCACACACATACACAAAAATGAGCTTTCACACACATACACAAAAATGAGCTTTCACACACATACACAAAAATGAGCTTGCACACACACACAAAAAAAATGAGCTTGCACACACACAAAAAATGAGCTTGCACACACACACACAAAATGAGTTTGCACATACACAAAAAAATGAGCTTGCACACACACAAAAAAATGAGCTTTCACACACACACACACACACACACAAAAATGAGCTTGCACACACACACACACACAAAAAATGAGCTTTCACACACAAAAAAATGAGCTTTCACACACACACACAAAAATGAGCTTGCACACACACAAAAAATTAGCTTGCACACACACACACAAAAATGAGCTTGCACACACACAAAAAATGAGCTTGCACACACACAAAATAATGAGCTTGCACACACACACAAAAATGAGCTTGCACACACACAAAAAAAATGAGCTTGGACACACACAAAAAAAATGAGCTTGCACACACACAAAAAAATGAGCTTGCACACACACAAAAAATGAGCTTGCACACACACAAAAAAATTTGCCAGTCATTTGCGCTGCACACACATGCACATCATTAACCTAACTTTGTGAATCTTGTCTGATCATGCATCGGATTAGGGTCAGGTTGTTCATAATAAACGTCTTTTTGGAACACATTATTGGATGATGGATAACTATCCGTGGGAGTTTATGTGGATGCAGAAATATAAGCAAAACCATCTTTTTATGCAAATACTCAATGGCATGAATGGATTTCATTCCCTTCAATAAATAATAAAACATTTTTTTTTTTTTTTTACTACAACCCTCATTTCGAAAGATTGTGGGGTGGTGGGAGGCTTTTTCTGAAAGATTAAGGATGTTGATATTTCTGGAAGTCAGCATTCTGAGAATGCTGCCTTGGTTATTAATTCTATAAAAGCTATTTCATTATATCTAAGTCGTTTCCGGTTTGGGAACTTCTGGAATAAACAAATAACTTTCTTGGACTTTTTCTCTTCTTGTTAATATCTTCATTGTTCTAAAAAAAACTCTTTAAGTAGAATCTTCAGTCCGTGTTTTAATTTGATCAATAAAAAATCTACTCTTCCTTTAATCTCAGACTATCTTTACTAAGAATGATCCGGTGTGGGGTGAGTATTTTGTCCTTCTATTTACTGTGAAGCTGCTTCCCTTGCAATCGTGTCATTTGCATTGCTTCACAACAAAAGATTTCGTTTTCCTTATTTTCATCTTCCATTTTGACCTCCTGCCATTATTCACTGAAATGCTTATTTTAAATTTTCACTAATGTGTGTTGAAAATGTGAATCACAATTTTTGGTTCTTGTCAATGCATTTAAATAAATATCTGTTGCAGGACTTTTTTTTATTTAAGTAGTATTCAAAAACGCCTAATCATTTTTTTTCAATTCATTTTTTTAAAAATAATATTCATGTTGATGTATAGTCTAGTTTGTTATCAGATCAAAGTTGCTTTTTGCGGGTTTTTTTTCTAAATAACCAAGGCAGGTTGAAAATTCAAACCAAATGAATGTAAGTAAATTTCTAACAAGAAGGATTATGAATCAACTAAAGAAATTATAAAAATGTGAATTTACAGAAAATATGTTTTTAATTGTATAAACAAATTGCACACACACACACACACACACACACACACACACACACACACACACACACACACACACACACACACACACACACATACTTGCAAGAAGACAAAAATTTGTTCTTTGTTCCTTAAAACAAAATACTTTTTCATTAATTCAAAGAAAAAATAACTTTCCATACACAAACAAAACAAAAATATATTTGTTCGTTAATTCAAAGAAACAAAACTTCTATTACCAAAAACAAAAAACACAGTTGCCATTAAAAAATAAATAAATAAAACAGCAAAATTTATTAAATTATTACGGTAGGTTGTTTGTTTTATTTATTTTCTTTTTTACGTTTTTGCATTGATTTCTGTCTGCTTGGTAAAATCCGGCGGTTTTCGTTGTCTGCAGGGCATTGCCGGACAAGACTCACAGACGGTTTCATGGGGAGGGGCTCGTTTAGTAAGGAAAACCAACTGGATGGCGGTCACTTATCTGCTGATCAGTTCACCATCTATGGGAGAAAAATAGTTCAGTACATTTCTTTTATAAATAAATATTATGCTCTTACTACAATAATCGAATTTCTTTCTATCCTATAAAATCATCAGAACAATTATATATACATAACTCCCTTCTCTTCTTCAAATTCTCTTTTCCTTTTTTCATTCTATATCTCGAACTTTGTAGCGGTTTTTAATGAATATCTATTCGCTTTTGAAGAATTGTTTAGTGATATGAGGAAAATATCTTCTGCCATCGAACGATGTAAGGCAAAACATAAAATTTTGGCGTCTGCTGAAATTAAAAATATGTAAAAAACATAGAACAAAATAAAATACAAACAAAATTTATGAGTGTGAATTGATTTCATCTTTTTAGCATTTGGAATTAACAAATAAGCCAAAAGTCGATTAAAAAATGAGCCAAAAATCGATTACTTTGATTTTGCTTAGAATAATCTTCAGGATTTCTGATTAAAATTCAAAATAGTCAGACTTAGAACTGAAACAAACTGGATGCACTTCCTAACATTAACTTCTTACAGAACATAGGTTTGAGTGTTTCAGTTAGGCATAACCTGATGTCCTTGAAGTAAGTTACCAACCAAGGGCAATAGTCTTTACTCGACTTAGTTAATCAGTTGGGTTTTCAAAAAAAAGAAAACAGGTCAAACGGCATGAGTTTTATGGATTTTTACGTCATTTTTACATTTTCCTTCACTTCAGATATTTTAGGCAGAATCAAAAGTAATCGATTTGAATTGTTTGATGATGGCTAACTTTTAAGTAAATTATAGCACACTTTTGTAGGTATGTCGATGGATACTTATGACCTTTGTCTTTTATGTTGTAATTTCCATGACAACCTTTTTTAAAACGAACATTGCACCTTACAGTTGTTGAAGGTTTCCTGACTGAATACTCTTGATGCACTGCTTTATGGACAATTTTCAATTCCTGCTAAAAAATTCTTTGTATTTGCACCTTTTCATAACTTATAAACGTCAGATGATTTAAAATAAATCTAATAAAATGAAACATAGAGGGAATGTTGTGCTTAAAATGGTATATAAAGTATTTGAAAAATCGATGGCATAATTTCAGGATTAGGTTCTATAAACAGTGCCGGCAAAAAGAAAGTCTGCACTTGTAATTTTTTCAAAAACTGCAAATTTAAGCTAAATCTAATGTACCTGTTTAAACAAACTATAACTCATTTGATTCGCCTTTTATTCTTCTGTAATTTTACCTGTTAATTTTTTACTTTTAATTGAAATATTCTAGTGTTCACGTCAATTTAAAAAAAATAACTTCAAATTGACGAGGCAAAAAGAAAGTCCACAGCAACAAATTCACTTAAAACCAGCTTAAATTATTGCCCCAAAATCGGTTTAAAATATCCACCAAGAAGCACAAAGCATCTCTAATCGCAATTGCTGTTGTTCCAGATTATACAACGTAACATTTAGTTCATATTCCACGACTTTCTCTTAGGTAGCGTCAGGAGCTCATTAATCTCCACCTTTCTGGTTTATCCAATCGAGAAATTGTTCGCAGATTGAAATGTGATGAGAAAATGGTACAAAAGACTGTGCAAAAGCACCAAAACACTGGCAGTGTTTGTGATGCCCCTAAATCTGGTCGTACTAGAGTTACTTTTAACAGGGAAGACAATGCTATCAAGATCTGCAGCTTAAGAAACAGATTTAAAAATGGCTCCCCAAATCCAACAATAGTGCAATCTTGTTAAAAAATGCTCTCTTTCTACTGTCAAGAACAGAGTAAAGGAATTTAATTTGCAAGGATATGTTGCAAGACGCAAGCCAATGATTTCTGTAAAGAAAAGAAAGCGCCGTCTAGACTTCACCAGATGCAATGAAGATCATGACTCTTCATATTGGTCAAAAGTGCTTTTTAGCGATGAAAGCAAGTTCAATACGCTAGGCAGTGATGGTAGGCAGTACGTCTGTCGGAAGAAAGGTGAAGAATTTTATCCTAGGCGCTCAGTTTCAACGCTGCAAGGTAGTGGAGGTTCAGTTTTGGTGTGAAGCATTATTAGTACTAATTGTCCAGAGCCTATAATTCGCTTGCAAGGTCGAATTAATTCGACCAAGCACATTAATACATTAATATGTTGACTGAGCATTTTCTACCCTATTTTGGTTGAAATTTGGATGATAATCCCATCTTCATGTAGAATAATGCTCCCATTCACACAGCTGGCAATGTCAAGAGGTTCCTGGAAGAGCATGATATTCCGTGTTTAGATAGACCTCCACAATCTCCAGACCTTAATCCTATCGAAAACGTATGGCATTACATCAAGCAACAACTATGCAATGATAAAATGTCAACTTTGGAAGAACTTTGGACAAAAACTAAAGAAAAGGGGGCTGCTCTTTCCCCGGAGTATTGCAGTCTAATTCAAGGAGTTTCCGAAAGATTGCAGGGTGTCAAATTGCAGAAGGGCTATGCTACTAAATATTAACTAGTTCATTGTGTTCCTGTTGTATTTGCGTTGCATTAATGTCTTAAAGTTACATTTAAATAACAGTTTTCCATTGTGCGGACTTTCTTTTTGCCTCGCCAATTTGAAGTTATTTTTTTAAATTGACGTGAACTCTAGAATATTTCAATTAAAAGTTAAATATGAACAGGTAAAAAAAGCCAATCAAATGAGGTATAGTTTGTCTAAACAGTTACATTAAGTTAAGTTACAGCTTAAATTTGCAGTTTTTGAAAAAATTACAAGTGCGGACTTTCTTTTTGCCGCCTGTGTATGTAAAAGAACATCTTTGTTTGGGAATCGCTTTATAATAGTACTCCATTATTAGCCTAATTTCTTTTGTGTTCTATTTCTTCCTTTGCATAGTGTTTGGTTTCTGCTGATCATATTTATTTATCTGTTATTAGTCTGTTGTATTCTGTTAACTGAAATAGCTTTTATATTTGTTTATCATTTGTTATATTTGTCATTTTTTTCATTGTTTTGTTGGTGTTTGTCACAACAACAAGCCCAGTTTTATTTTTCTTGTTACAAAGATAATATTTATCTATCACATATGTACGAAGGTAGCTCCAAAAAGTAAAGCCTCCTATTTTTTTTTTTTTACTAAAATTTGAAGAATTACGAAGATGGGGTGATACTATCAAAATGAACAATCTTTTGTTCTCAAAAATTTACTTTTCTACATAGTCACCACCATTCTCAATGCCATTTTGCTAGGAATTTAATGACACATCTCTGCTTCCAATGCACATCCATGATGGAGGTTGCTTTCGTATAGTTTCACACCGTCAATATCTGTAACACAGAAATGGAACTTTCAGGTCATGAATTCATAAGTTCAGTCATTATGACAATGCAATTTACATTCTCCTCTGATCCATTTGGATGGAATAAAAAATAGGAGGCATTATTTTGGAACGCTCCTCGTAGAAATAACAGTGCACTATCACACACGTGGGCTCCAAAGCCAACTGAGTATGGATCCTTTTTTAAATGACCTGTTTCCTGTTGACTGAGGTTAGGGCTGAGTCCTTTGTAGTCCTAGGAAGTCTACTCTCCCAGCACTTTTCCTCTCGGTTTTTAGAGGAGAGTAAGTGTATTGCTGACTGCCTGTGATGTCCTTACTAAGGAATGTTGACGGGACTGCTCAGACAATTTTTAAATGACCAGAGTGCTTCTCCTTTAGGAGTGCTGGCTTCCTGGCCTTGTGCCACATCTTCCTGCGGTGAGAAGGAAGTAAATACCCACATTGTAAATGTTAGATGTTTATAGTTAAAAATAATTGATATTGGTTTCAATAGCATATGACCTGAGAAAATAATAATTTCCAAACCTATACACACATATATAGAACATAATCTTGAAGTTAGAGCATGGATATTCCAAACACACTGTATAACATTACATATTTAAATAAGCATTAATTTTAAAAAATGAATGTCAGGTTGGAATAATACAAAGATCAACGTTATTTTCTTATTAACCTAATACATATTTTATTACGAACCTAATAAATATTTCTTATGAACCTAATAAATATTTTATGTGCCTAATAAATATTTCTGCCCTAAAGGTGCATACAATTACTAATGCAATATAAACTATGCACTATGCTAATTCACATAATTACATAATCACATAACATGCAGCACTTGTGAAAATCATATTGTACAGCTTAGCTAAGTGCGATAACATACAAAGTAATTAACATATTGTAATAATACAAAAAAAAAATGTATAATTAAATATTAAATATTTTTATTGTTAAAAATAAGCATGGATTTTATATGCATTCAATTTTCACGTTTAGAAATGCTGTTTTAATATATAATATATAAACTTAAGCCTGGCAAACAAGGTACAATTAGTGGGAACATTTAAAAATGCTATTTCAAACTTCAGCGTAATTCACCAACCAACAGGGATCCTGTTATTGAAAACAAAAAAAAAAACACCTGATGTTTCTTGATTTTTTATATAGAATTATTTCCCTCTTTCTTATAAAAAATTATAAAATCCCATATATAAAAAGATTTATATAAGATTGACCAAAAATTAATTAAAGTATAACAATAATGTGATTTTCAAAGTGAAAGACGCAAAAATGTCAAAGTAAAATATTATAAAACTTATAATAAGAATAACTTATGATGACTTATTTATACTATGGGTAGGCAATCTTTTGCCAACTTACGTTTTCGAATTATTCATAATGCCAACAACACATTATTCTTATAAAAATAAAGGTCAATATACTTATTTTACAATTTCCATAATTCTGAAAACCTGAAGTCAACTTATTGCATTTCAAAGTACTCAGTAGCCATTCAACTAAAATGTTTCAACTGAGTAGTTTCCAAATCAATTATATCAAGTTTAATGATATACAAAAATAAGGATTTGATTATCAAATTTTGCTTTGAGTGCTTCAATGTGCTGCTAAAGTTCATCTACATTTACTTCAAATTGATTTGAAAGATTCTTCACATTTGGGAAGTACACAAATGCCTTGATAATCAGACCACGGGTAAAAATGCCTAGTTTCATTATAAATGCATTGCAATAGCTTAAAAAAGATCAAGTACTGTTTGATCCTGTCCTTGTAATTTCAGATTAAGTTCATTTAACTGTGTGGTTATGTCAGTCAGCATCATCAACTTCAACAACCAGTTTTCATCGTTCAGTTCAGGAAAGTGTTTCTTTTTCTTATCAAGAAACACCTTAATAACTTAAGACAACTGACGAATCTTGTTAAAACTTTGCCTCAACTACGCCAGCGAACATTGCTGTGTAGCAGAATATCTCCATATTCACACTTAATTTCTTGTAGAAAAGACTCGAACTGCTTGTGCACCAGCGAAGAATGAGAAACGATAAATATTCTAACAACATCATAAAGGCCGAATTCAAAGATGAAGTATTTGTACATAAACTCTCCTGGTGTATAATATAATGAAAATTCAAACGTTTGCAGCCAACATGATTTTCCAGAAGTTTTACAAATCCTTTCTTCTTGCCAACCATTGCAACAGTACCATCGGTTGTCACACAGAGTAATTTAAGTCGATGTCACATTTTTAGCAAAATAACTAATGAATGCAGTCCAAATGTCTTCTGCTTTAGTTGTGTCATGAAGGGATAATAAACAACACAACTCTTCATTAATTGGGATTATTTTCATGATATTTTGCAACTACGTTTAAGCGAGGCAAATTATTTAAATCTGTGCTTTCATCAAGAGCAACACTGAATATTTGGAATTGTTTTAATCGAGATATTTGTTTAGCTGTTACATTTTCAGCCAAATCAGTTATGCGCTTCTCAACTAATCTTGCAGAAATAGTAATTTCTCTAATTTGAGAAATTTATAATCTCCTTATTTGGTAAATCACTAAATAAAATTTCATCACTTCTCAAAAAATTTCTTTGATGTATTCTCCTTCTGTAAATGGCTTTCCTTTCAAAGCCACACATTCATCTATTTTATGATTTCAGTTGCTTTATTCTTTATTCCAGTTGCTTGGCTCAAAATAACAGTTTGATTTTTCTCTTCTGATGTTTTAAACTTAGACTGGTGTTTTGTTTGAAAGTGTCTTTGTACACTAGATGTGTGGCACACAACACTTTCACAACAGAAAACACACACAGCACAATGTTTTTGTTCTAAAAATCCATATTCTTTTGTCGAGTTTTCTTGAAATAGTTGATGAACAAGTTTTCTTTTCTTTGAAGTCATAATTAGTAAAAATGGTTTTCTGAAAATATAAATAAATCAGTAAACATTAATGCCGATATTTACGTATAATTAAACTATATTTACATGAATTAACTATAAAATACAATTTATAATAACATGAACAAACTATTAACTTCAGTTCAAAAGGAAAATATATTTTTTAGAAAAATCGAAAAATACAAAAAAAAATTCTTGTATTTACAAAGGAACGTCCAATTAGTAATTTCTCTTTACCACAAGGGAGAATACTTAAATAGTTGAAAATTGCTTGGCGTACCAAGTGTAGCACACATGCTATAGGTTGCCAACTCTTGATCTATACCGTAATTAGATATCTTTAATTGCTTTTTCACTTTATGCTAGCAAAATTCCTTAGATGATACAGTTTTATTTCATAATTGATTGCTACAAGAACGTAAATAATTCTGTATTTCCTACTTCAGTTACACAAATTATTTTGAGTTCAATGAAATTTTTGCATCTTTTGCTTAGTATCAGTTCTGCAATTAAAAGTACTATTAATCGCCCTGGCAGCACTTAGTAGGTCAAGCTAGTTACAATATATTAAAAAGAATCATAGACCTAACAAATAGTTTAATTTAAAGAAAAAAGAAATTAAAAAAAAAAATAGGTGAAAATCAAAATTAAAAATGTTCTAACGGTTAAAAACAGTTAAACATGTTTTTTATTTCTCTGGAACATAAATTTTAAATAATAGAATTGGACATCTAAAAGGTAAAAAGTGTGTTAGTTTGTGTTTGTGTGTGTTTGTGTGTCTGCCAAAAACATTTCACAGAAGCATTCGACCATGACCAAATTCATATCGTTAGAAAGATCAATCTCTCGGATGAAAAATATCTAAAAACTGTCAAAAAAGATTAATTCTGTCCTGGTCAACAGGGCCGTTTTTTGCAAGAAGCGGTCAGTTTTTGAATCAACATTTTTGCAAATCATACGCCAACCATTCTATTCTCAACGTATGTTTATAAAACCTTATTTCAAAAGCTGATGACATCATAGGTCGCCATGGCCGAGACAGCTCTTTTCACCTCCTTTTCCTCTTTCGCGTTACAGGTTCGATCCTGCCAACTGTGGCGTTTTTTTTATTTTGCGCTTGCACGGGTACTTGCTACTATTTTTTTTCTAGGGATTGGTTGCTCAATATCCTTAGCATACTACTTCTCTCCACCCTGGCAACGCCAGGTACCCATGCTAGTCTTCTCTAAAATAAAATTTGTATTTACATGATCAATTTTTATGACTTGAATTTTGAAAATAAGGATAAAAAATAACAGCTTTATAAAAACTTTGCTAAACGACTTTTTCCTGGCTTTGAGTGTTCATTAATTTCTTATATTTAATTTCAGGTTGATGCTTTTGCTCCTCCATTCACTAGAAAAACGCGGCCATTAAACAAGACTGGTGAACAAAACTGAAAAGAAAATAACTTAACTCCAGGAGTAAATAATAATAAAAGAACTGGATATTTATTGCCGGTTGCATCGAATGACATAAATTTATGGTTATTGTATTTTTGTTATTGATTTATTATGTTATTAGTTATGTTATTACTAGGTCTGTGACAACAGCATATTCTTTTCATTGTTTTGACTCTTGAGTGTATATCCGTTAATACCTTATATGCTTTTATATAGACGGATGTGGTTCTTGATCGATTAAGTGTGTCTAACTGTGTCGGATATATACCAGAGAATATATACAAAAGAATGAAAAGAATATTCTGTTGTCACAGCCCTAGTTATTACAAAATGAAATTGGGTTTGATTCATCATAAACAACGAGTATAGAGCCTCCGTCAAAAATGATGGGAAAAAATTATGCTTCGTCAGTGTTTGCACTAAGATTCATATTCATATGAAATAACGTATAAATCAATGAAGTTAAAAGTACAAAGAAAACATCTCAAACTGGAAAGTTTACAAGTCGAAAAAAGAAAGAAAAATGTATTAATCGGTATGGAAAAAAAAATGGAAAAAAAAAAGAAAAAAAAAAAATTTTCGAATTCATTTTAGATGTAGACTTATTATTTGCTTTCTACTCTCAGTTACCTTAATCACCTGTAATGGTTTAGTCCACACATATATATATATATATATATATATATATATATATATATATATATATATATATATATATATATATATATATATATATATATATATATATATATATATGAACAAATGACTAAAGTCTATATTCCAAATTCCATAATGTTGATTATCTTACAATTTATATCTTTAATTACGTTGGCATTCACAATTCTCTCTCTCTCTCTCTCTCTCTCTCTCTATATATATATATATATATATATATATATATATATATATATATATATATATGCTACGAAGCAGTTGCTGTCAAGAATTGTGAATGCCAACGTAAAGATATAAATTGTAAGATGATCACACACACACACATTTGTCACATTGGCGCTGGATAACAGAAAAAAGGGTTGATTTGCCATAAAATTAAGCAGAAAGTTTTGATGGATGAGTGTGAATAACTAAAGATGTTAGATATAAACTTTCACACAGAAACAAATTAATAGTTGACACACGAATGCATTCTTGTTCTTTGTCCTAAGAAAGTCTATTATTATATTAAATGTGAGTTTATCAACGTTTGTTTCCATGAGATTTTCTTTTTTGCTATATGCTTTAATAATACAAAAGTCATGTTAAAATATATTTTAGTTTTGGGATTGAGTTATGTTTGAAAAAAAATCAGTTTTAAGTATTCTAATTAGCTGTAATTTATAATAACTAAACAAGCTCTCTATGTGTTTCTCTTGCGTCCACCTCACTCTATGTTGATTCAACCATACTTTAATATTTTTGAATGTCTCTGTGAGCACTAAGAACCAATGACTGTTTTTTTTTCTCAGCATGATATTTGTTTTCGTATTCACTACAAACACATATATACATTAGATGATTTAATTTATTATTATTTATTTTTATTATATAGATTAGAAAAATCATAATAATACTTCTATATAATAATAATAATAATAATAATAATAATAATAATAATAATAATAATAATAATAATAATAATAATAATAATAATAAATTTCATGAACTGTGCCCCATCCCCACCAAAAATGTGATAGCACCAGCCTTGGCTGATACCACATGAAATAGTTGTGAAGGATTAAAGAAGATGAAAAGTCTAAAGAGGGAAAGTACTAAGCAGACCTCCACTGGAAGGGTGCAGATAGTATTGAGACTTAAGGAAGGTTTATAGCCACACAAATCTTAGTGAAGAACACTGGTCATTGCTAGCAAGAAATCAATGGTAAGCAGTTGTTGTGATAATGTAGAATTATTTACAGTGGTTATCAACAGAGATTAAATCTAGGAAGATTTATATGATTATGAAACCAAAGTCACTAAAATTGATTGCTATAAAACAGTCATTTAACTCCCGAGTAACGCTGGGTAGATACAACTAATAAATCATGTGATGAACATTTTTTTAATTTAATTTTTTTTTTACTCAATGATTTGTTGTGACTGAGATAGAAATTTAGTTAAAATAGTTGCATACAGCATTGATCAAATTGGAAGTTGATCAAATCAAAAGTTGATTAAAGCGGAAGTTGATTAAAGCGGAAGTTTTTAATATTGGATGTGAAAAGGTTAAACTAATTTCTTTTTATCTTTTAAAAAATAGAAATGACAAAATAATGAAAGCATCAAAGAAGTAAATATTATTAAAGAGAATAAGTTTTGCTAAATGTTTCAACAGTTATGTTAAAACTATGCATTCCTTCAGGTAGATACAAACGCAAACATGATATCCCAAATGTACGTTTGTAGCAGAGCCACATACGGAATACTGTAAATAGTTATGCGTTGCTTAACGTTGCTTCTTATAATTATGTGTCATGAAGCTAATATCTTTATTGGAGATGGGTTTTTCAGCAAATTCATCTCACATTTTTCAAATTTGACCCCAAATGATGACTTACAACACAAAAAGTTTCATTATATTTATTGCTCATCATACATGACCCACACGCATTTCTTTGTGTACAATAGATGCCTCACCAACGTAACAAGTACAGGATATCCATGCGACTCTGTGACAATCATTGCTTTCTTCTCTTTCAATCATTGATAGAATTTATTAAAATTATTCTTGGTTTCCTATAACCCATTTCAACAACAAATAACAAATGTTTACTTTTCAACTCAAAAATTCGAGATCTGTGAAAATAATACGGGAATTTCAGTCGTTATCATTATTGTCTCCTATGAGTTATTACCATGATATCATTATTATTATTATTATTATTATTATTATTATTATTATTATTATTATTATTATGAACAGTTATTACTAGCAGGCCACCCGACATTGCCCGGTCATAAAATACGCTTAAATATGATATTTTGAATAATGCAGATTTCGTATTTATTATTATATTATATTGGACCTAATATATAGTAAGAATTAAAAAAGTTTAAAAAAAAGAATCTCGTGTGCCACTACCAAGAATCGAAACCAATACGTTTTGCTTACGATTCACTTTTTCCTTTGACGTTAATGCCTGAACTATTAAGACATGTTTGCTGAAAGGCTAAAAATTAAAACATGAACCAATTACGCATGCATATTCGTAATGCTGTCATTCGACCGTTACCTGGCAAATTCCATTTTTTTAATTTTCACTTTTGTACTGATTTTCCCCGGCTAACACACAAATATAAAGTTTCGCATGGGTTTGAATATCCTACATATTAAGTTTCATGTCTGTAGACCAAAAACTCTAGGAGGCAAAATTTTTTAAACAAATATATATACGCATTGCCTTCCTAGAGCAACTTAGTCCACAATACATTGTAATCTACATTGCACTGTAGAGAACTTACTGTTGATTTTATAAAATTATTTTTATATAACGGCTTGAATTAAAGTTTAATATGCAAAAGTCAAGTATTATGGTTCAGTTCTGCTCTAAATATTTATTTTGAATGCGCCCCTGTCTTATCAAAGAACCTATTGCTGATTTTAAATGTTGGCCCCCTTCTGTTTGTGTGGTGATAATAAAGCTTCTCAAATGCACTTATGAAGTTGTGGTAAAAAATTCTACTGTTTCTTCTTTAATCGGATGGTTTCGATTATCAATTTTCAATAATTTTGGAGGCATTCCAATGCAAAACTTACTGAAGTACATTCTCAGATACATAAATTACATCTGTGTGAATTTTTTAAAAAATCGGTCTAGCTATTTTGGAATCCATAAGGAACGAACTTTTATATATAAGTAGAGATTGTTATTTCACAGTTGTGAGTACATTTAATACCTCATTTCTTTCCATTTCTCTATATTTTTCATCTTTATCTCTTTCTCTTTCTAAATGCATATTTTTAATTGATATTATTGGCATTTGTCTGTCTCAAGAGACGATAGACTTCTGCACCTCAGATAAGTTGATTTGTGAATTGCAGCATCTGTTGTGACTATGCACACCTATCCTGAATTGGCAGGTTCTGTTGCAGATATTAATCTTCTTCCCACAAGGATAGAAGATTTATTTTTCCTTTCAACTGTGGTCACACCTGACTTTTTAATATCTCTGGCTATTATAGCTTCCCGGTGTTCTTCTAGCCTTACTTTTAACATGTCTGACCATTGCATATTTTTCCACACTTACATGGAATGGTATATGCATAGTTCCCGGTCATGATGTTTTCTGTAGGAAGCTTTACTTGGACAAAATGTTTTTGGAAAGTTGAGTGCCTCCTCATGTCTTAATGTCATAGGAATTACATATTCTCTGAACTTTTTTCAGACTATCCCTTCACATATAGTAGACAAACGATGGTGAATTTATTGGAATACAAGTGAAGGAGCTGAAACTAACTTATCCCATACCACAGTCAAAGTCCCACCAAAGTTTATGTTGTGAATAGATTTATTACATTTAAACTAATGATCTAGTTGAACTGAATGAGAGAATCATTAATTTTTCCATAATGTCGTCGGAATTCTTGACACACAATGGAGACTTACCTATTAGTGTGAATGACTGTATCCACCAGGAAGCAATTCAACAGATGGAATGCCGAACCTTGGCTGTTGTACTCTTTGTATGGTTGTGAGACATGCTTGACATCAAAACAACACGATTCTGGCTGTAGTGTATTGGATGGAAAAACTGCTCTCACTCTACAGACCTCCATGAAAAATTACATTGAACAATGACATTTCAACTGGTATGACTACTTCACCGTTCACTCTCAGTCATTTGAAACACTCCAAAATGTGTTTCACATTGATATTGACAGCCTTAAACTGTGCAGTACCCTGCCTAAGACATGTAGGGGATTAGTTGATCAAAAGTTTATTATAGTTGATCGCACAAGCGACATAACAATGTACAATAGAAGTTGGAAGTCATTGTGTAACCACAGTTCGAGACACAAAGACGAATAATAATAATAATAATAATAATAATAATAATGTCACCAAAATTTCAGTGACATGGCAAAAGACTGTCGTGATAATGCAAGTTTATTTGCAAAGGTTATCAAAAGAAGTGGAGACTACTGAAAATCTCAGTAGACTCTTTATCACCCAGACTCTATAGAACACGACTGGTTGTTGTCAATGAGTAATCTCTGATGATCACCTATGTGAGAACTTCTAGTGAGATGATGATGATGATGATGATGATGATGATGGGATATAGATATACAAACTCATTTAAGCAAGAAGACCGGATGTCATAATAGTTAACAAGAAGGAAGAGTCCTGCCAGATTGTTGATTTTGCAGACCACAGAGTGAAGATCAAGGAGACAGAAAAGCGAAGCAAATACATGGAACTAGCCAGAGAGCTCAAAGGGATCTGGAAGATGAAGAAAGTAAAGATTACACCACTAGAGCATTAGAAACAATACCGAAAAAACTTTGAAATATATTATATTTTAATATATATATATATATATATATATATATTTAATATATATATATATTAAATTATAGTATTTCAGTGACAAGATTCTTGTTTATTTTATTTAAATGGAGCAGTGCATTTAAACATGTTTTAGTGATATTATGCCCAACCCCATCAAGTGATAGCCATGGCAAATGCCATACTTATCATACATTAGATACGTCACTGCTTTTTTCATCAGGTTTGCAGGTCCCATCCTCTTATTCTATTATTAAAATTCATCATCTGTTAACCATTTAGTCGAGTCCAAAAACGGTTATCTCCTTTCAGTGCATTTTGCCTCTAAACTATTAACTTTTCAGACAAATTTCATCAGCACTAATGATCAGTGTGTGAGTGAAGTTTCCCACTTCTTTCTGTTCACAGTAAATGATCTGGCCCACAATAGAAAAAAATCATTGATGTGATATAATATATAGGTGACAGCTGGACATGTAATTGTTATAATATTGTCCTATTTTCTATTGGAATGTCAGACGCTATGTTTATAATGAACTTGTTCAGTGCAAGACCTATGAAAAAACTGATTAATAACAATGAACCTCCCTCTTTGTTGGAACCGTCTCCTGAAGATGATAAGTCCAATATTACTTTTACCTTAAAACTTTTCCAAGAATTTTGACTAACTTGCTGCCGTTTCAAGAGACAATGAGACGAATCCAATTTTAAATTTATTGTGAGGCAAGCGTTGCACAATCTCCAGTCAGCCTGACATTTCTTACGTCCAATGACAAAATGACCTGAAACAATGCATATCTTTCTCTTCTAAATTGACTGTCTTATAAAGACTCTAGAATTTAGTTTTGCTATTCAGCTGACTGGAGTTATTAAAGAAAGTAATAAACTTTCAGCATCTGCATATGGTTACCTATCTAAATATTAAACCGGCTTAATGTTGCTTAACTTTAGTAATCTGCGAAAAAAAATAATATTTTAAGGTGCTACGATTGTCTGACTGTTTATCTTTTAACATCTTGAATGATGCTGTTAGTAGATTTTCAAAATGGCTACAAAATTAACCTGGTTCTTCATCTATATAATGATAGTGAACATGTGTGTGTCAGGTTCGCTTCAATAATCACATATATAGATTTAAATTCATGAGCAACTAACGAGAGACTTGATCTTAATAATAATTGAAAATGATGAGAAATAATCACATATGCATATTTAAATTTTATAAGAAAAGCAGAGGATTAATCTCAATAATATCTGATTATAAAATAGAAATGAAAGAATTTCTTGAACTTTCAATATAAAACAAAACTATTGCATTATTATTAGTAGTATTCTAATAATAATAATAATAATAATAATAATTATTATTATTATTATTATTATTATTATTATTATTATTATTATTTACTAGGGGGTTTTACACAGGTTATCATCAAACAATTTTCTTTGAGAACCATCTGTGGTGTTCCCTGGAGTCTGAGTAAGAACAGGTCTTCCCAGATTTCCAGTACACTTCACCTCTTTCGATAACCTTTGCAAATTAGTTTTCATTATCGCAATAGCCATTTACCATTGACTGATAGCAACCATTCATCTTCTCTGGAATTTGGGTGGCAATAAACCTTCCCAAGGTCCCAGTCCTCTTTACACTCAACCTTTCTCTCCTTGGTCTTTCTATCCTTCTTGATCCTCCTCGATTATTTGGTGTGGCACCAGTTTATGGCAACACTAAAACTTGGGGAGCGAGCGGATGAATGAGGGGGGGGGGTTAACTTACAATTATAGAGTTTCAGTTTTCATGATTCCGTGTGCTGTTTCTTTGTGCTTTACATGTAGCAGTTTCTATATATCCGGATTGTACCTGCAGCGCATGTGTATTAGTCTCCGCATTCAAGGGCTTCCCTTAATATTTCAGTTGTTTTCATGATTGTTAACCATTGGATCTCCTCAGCCATTCCCCTGAATCCAAGTTCTCCCATTCTTTTTTTCAAAGTTTTTCAATATTGTTTCTAGTGCTTTTACTATTAGTTATGTTATCTTGACTTTTTTCATTATTATTATTATTATTATTATTTAGGAAGTCAAATATGACCCAGGATGGAGTACTGCTGCCACATCTAGGGAAGAGCTTCTAAAAGTACCCTTTCCTGCATTAACCGTCTTCAGAATTTAATGGGCAAGAACCTTTTTGCTTCCCTACTGCATCTTTCTCACAGAAGAGATGTTATGAGTCTATCTTTGCTCTATCGTTACTTTCATGGTAGATGCTCAACAGAGCTCCAGTCCATAGTTCCTCTCCCCTGTCAAAACAAATACTTGTTTAGCTACAAAAACAGTAAGAGAAATTGTAGACGGTTTTTATAACTAAACAAGTATTTATTGCAAACGTTTTACAGGGGGGGAATTATGGATTGGAGTTTTGTCGAGCCCCTACTGTGGAGCTGCTTCCTGGCTGACTATAACTTAATAATTTTTTAGTTTTTGTTGACCTGTCCTCTTAAATAACTAAACCTACACAAGTTTCACTATTGCTGATCATCGAATTGCCTCACCACTGTGAGACCGAAACTTACCTGCATCATACTCTTCCAGTACTACATTACAATGTGAAATAACACTCCTAGGGGACAGTATCGTAATGCTGTAGAATCAGCAGGAGTACTAGTAGTATGCAGCGCATACGACTACCCATAATGGACACCAACGGATAATAACCTCCACTTACCCTTTATCCTATCTTTGTAACCTTTTTGGTTACTATATCTTTATTACACTTAATCCATGTTTCATGTTTTCTTTCTGTGGTCCCAACCTGGAGTCTTACATTAGTGGCAACAGAAACGCACTCACATGGAAACCCCAATGCTCGACCAGTTCCACATCAGTAATGACAGAGGATCTGTTTGATCACACATCAGTTTCGAATGAGAAATTAAGCTGGCATTATTATATCAACGATTACCTATAAAATAATATGTTGGCTACCAAAATCAATGACGAATTAGGGATTCGACACCTATAGAATATTTAAGATTATATTTAAAATCTGTCCAAAAAATATAATGCCAGGATGCATTCATAAGGTCAAGAAAACTCTTACTTCGGATCTCTCTCTCACCCATTACCACCCTAATCTTGACATCATAGTCGCAAGTGATGCAAACTCGTACAGCATCGGTGCTTGCATTCTCTATAAACTGCCAGATGATTTCAGAAAAGCTGCAGCACTTCCTTCTAAATCCCTACTACCAGCTGAGAAGCAATATTCTCAGATAGAGAAAGAGGCTGGAAGTATAATATTTGCTGTCACAAAGTTCCACAGATACCTACATGGAAGACGGTTCATACTACAAACAGATAATAAATCCCTAATAAAAATCTTTGGGTCCAAGAAAGGTCTGCCAGTCTATACTGTAAATATATTGTTGGGGAACGATTCTCTTAAACCACACCTTCAAGATCGAATTCCTAACATCTAAAAATATTTGCCATGCAGAGAGCTTATTGTGACTCATTCCCAAAAATACGGAGGTTTTCAAAGACTCCACCATTGCTACACTAGAAAGACCGACATTGCAAGTTTCTGCAAGCGTATAGGATAACCCCTAATCTGAACATGCCTATGGGACGCTCGCCTGTAGAAACAATGTTCACAAGAAAAGTTAAGTTCATCTTGATACTGTATATCGATAATCTATGGCTGACTGGGATAGCTTCCATATATTTATATCTGATCTACCTCTACATTCCATGTTTAAAAAGGATGTGTCCTCTATAGTAACAGACCTGACTAAATGGTTAATTGTAGGCATAGACCGATTCATACCATCTAAAAAATTCCAACAAAAACCTAACAACCAGCCATGGTTCTCCCCAGAATGTGCTGCTGCCATTGCGCACAGAAATCACTTTCTCCATAGCTACCAACGTAATAGATGTACTGAGACTAAAACTGCTTTGAGGACTGCCAGCAACCACTGTAAAAGAGTAATAAAAAATGCAAGAGAGCTATATGCTCAGTCTGTTAAATCCAAAGTAGCTGAGCAGCGGCTTGGTTCCCACCAGTTTTAGTAAATAGCAACAGAAGTGTGCATTCTGTCCCAACCATCATCAATGGACCTGAGGCCATCTCGTCAGCATCAGACAAGACCAAACTATTTGCCAAGAACTTTGCAGCTAATTCTACTCTATGCGACGAAGGCCATCAACTCCCCATATTTCCTCCTATAACAGACAACACGCTATGCAACATACAAATATCTGTGTATGAGGTCGCCAAGCTAATCAAGAACCTTGATTCCAGTAAAGCAACTGGCCATGACGGCATTCCAATTATAGTGCTGAAAAAGCTTCAACCAGAACTTGCCCCCATACTTACAAAACTGTTGAAGCATTGCCTTAGGGAGACGTGCTTCCCAACACCCTGGAAAACCTCATCAGTATGCCCTGTATTTAAGAATTCAGGTGACAGTTCATCTCCGTCTCAGTACAGACCAATAAGTCTCCTGTGTGTTATAAGTAAGTTGCTGAAATCCCTATTAAATAAAGAAGTAGTCAACCACCTCAGCAGAAATAACTTTCTTAGTGACATGCAATATGGTTTCCGTTCTGCCATATCTACAGCAGATGTGCTAACGGTTATATCTCATAGGGTTAGTGAATCTCTCAACAAAGGCTTCCTTTCTAGGGCAATTGCTCTTGACATATCAGAGGCCTTCAATAAGGTATGGCATAAGGGCCTACTTCACAAGATTTCCAGCTACGGTATTACTAGAAATGTTTTCTCAATCATTAAATCATTTCTCTCTGATAGGCATCTGATGAAGAGTAATGGTTGATGGGCAGAAATCAGAAGCCCACAGTATTAATGCTTGAGTCCCTCAGGGATCCATCCTGGGCCCAACTCTCTTCCTGATCTATATCAATGATCTCCCAAAACACATACTTAAATCATTCGTTGACATCTATGCTGATGACACGACCATCTATGGCAACACATCAAAGGCCGTAAATGACAAAGTTCTCTCAGATTCTCTCTCTTCTGATCTTGAGCACGTGGTACAGTGGGGGAAGAGGTGGCTGGTTACTTTTAATGCATACAAAACCAAGCTCCTATCTTTACATCATCAACGCTCTGTATTTCACTCATAAAAGTTTCCAAACCTGTAGGAAATTACTTAAACAAAAGAGAAACTACTTATTTTAAACAAGCAGAATCCATATATGCTGTTGAAATTCAGGACAACTGTGATGACCCCACCCCCTTCATAAACAAATTAAATTATGGTTGTCAACTCTGGAAAATCACGGACACTTACATCTGTATTCCAAATTAAATCATCTTGCTTCCACAGTCTGGCAGTGGCTGTTAGCAGAAGCCACTGAATGCCATTGTCAGTGTTGGCGGTTACTAGTGAGTAATGTTGGTTGGAGGAGATTACTGGCAAGTACTGTCGTGTACTGGTAGGCACTGGCTGCCTTTGCAACTGGCAATCAGTGACAGTATCAATCTCCATTTAACTGTTGCGAACTGAAATTGTCTGTTTTCTAATTTCAAGCATTGTTGGACACTGGCATCAACTGGCTTCCTGTGCTGGGCAGTGATGATCACTAGTGCTGTTTGGAGGTGGTTGCTTGTATTTGCTCGGGTTTACTGCCTTAGCAACTGTCAGTGTGTGTTCGTGGCATTCACTGTCAGCCATGACTAGCATCAACTCCATTGGACTGCTTTTGAATGAAATTTCCTGTCTTCAATGGGGAGCACTGGTGGTCATTGACGTTTTTAGGCAATTACTTGCATTTGGTCATTGTTGATCTCTATCGATCATGACCAATGTCGATCCACATTTGACTGCTTGGAAATGTAATAGCCTGTTTTCAATAGTCGTGTACTGTATAATCATCCATTGTATGGTCATCTAGTGGCCGGAAATGCTGGACATTGGCGGTCATGACAATGACTGACATTGAATTTCAGGTGATTACTGTCACTATTGGGCAGTTGCTATCAGTGCTAGGCAGTGGCTGGCAGTGTCAGCATTAAATGTTATGGTGATAGTTGTTGTTCACCATACAAAAATAATATTTATGGTATATCGTTATGTCTGAACTCCAATCCCTGGTCCCCCCTCGCCAATCTTTCACGAAAAACACCCGTCTAGCCTAATCCACTGTGAAAAATTTCCCCCACTCTTTATCTATGCCTAAATCAAAACGTGGATTCCATAAACAAAGCTTCTTTCTTAGAACTGCACGCCTGTGGAACTCTGTTCCGTCTGCCTGCTTCCCACCTGACTACAACTTGGATGTGTTCAAGTCCAACGTTAACAAATTCCTAATGAACCGCCCCCTTAAGTAAACACTTCATCAACTCTCCACACTAATGTAATGTACTTGCAATAACCCTTATCCCTGAGTGGCTTCCGGGCCTTGATAAGTGGTGACCAATGTGTAAAAAAAAATAAATTAGTTTTGTATAAATGAGTTTATTGTTTACAATGATGCGAGTTACATGTATCGAAATGTAAATAGTTAATGCTGTAATTGCCTAGTATAAAGACGTTTGTTTTAGGGAAAAAATCTGTAGAAGTGGCTATTCAACAACTATTTTTAGTTAGCAGGTCGCCACGTTTGAAATCAAATGCTCTAAAATCGTGAAACATCGAGAGAATAAAGGAATACCGGAATGTAAGAAAACAACCAATGAAATCACTTGAAAAGTTAAGAGACGATTGGAAATGGGCTGATCACTATTTTCTTCGAAAATGATGTGTGTTGAAAGGAGTAAAATAATTAAGAATAAACTGAAATATTCGCTGTCGTTATTGGCAAGGTATTACTATGAAATAATGGCCCCGATGTATGATGGGAATGTGTGAGGAGATAATCTTGAGGGAGTAAGTATTGGCTACCCTCTGTATATGTGTGTGTTGTTTGGCAGATTGAATTTTGCCAGAATTTATATAAGAAGACAGGGTACTGGTGCAAGGGAAGTGTAATATCCGGATATAAGGAGTTTGTGTGAGCATATTGAATTTTTGTGTGTCGTTTGCGTTTTTTAGGCTAGACTGTCTTTTTTGTAGACGGGAAAAATTGTTATCATTTTATTATATTAGATTAGATATTAGAAGAGATAATGTCACCACTTATCAAGGTTAAAAACTACTTGAGGATAAGGGTTTATAAGGTGGGTAGATTATCAGTTGAATGATAAAGAACATTATAAAAATAATGAAAACTAACTAAAGCACATTTACCCATTCTTTCAATCTGACCAAATCAACGAAGTCTCCTGTTTTGCATACATTTTCCTATATCGTCCAGATTTAATTTTCCTCTGAGGTCATCAGATTTAAGTTTGTGTGGATGCATCTAAAATTCCATACATGGGTAAACAAAATTTCTCAGGAATATTAATTTCACTAACGATTCCCAATATATCCCGATCAGGGGAGATAATTTTAAAGATGTTAGTTTTATAATTCTTGCCGGGAAGTATCACCAATTTTCAACATACAGTGCCTGATATTTCCAAATCATCATCCATTAATGTTGCTTAACTTCAGTGAATGTGATTATGTTATATATTTACTGTAGAAAAAATAAAAGGAAGATTTTTTAATGTCGGCTGTTACGTATTTGTGTTTTGGGATTGCCCATAGTTCAGAATTGATTATCGATTAAAAGAATCCTCCCCACTCTTCCTGTCTTTAAAATCGATTAATCACACGCAGAGGTTCGAAATGTATTACATTTAATGATGGATTTGTAAACATATTTCTCAATGCCAGAACAAACAGAAACAAATGACTAACCTGAAGAACTATTAAAATCATATGCACACGAGTAAATAAAACAGTAGTATATTATCCACTAGCAAGACCAGTGTCTCAGCATTGCCCAGGAAAATTGAAGGATCGAAAAAAAAATCTCCTGTTCCCTCATCTAAGTATTTTTATTCAGATTAATATATGAAAATGTGATTTGGAACAATGAAAAGGTAAACAATAGAACGTAGATGTATTTATCCCATGATACCCGGATTAATGGATTAGAAAAACAGTAATTCCAACGATATTTATGTCAAAAAATATATTTAGAAAAATTTATTTAAAGTTTCGTTTTATCTGCCTTAATTTAGATTTGATGTCAATAAATATTACTGATATAGGAAATAAAAAAGAAACCATGTCTTTTTTTTAATTAGATGTGAAAATAATATTGTATTGTGATCATTTTTGCTTTAATGACTTAGTTCCCTTATTAGAATTTAACCTAATTTTTTATAATCTGCTTTTAAATAAGTTTTCTTTTTCAAGAAAGGAAATCGTCATAAATTTCCTGTGTTCAAGAATAGGCATAATGTACTATTTTGGGCTTTATAATACATTCAAAGGTAATTTTACTGGGGACAAAATGGGGTGAATTTGTTAGAAATAATTTAAACCAAAGTCGGCGTAGTAATCCATGTGAAAGGCACTATTTCCTGATGAATTGTATTGTATAAAATTTTGGTACTGGTGTTGATGGTGACTGGGAAACTTCTCCTATGATTTCCTCTAAATCTGATTTAAAGTAATAAAATATGGATCAGGACTAAATTTTAAAAGAGAAGAAAGAAATCAAAATTAAAATTTAGTTTTCAAGTAACATGAATAAATATGTGACTAATTGAACAGATTTTTTAATGAAACTTTTGTTGCAAAAGCTATTGAGTACTACTACAGGGGGAAATTGACTTTACTTCATATATTTAATGAAGTTTAAACCTAGGGAGCACACTATGCAGCTTTTTTACATTGTTTTTATTTATAAGAATCCTCTTTGATACATTGATGCTAGGCATGATTTAAATATTATTGTAATAATTTATATGAAAGGACAGTATAAAATTCATGAGTGGCGCATTTTGAGGGATTTAAAAAATTCCAAAACTTCAGGGCCATACAATGGTAGTGCAACTCATACACTATGGCTGCATACACTAACTCTATGCAAGATATTACATCCTATTCTCAAAGATTCTTTTTTTAAATCTAAAGATTTAGAATTATTATCTCTATTCTCTTCATGAATAAAGTTGACTTCTCCTTTTAAACTTCAGTCACCATAGGAAAAAAACAGAGCACTTCCTAGCCAAGGTCTTCAAGCATGTTTCTAGAAATTCGACATTCAAATCATCCTTATTCAATATTTATTATATTTAATTCGTCCTCCCATATTCTCCCAAACAAACTTTTCAAAGAGAAGATAGCATCAACTTTTACTCTCTACAATTTTTATTAAAACTGACACCAGAATCACCAACAGAATCTATTGTTCAAAAAGTATAGAAAATTCAGAATAATTACTGAATGCATAAAAATATAAAGGAATAATCATCTAAAAAAAAAAAACAACTACAGATTTTTGTATCATTAAACCTTTACATTTTCTTTATATTTGAACTTCTTCTTTAGTTGTCTGAATTGATACTCTGAATAAATATATTGTTAAAAACTAACATGAATATTTCACCTTTAACATTAAACCAGTGCAGAGTTAAAGAACATGAGAATGAATGCCATATATGCCGAACTGTAATTTACGATGACATGAATTATTTTTCATAGCCATACATAAATAGGTGAGAGATAGGTGACTATAACATTATAAAACAGAATGTTTTAATACCACCATCACGAAATTATATTTGATGAAAAAAAAAAATCATGTTTGATCTTGGTATGGGGCTTTTTTTCAATTGTATCTTCGGATAGAGAAACAAACAGACAAAGACATCACATGTAGAGTATAAGGTTCAACATTGCCTATAATGTTTATAATAACTTTTCAGAGTTATTCTAAACACATTAACTCGAGCTATAATTTAATTTAAAACATACTTAACTAGCAGGACCTGTGTACCGGCGTTACCCGGTGGCACTATGCCCCCTACCCCACCCGTAAGAAAAAATAATTAAACTGCGGTCGTTAGTGGGAGCCAGTGCTGGCCCAGTAAAATAGGGGGCAGTATCGCCTGAGGAACAACATGAATGTACTGTGCTGAATACGAGGTGCGTGCGATAAGTAATACCTCTGATCCACTTCCAGTGGTCTGATCTAGCTGAAATTTCGCATGTGCAATGATTTATATCTCTACAGGTTATGTGGCAAATTACAGCTCTGAACTAATTATGGTTTCTGTTTTACAGGTGTTTGAACGGAGTCAGGTGTAAAATGGATCCTGTTGAATGTCAAGCAGTGATCCGGTTTTTGTATTTGAAAGGATGCACACCACAGGAGACTTGATGAAATGAAAGAAACTTATGGTGATCCCCATCATATGACCTTGTAAAACGCTGGCATTGTGAATTCAAACATGGCCGGAAGTTTGTGGAAACAGCTCCCACACCTGGTCCCCCCCCTTCTGCTATTGATGAGGCATCTGTCCGTCAAGTTGAGGCTGCCATTTTGAAAGATCGGTGCGTTACTATTCGCCAAATAGCCCAAGATGTCAAGATTAGTACAGGGTCTGTGGAAACTATCATTCATGACCATTTGCATATGCATAAGGTGTCTGCCAGACAGATTCCCAGGTTGCTCACACGATTCCAGAAGCGAGAACACACCGAGTGCTCGAGGATGAATTTGGAGATGTGCCAAGAAGATGAGTCAAAGTTTTTTCAAAAGACTGATTACACAGGATGAAACATGGGTCCATCACTATGATCCAGAGACCAAAGCCCAGTCAATGCAGTGGAAGCACTTGGACTCACTCCTCTGATCTTAAGCACGTAGTACAATGGGGTAAGGAGTGGCTGGTTACTTTTAATGCATCTAAAACCAAGCTTCTCTCTTTACATCATCAACATTCTGATCCACATCTGGCATCAATTGAAATGAATGGCTCTCGTCTTCAGGAGTCCTCAAGTTTTGACAAGCTTCTTGGCTTGACCATTACTCCTGATCTCAAATGGAACACGTACATCAAATCTGTTGCCAAGGCCGCTGGAAAAATGGTGGGATCTTTCTATCGATCCGGTAGATATCTCACTGCTGATGCTATTCTCTATCTATATAAGAGCCAGGTACGTCCAAGGATGGAATACTGTTGCCACATCTGGGCAGGAGCTGCTTTAAAGGACTTGGCCTGCCTTGATAGAGTTCAAAATAGACTTCGTAGCCTCGTAGGAGATGTCCTTTTCTCTTCCTTGCAACCTCTATCTCACAGAAGAGATGTTGCGAGTTTGTCTCTGATGTATCGTTATTTTCATGGAAAGTGTTCGACTGAGCTTCAATCTATGGTCCCCCCTCGCCAAACTTTCACAAGAAACACTCGTCTAGCTGTAAACACTATCAATAATTCCCCCCACTCTTTATCTGTGCCTAAACCTAAACGTAGATTTCATGAACAAAGCTTCTTTCTTAGAACTGCACGCCTGTGGAATTGTCTTCCGTTTTCCTGCTTTCCGGCTGACTACAATATGGTTGTGTTCAAGTCTAAAGTAAATAAGTTCTTGATGAGCCGTTCCATATAAGTTATCAAATTTACTAAATTTTCATTACTAATGATTACTATATTGTCCAATTTCTACTGTACACTCTTTAACCCTTATCCTTAAGTAGCCTCTTGGCCTTGATAATGTGGTGATGCCTATGTAAAAAAAAAAAACACCTCCAAAGAAGGCAAGGGTGCAGCCCTCTGCTGGCAAGGTCATGCTCACAGTCTTCTGGGACCAGGACAGAGTAGAGATGACAGATTTCCTGGCAAAGGGTACTACAATTACAGGAGCCTATTATGCTTCACTTTTGAGGAAATTAAGGGAAGCTATCAAAATCAAGAGACGGGGCAAGATCAGCAAAGATACCCTCCTCCTACAGGACAACACTCCGGTCCACAACTCGCGTGTCACCAGGTCAGAAGCACGCGAATGTGGTTATGAAATCCTCCTCCATCCTCCCTACTTTCCTGACCTTGCACCCTCTGACTTTCACCTCTTCCCAGCCATGAAGTTGTTTTTAGAAAGGAAAGCAATTCCCAGATGATGCAGCCCTGATTTCTGAAGTAACGTCGTGGTTGGAGGACCAACCTGGGGTGTTTTACAAAAACGGTCTCCAGAGTTGCATCAAACGATGGGAGAAATGCATAACTCTGGGTGGTTCCTATGTAGAGAAAGACTAATAAGTGTTCCAAGTTTCATTGCTCTACTGCTATGGGAAGTGGGTCGTAATAATGGTTCTATCTATAAACCCGTTCTTAACATGGGGATTTGATTATGTGCTGTGATTATGTGCTGTGCTTTTACCTAACATTCCAACATTTAAACAATCAAAAAACACTGCTGTGGACCTGATCAATAATTCCCCTAGCCTTTAAATTTTTCCTATCATCGAGTACAGGCTTAATTTTCAGATTAAAAAAGAAGTTTAAGGTAGAATTTTTAATGACTGTAAAAGGGGGGGGGATTTGTAATAAATGGAACATGCACATATTTTGCCACGTCATATGTTAATGCTGCCCCTAGCCATTAAATGTTTCTTTTTTTTTCTGGTGGTAAGGTGTATACACTTTTTTCCAAGGTATTTTGCTAATGTGGCAGCATTAACAACATGAATGACCAAAAAATGGGTGCTCACTGCAGCAGAACGTTATAATTCCAAATAGCCTGTAAGCGCTGATAATCACTTGGATAATTTACAAATAAGTGAAAAATGAAATAATTAAATCGTAAGGGCAGCATTGTTCATGCCCACCAATTCTTTTTTCTATTTATTATTTTGCAATCATAAAGTTATGTATGTTTTAAATGTTTTAAAAGGATATACGTGTCAAATAGATGCCCCTAATTGGGTTGGCATCCTCTACTAAATATTTGAAGCCAAATATTTTAGAAAAAAAGGTAAAATTGCAAAAAAGGGCAAATTGATAAGTATAGCCAGATTTATGCAAATAAAAAAAGTAAAATTGTAAATGTACAAAAATGCATAAATATATAAACATTTATTCATTTTACATGTCATTATTGTTATTTTTTATGCTCGTGTAGATGAGTGAGGTTAGAAACCAATGTATTTCATATATGTTTATATATTGAAGAATTTTGCTTCCAAATAATCGCATCTTTATTTATCACGATTGGTTCTGAAAGAAAAAGAAATTACGAGATTTTATTAAAAGAAATATGCTGGGGAAAAAATTGTGTGAAAAAAATAATTTTTTTGCATTTCGTTCAATAAAATTCCGGAATTTTTTTTTTTTTTTTTTGGCATAACAATAAAGAAACAAAAAAAAAAACACAAATATTTTGGAGCTAACCTCTTCAATTTAGTCCAGAGTTAACATCTTCAATATAACCGTCATCTCTGTATAGCATTAATAGAGGTAATGTTCAAGGTTAAAAAAGTTAAATTGGTTGTTTCACACCGCTTTTCACATTCATCTTTATGCAACAACCCTAAGTTTTCAGGTAATCTGGAAACAAATAACAAAGAATCCTGCCATAAGCCAAACAACGTGCACACATGCGTTTTTTTAGCTGGCCGTCGGAAAGCATAACATTCTTAAATAAAAACAAATTGTAGTCAACAATTTTACATGCGGTAATGATTATAATAATACCTAAAAATCTATAAATCAAGTTGCATGGAAAAGATAAAGTAATTTAATGTATGTTAAGACGTGGAAACTAATACAACTCTAAAACAAAAATGAACGCCGGGAGCCATCCTATCTTCAGCTACGTCCGCAGGCCAAGTATAAATACAATTGGTTTTCAACAACCAGGCAGAACAGGCTAGATCACTGAACAGTGAGGTTGTCCGTCGACACAACCATTCCAACAGCAGTCCCAGCCATAGCCAGCTGTTGTCAATCTCACTTGAACAACATTAGGAGCATCTGTAGCCAAAGCATCAGCAACAGCTAGCTGTTGTCAACCTCACCTAAAACAACATCAGCAGCAGCCCTAGTCACAGTATCAGCAGCAGCTAGCCGTCATCGACCTCACCCCAGATGACACAGTAGCTATCCAGACTACTCCTTCTTTGCCACAGACTCTCAAGAGCCTGCTGACTGACCGCTATCCTTACTCCAAGCAGCTGATTGATGTCCTTGTCACCGCCCCTGCCATCACCAGCACATTCTGACAATAACAACAGTACCTGCTACAATCGCATTGACCCTAAATAAAAGCTTAAATTAAACTTCTTCTTTTGTCCTTCTTGCTTCCATATGTTCATTTTTGTAATATAACAAATTGGGATGATTATGGACAGCTACATGGGGTTCACATGATCAGAGCTATTCACTCTAATCAAGGAACAGAGGTGAATCATTCTTCACTTACCACACTAACTCCACCATTACTGCCGAAAGAATTTGCAACCACCTAGACATCACAACAGATGAGACCTTAGCTAAGATCATACACGCACTTCAATCATCCCATCCAGACGGTCTACAAATTAATCCCAACGACCACTGAGCCAAGCTGTTCAAGAAAAAATTGCATCAATTAATCAATCAAGCAAGGGACCACTGTCTTAATGATAAGAGACCACAAACATTCCCCAAGGCTGGTCGTACCATACAAACTCTGAGCAAGATATCTCTACCAAGAACACAATGCCAACAATCACTCAGGCATAACTAGGATGCAGGAACTCCTTTCCAGTTATTAGTGGGAAGCGACATCCAAGCTTATGCTAATTCCTGCATTATGTACGCAAAATGCAAGAGAAACCACGGTAGAAGCACCCACTGGCCGATGGGTCATTGCAAATGGGGGAACAGACCATTTGAACTCCTCTTCATAGATTTCATCACAATTAATGCTCTACTCAAATTGGACAGCTTCAGCTGATACCTCACGGCCATACCATGCGCAAGAGACCATGCTATTGATGCCGCCTGTGGATTCTACCAGTACTTCCTTTGACACAGAGAGATTCCACACATAGTGTCTTCTTCTGACCAAAGCATGCACTTCACAGGAGAAGTCTAGTGATAGTTCTGTGAGCAGATGTCCCTTACACAAGAACTCCATTGCCCCTGGCGTCCACAAAGCTCAGCAAACATAGAGAGACAACACCTAAAGAATGCCTTCTACATGTTATGTGAAGGCAGAAACTGTGATGGGACAAACGTTTTGAATCTGGTGTGTCAATGACAAAGCTGATCACAAAATGGAAAACAACGCAAACCAGTTCACCTACAAGAACCCACTCCAAATAAGAGACAAGGTGCTACTCTACTGGTCACAATCAGCCACAACTCAATCATCCCACCTGCAATGGGTAGAAATCACCAAGACAGACATGTTGTGTCATGTTCAAAATGAAAACGGCACCGCAACCTGGATACACCCTGCCCATATCTGGCGTATAGCTCCACACCCACCTTATCTTTCTATCACAAATCTTCCACCTCCAGTCTGTGACGTTGACGAACAACATCCTTCAAACAATCCAACATACAATTCCGATGGAATCAGACGCCATCCTCACAAGTTGACCAACCCAGGAAAATTCCAGCAAGAATGACAAGAAGACAACTCATCACACGCTTCATTATGTTAATATGATCGAAATTTACAGAAAGAAAACACCAAACCAGCAGGAGCAGTGATAGTGACAACAATGGCGGCGTTGAGATGAACCCTGTTTGTCAACACAAACTAAACTGACATGCCAAATGCACACGATAAGCATCATCGCCTGTTTTTTGTGTCTGCATCAACCACTAGAGGGAACCATTCAATGGAAAAGAATCAATTTTTAAATATGAACATCGCAGCCGACCACCCTCCTGCACCTACTTCAACACAAATAATTAATACATGGAACACTATGAGAACATAATTTTGACTCGAATGCATCCAGAAATTTATCATTATCAATCTCATATGAGCAAATAAACATACTCCTCAAACAGATGACTTCCTGCTGCACCTAAGACGTGGAAACTAACACAACTCTAAAACGAAAATGACGTACCAACGCCCGGAGTTTAAATACAGCTGGTTTTCGACAACCAGGCAGACCAGGCTAAATTGTCGAACTGAGGTTGTCCTCCAATGCAGCCATTCCAGCAACATCCCAAACCACAGCATTAGCAGCAACCAGCCATCGTAAATCTCACCTGAAACAACGTCAGCAGTAGGCATAGCCACAGCATCAGCAGCAGCTAGCCATCGTCAACCTCACCTAAAACATCAGCAGCAGCCCTAGTCATAACATCAGCAGCAGCTAGCCGTCATCGACCTCACTCCAGATGACACCTGCGATAGCTATCCAAAATACCCCATCTTTAAATCCTTACAAAGATATTAAACGTTAGGAATGATTAAATTAGAGATCGATGCATAGATAGCTAAGAGAGAGAGAGAGAGAGAGAGAGAGAGAGAGAGAGAGAGAGAGAGAGCGAGCGCGTGGGTAGGTTATTTCTTCAGTTAATTACAAATTATAGCTAATTAGAACAAATAAACCAGAATATTTTCCAAATATAGCCTGATCACAGAACTAATGCCTATTTTAGAATGTATTTTGTTTCATTTAAGTAAATATTTATTCTTAGTTAGTATCGTCTGTCGTGACGATTGAACCGTTAACACCCAGAAAATTTTCACTGAACATTTTTATCCGTTGTGCCATGTGAACATGGATTCACTTCACATACTTTCTCTTCATACGAAGCCCCCGCTCCTCCTACTAATGACATAAAAGGAAAGAAATGACGATACTTTTGTCATTACCTATACTCTGTATAGTCTGTCATTAACACATGTTATTGATTTGATATGCTCCATTTATTATATATATAGAAAGAAATTATGCTTACTAGTAGGTCACTTCTGATCCCATCTGGTTCCTTTCTTTTAAAGACTTTCTCTTTCTTTTTTTACTTTCTTTTGAATTTTCTGACTCTGTTTACATTCCCGCAAAAAAAACATTTCATGCACAAATAACACCCGATAATAATCTAAGTTAAGCAACAGCTTAACTGTACATACGTATTAGCAGTAGTAATAATTTCATAAAATTTTCACTAGACACCCACTTTTTACTTATTTCATCTTATTTTTACCTTTCCTGAATTCCATGTGAAGTTTGGTTGAAACTAAGTCGGTAGTTTCTCAGTTTAATGAACAATCAGACTAATATGTAATTTTTATCTACTAGGCGTTGCTCGACGGTATTTTAATTACATTCCTGCTTCACTCATTAACCCCCCCTTTTTTCTTTTTCTTTTTTAATTAATTTATTTCAAGAAAATATTTATATTTGTCTTTTTTGACTGAGGTGATTTAAAAATAATTTTTGATAGGATTTTTAATATGAAATCTAATTGTTACGTTATTATTAGGTATGGGCGAAAATGGGCGGACAAAAATGTCTTTGAAAGCCGATTTATCATAATTTTTTTTTGTAGGTTTCCGACTACTTTTTGATTGTATTTGAAAGATTAAAGACTAAACTTAATTTTTTAATTTTATTTGAAAGATACAGGACTAAAGTTAATTTCCAAAAGGAAAAAAATATTTGTACACGTGAAAAAAAAAGTTATGAAAAATGTTTTCTTGGCGAGCTACCCAATTCAGCTAAATTTTGAAGTTAAATAAATTCATTGTAAAAATCCTTTAAAAGATAATTATTAGTTTTCTGGGTTTATTTCAAAGATGATTAGTAAAGTAAAGTCCTAAGATATTGAATTAAATTAAAAAAAAAATCTTGTTTGTAAAAAACATAAATTAATTAGCCCAAAACCGAGTGATTATTCTGCCGTTCGCAAAATGCAACAAACTAAACTTTTGTAAACACGGAATATATGAAGGCACAAAATTTCAGGCAGTCGAAAGACTGTGAAAATGACGTCATATAATTAAAAGGGAGGAAGGGGTGTGATAGTTTTCTTTTTTCCCAGACGTGCATCCATACATTCCTATTCTGAACGTTTGTATAAATTTTTCCATTTTTTAATTTAATTATTTTTCTATGTTCCTGTTTTTTAATTAATTTTTGTTTTTAAATATTGTCCAATATTATATACAAAAAATGTTATGCCAAAAGTTTCACATTCTTGCGAGCAAGGAAATTATTAAAATTTTGCATATAAAAATTACGCGAAACCTGTAATTTAAAAAAAAAAATGTAGAAATATTTTTTGCAATTATAATTTTTTTGTGTGAAAATATTAAATAAACAATGCGTAATTCAATGGTAATAGCGGTAGTTCGAGAAATTTCTTTTTCTTCGAGTTATATAGAATTCATTAATACGGACCTTAGGGGCTTTTTTCGTAATGTTCATGTAAAAATTATTTTATTTTACTTTTATTATTACAAATTACGATGCTTTATTGATATAAAAAAAAGCAAAAATAAATTCTTGCGTTTTTTATTTACTACTGAAAATCATAACTTTAGTAAAGGTATTCTGTGTTTAAACAAAATAATACATTTCCACTAAGATTTAAATAAAAATAATTTGTTCATTATATTCCGCGATCATTATTTGATAAATGCTGAAAATTTCATTAAAATTGGTTAATTTCCTGATTTTTGGTGAATTTTTAAGTAAAGGGAAGGGGCAAAATGTTTATACATTTTGAGCGTCGCCATTCATTTTGCCCGTACCTAGTTATTATTTGGTTATTAAATTATTAATTGAACAAAATTGTATAAAAGTATAACTTATAAACAGTGTGTTTCCATTTTAACAATCTTCCCAGCTAGAACGAGTATTTTTTTGGAAAGAAACCAAATCAAAATATTTTTAGTGTAAAGAAAATGATGGAAGGAAGAAAAATAAAATAAGCTAGGTAGAATTAATTATCAATTTGTTAGATTTAAAGTTATCAATGAAAAACCTTGATAAATAGACCAGCTTCACTTTATCATATAGTTTACTAGGAGAATACTTGTCCCAAGGCAGATAAAATTAATTCTCTGGGCAGAGAAGTTTTGCACTACTTTTATGTCCATTTAAGAAGATTTCAATCATAATGTAATGATACTAACCCTTATGTCTAGTATGCTTATTCTAAATTTGATCAAAAGACATTACATGATTTTGATTCTAGAAAATATTTAAAATTTAAGGTTTAAGAGGTCTTAACAAAAGAATTGGTGTCTATAAATGATTTTTAATGCAAATCTGAAATATTTGGAGGTTGTGCCCGCTAAAACCCTTTAAAATACTCTAAAGAAACTGAAATTTGAGAAATATCTATTAATTGATGTCTAATAGCAATTATTAAAATTTCACAACAATCAAAGGTATCTGGATTTTCATGAAAGCATTTTCATATTTAGTGTAAAACCAAATCCAATTAAATATAACCCACATTCAGTTGTGCTGCAAAAATGTTATAATGGTCAGCTAATTAATTTAGGTATCTGAATTTTAATGAAGAACTTTCACCCCCTTTTTACCTCCCTTCATATAAAATTAAATTAGGCTTAATATAGCCCTCGTCATCCACATTTATGTTTAGCAATTCTGTTCTAAAGTTCATAATGATCGGTTAATTAGTTTAGGAGTGGAGCCTGTACATACAAATATATAAACATATACACATATCTAACTTTATATAAAGAAAGATATAGTAGCTAAGATTTTCACTTATATTTAATATTATGCATGTATGTAGAAGGTGAAATGGAAAAAGTTTTAGACGATAAAGCAAAACTGTTTAGAAATTCCAAATAACATAAAATAACATGTATTTACATATTTGTTGCAGAGCAAACTATTGCAATATTTTTTATATGATATAGGGGTATGATTAAAGAAAATTGGAAGGTTCTACTTGTAAACACTGGTGATAGGAACTGACCAATCAAAAGGATCCACGCTCTGCTAGCAACCAATCAGAAACCGGAATGACTCCATAAAAATATTGGATATTTTAGAATTCTTGCACATATTTTTTTTTTGTGTCCACATGAAAAAGATCTTTGCTTTTTGCCTGCAAAATTTTAAAATCAAAGACTTGTACAAATCAACTACCCACCAAAAACTCTTTTTCATCTTCAGGACTTGTACAGATTAGCTACTCATCGGAAACTCTTCTGAAATTAAACATGGCTTTCAATTCAATTATTTTGAAAACCATGTAATTAATTCTATCAGCCATCATACATTTTATAAACTAACTTCGACTAAAATAAATTGTCATCTTCACCCAAAAGGTTTGCCTTTATTGATGTCATTTACGTAAACTATATCTCTGAAACACGATTGCTTTGTTTGACCGCTTACAATTTTCATACATGCATTCCGATTGGACCATTGTCTAAATAAGAGGTTCTCAACCAGGGGTAAATTTACTCCTAGGAACTAAAAAATTATACAGTCAGGGGTAAATAATTAAAGTACCTGATAATAGAAAAATACTTATGTGAATCAGGGTTCTCAAGTTTAGTAGCAATAAAAACAAAGGCCAAAAACCGCTTGAAAACCGATGATGAGAGTCGCTTTATCAGAAACAACTTATCACATAAACAAACTGATTGACTCAATGAATCAGCAGTGTTCCCACTGATAATGATTTTGGTGTTTTTATTCATGATTTTCTGTAATACAAATTAACTTCATATTTTTCTATTTAGAAAAAAAAAAATTTTTTTTCTGATATGGATGTATAATACTATTTTCATGCAAAACCTAAACCATAAAAAGTTTCTTTTTGACAAACTTATTTTCCTGTCAATTTATGATGGCAATGAATTTTTTTGTACTAGATAGGGGTTAAATGGAAAAATACATAAAGCCAAGGGATAAATGATGGTGGAATGGTTGAGAATGGGTGATTTAAATCATTTCCAATATATTTTTCTATGTTTTTAGGATAAACATAATGAAACGTCGCAGGAACAAACAAATAAAAATAAGAAAGTAATAAAAATCTAACTCGGCATTTTCATTAAGTTCATTTATTTGTGATTCTTTCAAAACAACGCATTTCATTATCTTTCGAAAGTCTCTTCACACATACGTGCTTTTTAAAAGTCTCTGTACTCACCACTTCATGCAGCCCTAGACAGTGCTTTCTTGCCCTTGACTTTACATGCCAATCTTGCTCGGTAGGTGACTTGGCTTCTCTCTTGAGATGTAGTGTATTTTTCTCTCCTTTTCTTGTGACACAAACTTGCACACACTTGTTAATTTGCATAGTGCTTTAACTGCTGCTGCTGCTAATATTTTCGCAAACCAGCTTTCCTACAGCTACTGCTGATTTTCTCACACACGCATATACACGCTCTGTTCCAATAAGAGATCAACCTCAAAATAATATCTTTTTTGTTTTAATTGCAATACACATCGCCAATAATATTTTATTTCTATTGCTCTTTTTTTTAATGAAATAATCCTAAATTGGTATAATATAACCTTACTTCTGACTGATCAACAATGTGGATTTAGGCAAACCCGTTCGACAGCAGACATCCTAACTGTAATCTCTGAATGTATATGCCATTCACTGGACAAAGCGGGGGAGGGTAGAGCAGTAGCTCTAGATATATCTAAGGCTTTTGACAGGGTATGGCATGAAGGTCTCAGGAAAATCAGATCATACGGTATCACTGGAAGGATGCTTAACATAATTAAATCCTTCTTAGATAAAAGAAAAATCCAGGTTGTCCTTGACGGTTGTACATAAATGTTGCGGGAGTGCCTCAGGGGTCTATCCTTGGACCTCTATTATTCCTAATATTCATTAATGACTTCCCTGAAAAAATTGTCTGTGAGATGGGTATATATGCTGACGAGACCACACTCTATAACAGACACGACAGGAAAACAAATGAACATGTATTTAAAGAAATGGCAGAAACACTAGAGGATGACCTCTGATCTGTAGTGGAATGGGGGACAAAAATGGATGGTAGCATTCAATGCTGCCAAGACTAAACTAGTTTCCTTCAATAATTACAAGAAACCTTCTCTACCACCAATAGCAATGGCCAATGACTTAATTTGAAAGTACATCTTTTAAACTCCTCGGCCTAACGTTCACAGGAAACATGAGCTGGAACAATTACATTGAGAGTATTGCCAGGACCACTGCGAAGAAGGTAGGTTCTCTCTACCGTGCTAGAAAGCTACTAATGCCCGAAAGTATCTTGTACCTCTATAAGGCCACCATTCGCCCATTTATGGAGTATTGTTGTCATATTTGGGCTGGTGCATCTGCTAAATCCCACCCCTTCACAGTAGAGATCCATAGATGTAAGAGAGCTTTCTACTCCAGTAGTTTCTTCTCCAGAACCGCTAGACTTTGGAGTTCCCTTCCGGGTCCCTGCTTCCCCAACTGTACTGACATGCAGAAGTTCAAGTGTAACGTGAACCGACATCTTGCTGCCCAACTCCTTACACAGTACCCCTGATGCTTATGTCCCTGATAGTATAGTAGCCCCCTACAACAAACTGGCAATGTTCCTTGTTTGGGGTGAAAATGTAATAAAAAAAAAACATTTTTTTTTTTATTCATTCTATTGCTGACTCATGCTCAAATTTAATATGGCCATATATGCACTAACACTGATGGCAAAAGAATGAATCAGCACCTTCTACTATGGATAAAATGACTGGTGTCTTAATTATACAATGAATCCTTTATAAGAAGTATCAAGCTTAAGCGTTAAAATAAAACGGCTGATATGCTGTTCAAAAAGGGCTGATATGCTGTTAAACAAATACAAACCAAAAGTAAAACAATTTTCATCTGTGCTTGAGGTGGGAGGGGTAAGGAAATGGGCAAGGAAGGGGGCATAATTATTCTTTAACTGGATTAATACGAATTATAATTCATATATTCTAGAAATAAATTTAGCCATTGCAAAGTGTCTTTCAAGATTTTATGCCATGATAGATTATTGATTTATTTAAATCTTCATAGCATATCATTTAATATTTATATCTCGGTTCAACTAAAGCAACAACGGATGTTACAGTTAGCAAATTGTTATCTACTTTTCTTACGTTAAAGAACACCTTTCTAACACCTACTTTTCTCTGAGTGGCTCTGCCATTTATTGTTTAGAAAATAAACCAACTGGAATACGTTGTTTATAAGAGGAAATAACAATGTATATATATATATATATATATATATATATATATAATCATCTACAGATAGACTGTATCGTTGTATCGCAGCTCTTCAGTACAGATAGACTAGCACCCATCCCGAACCAGGGATTGAACTTCTGACCCATGAGATTAGTTCCTGCAAAGGATATTATCAAATATCTATTTATTCATATAAATATATTTATTTACATTTGACAGTCGCTTTTACAGAGCTCGATTTGTTTGGTTATTTACAGACAAAGAGCTTTGCATTACACTAAGCAAACATTGAAATTATTTGCGACAGTGCTCAACCCAAGAAATATAAATATATATATATATATATATGTATATATATATATATATATATATATATATATATATATATATATATATTTATATATATAATTCAAACACGGTAGTGTATGAATATAGGGTTAATTGTTAGTTTTACTCATTTAAAACTGATTTAAAGCCTCACCGCTCACTCATTTTGCAACCAAATTTCAAACAATTTTTACAGTTCATAGGTCACCTTCTCAGCTATATTTTGAAATAAAGCTTTTCAATTTTCGCCCATTAAAACAAAAGTTATAATAAAATACCCACTCCATAGAAAATAGACACTCCACAAACCGTTAAAATAAATTACCACGCAGCAACAATACACCCCCTATTTAACCATAATACATATACCTCTTAACCTCAATACTATGTTAAAGACCATATATATTCTTATATATCATACTATATATAATAAGCTTCTCCTTATTTATTTAGAATTCAATAAAGCTTCCCCCAACATTCTATAATTCCTCTTAATCTTTTTCATCACTAATGAACCTTACGCTAGACGCCGCATCTTCCCCATGCTACCTAGCACCTTCTCTACTCTTCTGATGAGAAGCATTAGGCTTCGAAATACCCTGGCATAAAGAGTCCCTTCTATCCCCCAAATTTTGCCTGTATTCCATTATTCAATAAATGATCCATTCTATATCTACCAATATATAGTTTTGTGTCTTCATTTCATACTCTTGTTGTCCTATTGTATAAGCTCCAATAATTATTGTTGAGCTTGGCATTATCCGGATACGTCTCCTTTTGTGGAATTGATCTTTCTCTTTTCCTTTTACATTAAGCTATATATATATATATATATATATATATATATATATATATATATATATATATATATATATATATATATATATAATATAAAGCTGAACGTCTTTGTGTGTGTCTGGTCACGAATAGGCTCCTATATGGTTAACTATTATAGAAAACTGATCACATATAATGATAGAAGATGTATCGAGACACAGGAATGGATATGTTTGATCTGGCATAATGATGATTCATTAAAATTGTGGGGTCTACGTATGCGCCTGGTCTACAAAGTATGGAAATAAAAAATTTAAAAATGAAAAAAAAAAAAACGTTTACAAGTGTTTTTGATATAGATGTACATAATAATACTTTGATAAGTATGTTTTAACTTAAATAGGGATGATATGATAAAATTGTGGCGTCTGCGTTCGCACCTGGCCTCCATAGAATAGAAATAGGCACAAACTTTAATAAAGACTTTTCATATCTATCTGCATAAGTATACTTTGATAATTATGTTTCAGTTTGAAGAAATATGGTATAATAAAATTATGGGATGTTCGTTCGTGCCTGACTTCCATAGAATGGAAATATGTCACAAAGTTTAACAAGGTTTTTTAATATAGATCCACAGAATATTGTGATAAGTGTTTCAGTGTGAACAGGTATGGTATAATAAATTATGGGGTTTATCTATTTTATTTTTACTTTCATCATATTTTGTTTTGGTTTTGATACCTCCAAATTCGAAGCTATCTCTTTACAACCCTTCCTTTTCATAACCTATCATACTTTCATAAATCAGAGTCCATTTACTGTAGGCTGTTTTTGAACCCAGTCAACGACGGGTACTTTTGCTAGTGTGTATATATATATATATATATATATACATGATTAGATTTTAGTAGTAGTAGTAGTAGTAGTAGTAGTAGTATAAAAATATACTTATGGCAAGTGAGCTAGTTCAACAGAAATGTTAGTGACTTCTTCATCAGAATTTTTTTCACGTTTCAGTGTTAATATAATATATAAATTAATGATGTAATGAGCTTATTTCATACAACATTACAAAAACTATAACATGCTAAATATCAGGATCACAAAAGTTATTCGACAGAAGTAGATACACTTGACATGGAAGAAGGCAGCATAACATGATTTATTGTCGAAATTTTAAATGATACCTAAACCGGAAAACAAATATGGTGGATTTTCAAAAATAAAATGATTGTTGATTGGAACCAATGTTGGTTACAAAAGGAAATGCTCCATTGCTGAATAAAATGCCCTAGGGCCATGAATATCTTTCCAGTGGATATTTGCAGGAAAATACAAACTGTTAGGTAATAGCAATCCGAAATTGATATCGTCAGTTGTTGGTGATCTGAGTCTCATAAAAACCACCCGTTTCTTCAGCATTACCAACAATAAAGATATATTTTTATAGCAATGTGCCTTCAGTTTTGTATGCATTTTGTACAGAGCACCGACAGAACTAAATCCTCCTGTTATTTGTATGGTGTAATATATACAACTAGTAGTGTAGCAGATGTGTAGCTTACTTTCTATATATATATTCTTATACAACATAAAAGGCTCCTTTTTATGACTTCTACGCATAGACAAGTGTAGGCGATACTCTTTTCTCATATGTAAACAATATTTTATCCCCGCCCATCTTAATTAAACCGGTCCCCACTGACCAATAATTCAAGGGTCGAATGCTGGGTTGAAAGGCAGTAGAGATCGAACCTGTATTTCAGTGATCAAAAAGTTTGTTCTAATACTCAGTTATACCCTCCTTCTGTTGTAGTGAACTCTCTCAACACAAACAGCAGATAAGGATTCAGCATGTTTTCTTTGTTACATATTTTAGTTCAGGTGGGCTCCCTCCTGCATCTAACGCTTGATTTCTTTATAAGTTACACATATATATAAGTGCTCTTTAAGGATTTTCCTTATTTCTCAAACCTTTAGTAAGTAAAGCAATGAAGATACTTTTATCCTCCCCAATGAACTACTTAACTAGGTTATAGTTTATTTTTGCTGATGGGCTTTGCTTGTTTTATCTGGATTCCAAGAGAATAATTCATCTGGTTTGGTGGAGTATCTAGCTTAGTGTTAGTACTTGTAGTAGTACCACTAGGAGAAGATGCAGCATGTAGCCATGTCAATGAGATCTTATCTTGGCTTTGAATATTGTTATTTTTATTTTAATAAAGGGAAGTATTCTCATGTCAGGATGTCCTAACAAATCCCAGTGCAAAAAAGATGAAAGCATTCGAGAGTAATATCTAGTAGGTATTCAAACTTACGTTTTGTTGGGATAAAAAATGAAACATTTTCTGTCAGAAATATTGTCAAGTGAATAAGTTTATCCAATGGTCTTTGCTTAGTTTTGCCGGATTTCATGACCAGAATTGGGTTGAGCTGGGTTGGACTGAGCTAGACTAGTCCAGTGGAGTATCTAACAGTCTTGCTACTTGTGTTAGCGTCACTAGAACGTGTAACATTACTTACACATACAAAATTTGAGTGCATCTTTGAGTCCAAGAAAGACGGTTATATAGAACCATGGCATCAAAGATTGTCAAAATCAATGAAAAAGTTTTTAGAGAGGGAAGGGCCAACAAAAAGGCAATACAAAGAACAGTTGACAACAGTGTCTTGAAAGCACTTGGGTCTGAAAAAATAAATGTTTTTTTTAATTGTTTGACCTAAAAAAAAACTTTTCTATCGGCTGACTTTTCCCACATTTATTTTGTTTCCTTTTTATTCTGCTGTTTTCAAGGTGGGTGGAGGTGGTGGGGGTGGAGGGGTGTTGGTGAAGGGGTGGGGGCTGGTATTTAAACTTGATTGATCTACCTTTTCACCAATTGTATTTGTTTTGCACATATTTTTTCCAACTTTTTAACAATGGCTTTCAAGCTATTTTCAATCCTCAAAAGACTTCTGAAAATAACAAAAATACTTGTGTCAGTGAGAATTCCTCTATCTTGAAATTTCAATATATTATTATAGTTTTCAAACGTTATAAGAATTACGTATTTATCGAACTTCTTTTTCTTTAACTTTATTGCATACTAGTTGAAATACCTGTCCGATGATAGGATAATACATAATTGCATTTTTGGCTAATACATGTGAGAATACTCAGTTTAGGTTAGTGCACCATGGAGCCAACTGTCAGAAGCCATGATCATCCAAACAGTTCAAGGTGGCACTGGATACATCATGACTGCTGGACTTTCGATGATTAACTCGCATTTGAGCAGCGGTGGATGCGAAGGAGTCCAATTCTGGTGCACAGTCGAGAATGGCATACATTAGCAAGAATTCAAATTTACTTTTGGAGGAGTTTTTCACCTCAGTACCAAATCCACAGGATGCAGCAAAAGATGTACCATAGGTATTTTTGTCTCAATAAAAGAAGAGCAGAATTCTCTGTGGAAGAGTCTATCATAGGAAATAGTGATGATACCTATGAAATCTAGAATTAAAGTCACCTTGAGCAAACATTTAAAGTGCATATAGATGCACGCGTCATCTGTTATTTTATGGATTGTTGTAGGCAAAATTTACCAAAGAGATTTTTTCCTTTAAAATTGAAAATGATCTCTCGGGACGGTTAAAGTTTTGAAAGAATTACCACTTCTAATAAATATGGATGGTTTAATAAATATAAAAGTTTGTTAGATTCTACATATGTAAATTTATCGTTTCCATATTTTTATCATATATACGTTCATTGAGTATATATATGATTGTTCCTCATAAAGAGCTGTGTAAATTTTCTATAAGAAAAAGATTAAAAATAAAAATAAATAAAAGTACTTGTCTTAGCGCATTAAGCGTGTTTATATTTGAATTACTACCACACACAGATCGCCTATTCTTATGATCATAATTCAAATGGAATGCACAAATCGATGATCAATTACACCACGCATCCACGCATACTACAAGTGTCTTAAGCTGATATGGCATGCATTGGAATACAAGTTTAGCAAGAAATCTTCGATCACAATTACTGAAATTTTACAAATTATTTACTTTTATCATAATTGAAAAAAAATGATGAAAGAATTGAATGTTCACATTATGTATACAAGATGAGCGCCACTAAGTACGCAAATTACACCAAACTTCTCCTCCTCCTCCTCCTCATCATCATCATCATCATCATCATCATCATCATTATGTATTTGGTTTAACGTCCGTTTTACATACTGGCATATGCTGGATTGCTTTTAGAAATTTATTTCAAACTAACTTATCTTTAACCAGGTTTCATTTATCCTTCTTCCTCTCGTCCACCTCCCATAACTTCTTCGTCCATTGTGTAACATTTATTGCACACAAACTTGTTATTATCTATCAACCTACATGTTATTCCACTTCTTTTATACCTGTAGCACCGAAGTTTACCCTTCAGTGCCCAAAATCAAAGTGCATAAATTTCTGCACACCGAATTTACACAGCTCTAAGTTAATGAAAACAATTATATTTTGGACCAATAGAAATGTTGTTTGCTCATCAATAAAACAACTCATCAATAAAACAACTCATCAATAAAACAACTCATCAATAAAACAACTCATCAACCTTTATCATTGGACTATATTTTCTAATATGATAAACAAAGAACATTGACTCTAAAAACAACTTTTAATGAATTATAATTTATTTAATTGAGCAGAGAAGTTATGATAACGACTTTCCGACCCATATAACGCACGGCTCTTAATTAATCGATCCAGACTTCTTCAATGTCTCAGCTAATGAATCCCCTTTGTTATTATAAGAACTCTAAAAATATCCACGAACATTATTTTCCTATTGCTGCAAACTTTCCATTTTAAACATATAAAATATCTCTTTTGTGAATATATGCCTTCTTAACTTATTATTTTGTTGTGTTTATCGCTTGACAATGTCTCTAGTTTCGCCCACATTTAATGATAAGCCTAAAAACTTTCTCACTGAAACTATTTCTCTATGACAAATGACCCTAAATTGTTAAATCTTATTACAATTTGGTCACTAATTACTATTAAAGCTGAAAGTACAATGTAGAAAAAGCAAAATATCATAAATAATTATATACAAAAAAGAGTCCCTTTCAAATTGAGAGCAATGGTAAATAAAGTAATAATTGGTGAACTGCAACAAGTCTCCTGTCTTATGAAATCGAAATCATTTTACAGTATCTCACAATGGAATTTGGCATGCCTGCATAAATCTATAAACTTGTGTTTAGACGTTTGCAGATCCCTATACAATAAAAAGGTACAATTACAGTCGATAGTGATCCTTAGAATGCCATTTCACAAACATTTTTAAAACCAATGTTAATGACCAGGAAAATCTTTGATAAAAACAATAAGTAAAATAAGAAATTAAAAGAAAGAAGAAATCAAATGATGGTATGTGCATGCATATATATATATATATATATATATATATATATATATATATATATATATATAAGGTATAGGGGGCTCTGGGTAGAGGTAGTACCTTTGAATCTCTGGCTGCTGCACCCAATAGGGTGGACAGAGATCACTGGTACTCACTCATTTCTTAAATCTCTCGCTTGCTAGCTCCAAGAGCTATACCCTGGGTACTGGTCTCAGCAGGCCTGCCAAACCTTGTGAGGGGACGGTGTTGGTACAGCATCGCTAAGCAATGTGTCCACTAGACTGAACTAACAGTTAGAGTCAAGGACCAAGAAATAGCTGCACAGAAAGCTTACCAGAGTGGATCAGGCCCTTTAGTGTTGGCTCACAACTGATTTAGGAGATGGAACACTCTTACAAGAAAATCCTGTAATCGTTTTGTCACCTGACGTGTGGCACATGCGTGCACCTGTACAGACCATGTTAATACGATGGAGAGAGTGTGCTTTGTTCAGCACAAACAATGACCACTTAAAACAAATCAAAGTGCCGGTTGTTCAGTGAACCATTTTCACTCATTTAAGCCTAAGGTTTGGTACATCGATATATGCTTTTTTTTTTTTAACTAATAATAAATTAATAAAACCCTGTAGCGATGATGGGATTGTGACAGGAACAGGTGAAGGATGTCACTGGTAGTTTCTAGCATGAACATTGCACATAGGTGGTGGAAGGTAGATGGCCGTTTTTCACAACACCCACAAGTAATCGTGTGATTCGTGTCCTTTCATAACAAAGCAGCCCTTTATAGCATGGAACTGCTTTCCTCTTCATGGGGAGGGGTCTATAAAAGGTGACCAAAAATTGTTTACTTGCTCATGTCCCTGTCATCAGGTGCAGATGTCTGGCTATCCAATATTTGCACCCAAATCAAGAATAGAAACAAAAGACATGGAACAAATATGTCCATTGCAACTTGGAATGTAAGAACACTCCAGGATAACAAAAAGAACCCTGAACGAAAAACCACTATCATAGCACGTGGATTAAGGCATCATAGAATTTCTGTTGCAGCTCTTTCTGAAACTAGGTTTGCTGATACAGGACAGCTAGAGGAAGTTGGATACACTTTTTATTGGATTGGAAAACCAAGTTCTGAGAAACGTGAATCTGGCGTTGGTTTTGCCATCAGAAATGATATTGCCAAAGTCCCTGCCCGTTGGTATAAATGACAGACTTATGTCCTTGCACATTGCAGTAGGAAAGGACAAATATGCCACATTTTTTAGTTGTTATGCACCTACACTTAATTCATCTGATGAGCTAAAAGAGAGGTTTTACTCCTCTTTACGCGAACAGATTAACAGGATAAGCTGTTTGTCTTGGGTGACTTCAATGCTCGTGTGAGTAGTGATACTTAATTTTGGAGAAATGTCATTGGTTCACATGGAATTGGTAGTCAACTCAAATGGTGGTCTCTTATTGTCTCTTTGCAGTGAATTCGATCTTTTGCTCACTAATACAGTGTTTCAGCTGCCTAATTGTAAGAAAGCCAGTTGGAAACATCCTCGGTCTAATCATTATCATCTCATTGATTATGTCATTGTACGTCGTTCTGATAGACAAGATATAAATCTTACATGCGCTTACAGCATCGGGGAATGTTGGTCAGACCATAAATTGATCTGCTCCACTGTCAGGATGAAAATCAAGCACCCCGTTCGAAACCAACGTAATTCTTCCATAAAGAGAATTGATGTAGGCAAGTTGAAGGTTAAGGAGATAATGCACTCATTTGAAAAGGCTGTCCTCCGTTGTATGTGGGAATGACATTGAGGCATTTTGGAGAGAGTTTAAAACTGCAGTGTATGACTCTGCCAAAGAGTCATTAGGATATGTTCGAAGGTAAAACCAAGATTGGTTTGATGAAAATGATCCAACTATCGTCCCACTGCTTAATAACATGCACCAAACCCATCAAGTATGGATTACAGACAAAAATTCTTCAGTGAAACACAAGGCTTTCAGAATGGCCAAAAGGTTGGCACAATCTCGGCTCTGGAAAATGAAACAAAACTGGTGGGAGCAGAAAGCTGAGGCCTTACAAGATGCGGCGGATAGGTGTGATTTTAAATCATTCTACCAAAACCTCAAGGGGTGTTTGGTCCTATTTTAAGGAGGGGAGGGGCATCTCCAATATTTTCGTCGGATGGCATTCTCCTCACTGATAAGAAAGAAATTACTAAGCGCTGGGCTGAACACTTTTCAAATGTTTTAAACAGAGAATCGACAGTGGATCGAGGAGTGATTGATGATATTCCTCAGAGGCCAACTATCGAGGTGCTTGCTGATACTCCATCCATGTCGGAGATTGAATGGGCTGTAAAGTATACAAATGTGGAAGCCAACTATTAATCAGGAAACTAAGTGCCCTGTTTTCATTAATATGGGAACTTGGTACCGTGCCACAACAGTTCAAAGACGCATCAATTATTCATCTGTTTAAGCACAAAGGAAATAAGCGTGAGTGTGATAACCATAGAGGAGTTTCTCTTTTGTCTGTTGCTGGTAAGATTCTAGCTCGTGTAATCTTAAACAGACTCAATGGTTCAATCTGTAAAATTGTGCTCCCAGAAACCCAGTGTTTGTGGACATGATCGGCAATGACAGGAGAAAGCGAGGGAGAAGAATAAGGACTTGTTTGTTACATTCGTTGACCTCACAAAGGCATTTGATACCGTCTCTAGGGATGTCCTGTGGACTGATTTGAGGAGGCTTGGTATTCTAGACAAGATGTTGAATGTGATTGTCTCCTTTCACTGGGGAATGGTGGCGACAGTACGATCTGGCTATGAACAAAGTGAACCATTTAAAGTGTCAAATGGAACTAATCAAAGATGTGTCCTTGCTCCGATTCTGTTTGCTCTTTTCTTTTCGGTAATGCTTGAGACAGCTTTCAGGAACACTTCAGGAGGCATAGATGTTGAGTATCGATCAAGTGGAGGATTATTTAACCAGCAACAGCTCAAGGCCAAAACCTAGACTTCTGTGCAGACTGTTCTTGACCTCCTTTATGCTGATGACTGTGCTCTTGTCACCCATAGTCTTGATGATATGCAGAACATCCTCAATAGCTTTTCTGGTGCATGTAAGGCCTTTGGTCTTACAATTAGCATAAAAAGACTGAAATTATTCACCAGCCAAAACCAAACGCTGCGTCCTCTTCACAACCAGTGGTATATGTTGATGGTGAAGCTTTGAAAACAGTATCTTCTTTTACATACCTTGGATCTGTTGTGTCTGATGATGCTAAATTTGAAAAGGACATCCAAAGTAGAATTAATAAAGCTAGTGAGGCATTTGGTAGGTTGCGACGCAGACTCTGGAACAACCACGATGTGTCTTAAAAGTAAAGGTGGCAGTCTACAAAGCTGTTGTCTTGTCTACTCTTCTGCATGGTGCCGAAACGTGGACCTTGTACCGCAAGCATATAAATCAGCTTGACTCCTTTCATATGAGATGCCTGTGTTTTATTTGCAATGTTGGATGGCAGGATCGTGTTCCGAATAGTGAATTACTGAAAAGATGTGAAATCATTGGTATTGAATCATTTTTGATCAGGATACAAATGCGGTGGTCGGGTCATCTTGTAAGAATGGATGATTCAAGAGTTCCTAAGGAACTTTTTATGGGCAACTGACAAATACTTGCCATCCAATAGGACGTCCCCTGCTTCATTACAATGATAAACTAAAAGACAACCTGAAACGTTGTGGAATTTCTCTGAGTTCCTGGGAGAGTGTAGCAGGGAATCGCAGAGAATGGTGGAAGACGTGTTTCCTGGGGACTGCCTTTGTCATAGGGACGCCCTTCGTGCAAATATGAAGGCAAAACACAAGAAAAATCCACCTTAAAATGAATATGTATGCCACTGTGGTTTCAGAGCACGCAGCAAAACAGGGTATCTGTTCACTTGAGAAGGCATCTTTGACCGACGAGCATATGAAAGTTCACCATTTGCGAAGGAGTGTGCCGAACGTCTACAGGATTGCAATTATGCATGTGGTGTCACAGAGCTTAGGACACCTGAAGATTGCATACTGAACCCTCATTAATCGTCTTCGATGAGAAAATCCACAATATATATATATATATATATATATATATATATATATATATATATATATATATATATATATATAGTCGTAGTCGTAGAAATTTCCAGGTTGGTATCTAGAGGCGCATTAATTCACTGGGAGAGATACACCCTCTGTCTTCGTTAAGACATGCGTCTGGGAGAGGAAAACTCTGATGTAAAAACCTGTGGTCTCTTCTGTATACTCTGTCCTGTGGCAGTCATCGGCACTGACAAAGGTTAGCAGTAATACCAAAAAGTGTAGCTGGTTCTACACAAAGCCTTCACAAATCATCTGTGTGTATTTCCAAACAACTTAGAACCTCATACACCGAAATCGACAGGAGAGTCCATTATATATATATGTGTGTGTGTGTGTGTGTGTGTGTGTGTGTGTGTGTGTGTGTGTGTGTGTGTGTGTGTGTGTGTGTGTGTTGTGTGTGTGTGTGTGTGTGTGTGTGTATGCATGTATGTGTTTGCATATATATGTATGTGTGTATAGGTGACAGGCCTGTACATGTAGAAATTTAGACGACCTATGTAGATTATCTGTGTTAAAAATCTACACAGGTGTCTAAATTTCTATATATATTGGCCTGCTGTACTATTTTCCACTCGATTATTAGCAAACATCTGCTTTCTTTGAGCCCCCAGTAATGTGTCACTAGTGCTGTTTTTAATGTGCGTGTTATGTCTGAATAAGAAATATGAAATTTTAAAATTAAAGGCTACGAACCCTATTAAACTGTAGAAGTTATATATATATAGTGTAAACTTTACTTTAAGATAACAATACATATTAAAAATAAAATAATTAAAAAACGAAACTAAGCAAAAACTCAAATAAGAAAAACCATTCTAATCCCACATGTTTTAAAATAAGGCCATTCACAAAAGGGTGCATCATCCTGTCATAGTCAGACACACTAATGAGCTGCAGTAACACTGAAATGGGTGTCCGTGCATAACTATTTCATCTATAAAACAATAAATAAATAAATAACAATATGTGTGTGTGCACATGCGCACATGTGTGTTTGATTCTGATAATGTTTTAATATAGTGAGTCCTAAGACTCACAGGTGGTGATTGAAGTGGGTCCTTAGAAATTCAGTAAGTTCCAACTAAAGTTTCTTAATAAAAAGTGATTTTAAACAGCTGGGCTTCAGACTATGTTTTTTGAGAGAAGGGAATACATATATAACATATTCTCCCAACATAAATGTTACTCCTTATCAAACAGCTAGTCATATTTGAAAGTAACAATGACAGCACAATTAGATTAATAAAGAGAGCATAGTTACATAACACCATACTTGCTTTGGTTGCAAATATTAATTGAATTCCAAAACACATTTAATAAAAAAGAAAGGCAAAATAGGAATTCGATTGCATTAATGTATGTGAAAAAATAACACAATAATAATTACACGGATGATACATACAAAAAATGTATACTTTGTCTACAGCTCTGGGTAAAATAGCAACATGTGTTCAATTGAGCGTATACCATAAATTGTTTATATGTGTTTTCGGCATGAAATTACATGAAAATCAAAATCATGGGTTATTTTTCGGTCTCCTTTTTGTTAATGCTCATTAATAGACACTGGACACTCTCTGAAAAGATATTTGCACAATGAGTTTCTAATGAAACAAGTGTTGCACAGTCTCCATCCATACTTCTTTTGATTTTGCATTTCTTAAGTCCAATCATCATATTTGGTTTAACGGTCATGTGTTGGACAACTTTTAGAAATTGACTTCCAAACTAAACCTCTCTGGCTAGGCTTTTATTTATCCTTCTTTCTCAAGTTAATGCTTATCATTTCCTCCCGTGTTTTCTTTGGTCATCCCCTGCCAACTCAAACTACTATTTCAGCTGTTCTACATCTACTATACCAAGGACTTCTCATCCATTCTTTTAATGTGACCAAACCAACAAATTCTCTTGTTCTGCACATCTCTCTATAGTTGTCCAGATTTAATCTTCCCTTGAGGCTATCAGATCCAAGTCTCTGTAAGATGCATTGTGTATACCCATCATATCCTTCTCATACCCTCAATACTCACTGGCCAGGCCTAACCTCCATAGATCATCACATTTCGTACACATGCTTGATAGACTATTTCATTGGCCAACAACGGTAACACTGATTATTAATAATGGAATTTATCTTTAAATCATGTTTTTGCCCTATGGTATCTATCTGGCTTTCTAAAACAGGGGGCTTTCTGAGAATACCTGGTTCAAAAATGCCACAGAGAAATACAAGGCAGCTGTAATCAATACTTATGACTGCTATTATATTGTCCTTTCTCATACATTAGTTGTCCTCACTTGATTTATTCTAACCATAAATAGAAAAGGAGAGATAGGTGCATAAATTAAACACAACAAAACTTAAATCTTTGATTCACGAAAATTACCGTCTTTGACTGCTGTTACTGTTTCACGGATTCTCTTCACCAAAAATACAAAGATAGACTAACAATACTTCTGTACAGCTTCCTTTTAAGAGTCTCCAGTGTTGAGCAACACTTGTTTATTTCTGACTTTTCACTCAAGTTAATCCCATACTAATTGAATGATATTTAAGTCTGCTGATTGCACTGATACATAAATTAGAGAACGTACTGTTCAATTTTTGCTTTCAATGTACTTCTGGCAGAGTTTACTAATATGTTTTAGGTCATTATTTTGTATGAGTACAAATCCTAAACACGCAAGTCAACTTTGCAATCGTCAAAAATCTTAATAACACAATAACAGAGCCTCTACCATTCTTTATGGTTAGTGAAATGCAGTGGGTTCCAGCTCTTTCATTAACCTCCATAATTCTCCTAGTTATGCAACGATTTCAAACTTTGATTGATCTACACACTCTAAACATCACAGAGCATCTGGTCAATGATCGTAATATCTGGAGAGCAACCATCAACACCAATGATAAACACAACAAGAGAACAGAAGTAGTAGTAGATGCATTAGTTACAAGTACTTTATTCAACTGCTCTATTATCTAGCCATTATTCAACCTTTGACCTTTGACCTATGTCCACAGTGGTTTCTTGACAATCATTCTGCCATATAGTCTTCTCACAATGAATGTTCACACATTAGTTAAATTGTGTAATGATATCTGGAGCAGTCAGCCTTCTGTTATGCAAGCTGGTGGTTCTAATGAAATTGTTCTTGGTTTTGCATTTCATTTAATATTACTCATTTTGATCCTGCTTTGTCTCATTTCCTGATGTCTTTTAACAGTATAATCCATTGTAGTTCTTAAAATTTTTATTTATTTATTTGATTTCTCTACTTGAAGATATCTTTTTTATTTTCAAAGTAATGATCTCTTAACTTTGTTCACGTCTAAATTCAAGTATTTAGGCTTTGTGTTAAGAAAAAAAGTTTTGATCGACAAGAAATTTGCAAAACTTAGTTTTTATTTAAACAAAATAAGAATAACATATTTCGCTATTAAGCAAAACAGGTAATATCTAGCAAACATGACTTCAACACAACATAGTTCAAATGGTGTGTAGACTGTAACGTTTGAAAAACGTTTTATGCTCAGTAATAACAACGGAGAAAATAGTTTCAACTCAATGTTGCAAGAGATATCCACTTATAGCAATGTCAAAGTACAATAAATTAAACTGTTGTTGCGGGGTTTAGCGGGTTTCATTAAAAATAACATTTTTACGGTGCGAAATAAACACTTTAGAATGACCAAATACTTTCGACTGGAAATGTTTGTTTTTTAAAGTAGGAGTTATGCAAAGACTTGACATTATATCAATACAAGTCTTCACATTAAGGACCTGGATTTGAAAAGTTTTTTTGTCTTCTGTTTTTCACTCCTTAATACAAGTTCTATAGGGTAAAGATTTGCTAAACATGAAATGAAATAAAATGAAATTGATGATACAAATATGCAAGATACAATGCAGATGAGTGCTGAGAGGATTTCAAAAGGTCAGACAATTACATGTGTGCATGCAACAGTGATAACAAAAAGAAGAAAATAATAAAGCCCACTTTTATCTGACATTCAAACTGGAACAAATAAATTGAGGATATTGCGAAAGCTGCTGCAATGAAGGTGCATTCTTGCTATTGAACTAGACGACTAATCACACCTGAGAATATCCTGCATCTCTACAAAGCCACCATTCATTTATGCATGGAATCTTGTTGCCACATCTGGGCTGCTGCATCTATCACGAAGCGCAGTGGATAGAGTCATTGAATCTCTATGGTTCCAATAGAGTCATTGAATCTCTATGGTTCTAATAATTATTAGATCAGGGTTAAGGTTTCGAATGAAGCAGATTTTATTTTTTTTCCATCATATTTTCCCTTTTGGCAATGGTTTCAATCATTTGTTTGATTTAAAATTTGATAATATGCATAAACGCTTACTTTCTTAAGTAGTTTTATGATTTTGACCAGGAGTGTGTATATATATATATATATATATATATATATATATATATATATATATATATATATATATATATATATATATATATAAATAAAAATCTTTGACTAGATCTTTGACTTACTTGCAGTTTCATCAAATGCTTTTGTATGCAAAATCCGATTCCGAATTTTGCTAATTCCTACCCTCTGATGAGAAGGAAAGTATTTCTTCGAAACTCCATGGATTAAGGACTATCCACTTATCAAGTGTTTCCTTTTCAGATTAAATATGTTTTTAACTCTTTTTCAAAGTGTTTTTTTAACATGTTTTATTAACTGTTTGCTCTTATATATATATATAACGCTTACAAGCCTCCACCCCTTGGAAAAACTTCAAATTAACTACACAAATCGCCATTTTTACACATTTGAAAATAATTTCTGACGAGGACGCATCACAGACCATCTGAAACGTGCGTAAACGATTTCAATGACTTAAAAACATTATTACAATGATCCAAACATAATTCTCAATGAAAAACCAAGACACGGAATAATAAAATAATGTTAAAAAATACACATTGTTGGTGACTATTCCCTTATTTAAATATATATATATATATATATATATATGCATATATGTGTATATATATATATGTGTGTGTGTGTGTGTGTGTGTGTGTGTGTGTGTGTGTGTGTGTATTTCCTTTAATATGAACAGCTAAAGAAGATCGTATTTCTTTGCCTGAAGAGATCGTAATTTTTAATGACTACATCGAAACATCGCCCTGTCACTTTCATACATGTTTAAATATATAAATATATATATATATATATATATATATATATATATATATATATATATGCAAACACACGATGATAAAATTAAATACATGATATATCTGGACAGGGTTCAAAAGAGAGTCGCCAACCTGATAGGTCGTGAACTGTCATCTAGGCTTCAGCCTCTGTCCCATCGACGAGATGTTGCATCCCTCTGCCTGTTCTACAAATACTTTAATGGTGAATGCTCTGACGAACTGCAAACACTTGTACCTCCCCGACGTAACTACCCCCGACAAACCCGACAAGTTACTAAGTCTCATCCCTTTACAGTAGAGATCCCTAGGTGCAAGAAAGCCTTTTACTCCAATAGTTTCTTCCCCAGAACTGCGGGTCTTTGGAACTCCCTTCCGGGATTCTGCTTTCCCAACTGCAATGATATGCAGAAGTTCAAGTGTAACGTTAACAAACATCTTTCTACTCATCTCCCTTCATAATGACCCCGCTAATTAAGTCCCTGATAGTAGCCCCCTGCTTCAAAGTGGCACTGTGCCTTGTTTGGGGTGAAAATTGAATAAAAAAAAAAATATCATAGAATGAAATGGTGTGGGGTCAGGATGCATGAAAACATAAAAGGAAAACAATTAAAAACAGTAATAAATCATTAAAAAAAGTTAAATTAAAAAAGTATTCCTTAAATAGAAGTTTTGCACAAATTTTATGTTCTCTTCGGATGCGTAAAATAAAGATATAATGATATCACCTTAAAATCTTACGTCTAGAATCCTTATTCCAATTTTACTCAAAATCTATTACACAATTTTGATTCTAGAACATGTCAAACATTTTAAGTCTTAAGCTTAGGAGCCTCAAGAAGAAATTTGTGTCTAACGACTATGGATCAAATCTAAATGTCTTAAAACCCTAAGAAATATTTTCAATCTTAGTTTCCTTGGAGTATTTTAAACACCAAAGAAACTGAAATTCGAGTGACTTTTACTAATTGATGTCCAATACATATTAAAATTTCACAAAAATCATCTGGGATTTCGCAAAGGGTTTCCACCACTTTTCTTTATCCCCTTGGATATTTGTGTATCCTCTTAAAGTATTGGTATATCCTATATCTCTCTAGATAGAATTCTTTCTAGAGAGACATTGGCTAATTACGAGATTGTCAGTTTATGTCATTAACCACTTAGTGACCGTCACATCCCTGGTGGTGGTGAAAGTAAAGTCAACTGCTTTTAGAAGTGTTAAAAGTAAAAAGCAACTTTTTCCTCATTGCATTACATGATCCAGGAGACTGATTGATCTGTACTGAGATGCAGAATACTGATCTCACAGTGTTTTTAAATATATATATATATAGTAATAAAAAACAAAAAAATAATTAATCATTAGTAGTTGCTAACAATATAAATGTATGTATATATATATATATATATATATATATATATATATATATATATATATATATATATATATATATATATGTATATATTAAGTAATGTGATTTATAATTTAAATATTTTTAAAATTTTTAAAATTTAAAAATCAAAATTTAATTAAATTAAAAATCAGTTTCATAAGAAGGAACAACAACAAAGTCAATTATCTGTACGATCGTTTCGGAAATCCGTGCTTTTTATTTGTGGTATACATGAAGTCACGTAGAACAATTATACATAGGTTTTTGGTAAGCACGGTCTCCTCATCAGCAAATTTAGGAGAATTTCTATTGAATTGAAAAGACACCAAAAATAAACCTAGCATTAAAAGTAAGGCAGATGAATCTTTTGGTTTTTCTTTTTTTGAAATCAGGAACTGTATTTAAAGTAGTCATTTAGATGTTTGCTATAGCTTTTTATTTTATTGAATCAATTAAATAAAAAGCTATAGCAAACATCTAAATGACTACTTTAAATACAGTTCCTGATTTCAAAAAAAGAAAAACTAAAAGATTCATCTGCTTTACTTTTAATGCTAGGTTTATTTTTGGTGTCTTTTCAATTCAATAGAAATCCTCCTAAATTTGCTGATGAGGAGACCGTGCTTACCAAAAAAACTATGTATAATTGTTCTACGTGACTTCATGTATACCACAAATAAAAAGCACGGATTTCCGAAACGATCGTACAGATAATTGACTTTGTTGTTGTTCCTTCTTATGAAACTGATTTTTAATTTAATTACATTTTGATTTTTAAATTTTAAAAATTTTTAAAATTTTTAAATTATAAATCACATTACTTAATATTGAATTAGCTCTAGGACATTTAACTATCGAGCTTATTATATATCTAAATTACAACGAGCATTTCCTGTATTTTAATTAAACTAGTAATTTCACTATTACATTAAAATACACTTAGCTCTTTAGACTATTATTCTAATCTCCTTTAAATTATATATATATATATATATATATATATACATTTATATTGTTAGCAACTACTAATGATTAATTATTTTTTTTGTTTTTTATTACTTAATTGCAGTTAATTCATCTTGTTTCATCAATTTATTTGAAAAAAAGTAAAACGACGAATAGATTACTGGCAAGTGAATTTTCAATTAACTTATTTGAGTATTTCCTAATTAATCACAGTACTCAACCAAGAACCAGAATTATTAATGACTGCATTTGCCAAATTATTTATATTTCTATTTCAAGATCCTTATATTTTGATATCTATTTTGAAATCTTAGAATTTGCATTAGAACCTGATTTTTTCATCCTTTGTTTATTTTAAATATCTAGAAAATGGTTACATGTTTTATGTTTGTAGTGGAGTTTAGATGATGGCTATACCAATTGCTTTCAGTTTCCTCCCCATAAATATTGCAGAATTTTCCATTTCAGATATTGACCAAACATGTCAGGTTTTATATTTGGTGGCTACTAATATCGAGAAACTTGTTAGATGGTTAATTGCTTCTGTATTGGAAGATGGCCTATAGATTTTAATGACCGAATGATATTTTTAGGGAACTAATTCCTAGTTCAGTCACATGAATTCTTTCGAGTTGAGAACAAAACGCACACTCGAGTCAGATTATTTTTCTTTTCTTTCTCCAACAACTAAACGTTCGCTTATTCACCTAAGCAACATCGGTCCTTTTCTTTTTTCTTTCCCAACCGACAATAAACTCACATGTGAGTGAAGCAACGTCCCAAAACGAAAAACTCATGTTCAACAAAAAGTCTGTCGTTTTATGCTGCCCACTCGGACTCTCAACAGTGCCTAAATATGTATACTTGTATTATTTTTGTATCGGAAGGGTTCCAGGTTCGAGTGCTAGTGCTTCTTTACAGCAGACACACACCAACCGTGAGCGCTTACACCATTACCGCATGTATATTCATCACAAACTCTACATGTGGATATTAAAACTATTGATTCGTATGTTTGGTTCTGTGCAATAATAATAAAATTCTTTGTTACAACATTTAACTCTACACAATCAATGCTGTACAGAAGAGTTGTTTACATCAGTTATGAAAAGGTTTATTTTGCATTTAGTCAATTGCTTTGGTTTTTTTCAGGTTGTTTGCAATTATGAAATCCTAAATTTATTTGCTTTTCTTCGTCCACTTGAAATTATAACATTGTGGCCTCATATCTCCGCATCACATACGAAAGTCTGTGTAGCACTTTAAATAGTTGTGCATCAACTCTTCTTATCATATATCATAATTAATCAAAGTGCATCTGTTTATGAGGCTCCAATTTGGGAACGTTGGAGGAGTATGGTTTTACACCTTGGTTTCCATAGCAGTGAGATGTACCCAGACCTAGAGTGAGAGTACTTATCAGGATTTCATCTAGAAATCAAATAGGATTTGTCCCGTATATGATACTAAACTGACTCGAACATAGTTGCAAAGAGTATCAAATTCAAGCAGAGACAATTTGTTAGTGTCGTTAGATTTCAAACGAACAAGTAATCTTTTCAATGAACTAATGCACAAAAGAAACACGTTTTACAGTAACTTGCTTGAGACTTTATTAATTCTGCATATAAAGTAAAAACATGTTTTGCTTTTGGGAAATTGTATTTGGTAATTTTGTGGTCGTAAAAGTCAGCTCTTTTTCCTACAACCATTTTCTCACAGAAAGTTGCTTTACTTTATTTTTGTATTGGAAAATCAATTTATCAGATGATATAAAATTTGATGATATTGATGATGCTTGACTGAGCAATGAAAAAGAACTTTCTATTCTTTCCTCATGTGTCAAACGTCAGCCAGAATTTCCATGAACAGAACTTCTTTACGAGAGCTTCCCGCTTGTGGAAAACATTATCACAAGACTGCTAATTACAACTTTGGTGTGTTCAAATCTAATGTCAACAAATTTTTTATTCCACCCTCCATACAAGGATGAAATAGTAGAGTAGACTCTCAAACCTTACACTTATATAACACCTCTGACTAGGTAGGTCTCTGTCTCTTGACACACCTTGTACCCTTCAAAATTCATCATGTACTTAAGAAAGTGGGTTATGTTTTTCACACTGATCAATTCGAAAATAAATTAATACATTGAAAGTTACCTGATAATTTTTGGCATCTTCTTATATGACCCTTCCTATGAATGTTCTACTAGATCTGCAGCTGATGTGCTAACTGTAATATTGTGCAGGATTAGTGAATCGCTTGATGGGGGCTTTGTTTCTAGGGCAATTGCTCTTAACATATCAAAGTTTTTTGATAGGGTATAATATAAAGGTCTACTTCACAAGATCTCCAGCTACAGAATAGCTGGAAATGTTTTCTCAATTATTAAATCATTTCTCTCTCATAGGTTTATAAGAGTAGTGGTTGATGGGCAGAAACCAAAAGCTCACAAATGTTGGCGTCCTTCAGGGTTCCATCCTGACTCTCTTCCTAATCTTCATTAATGATTTCCAAAATCACATTCTTAAATCATTTGTAGACATTTATGCAAACAACAACATATTCTATGGCAACATTTCAAAGGCCAGAAATTACCAAGATCTGCCTGATTCTCTCTCCTCTGATCTTGAGCACGTGGTGCAATGGAGAAATTATGGTTAATTTTAATACATCTAAAACTAAGCTTCTCTCTTTTCATCATCACCGCTCTGACCCCCATCTGGCCCCAATTGAAATAAACAGCTCTTGCCTTTGGGACGCACCATGTTTTGACAAGTTTCTGAATCTGACATTCACTCCTGATCTGAAATGGAACACATACATCTAATCCGTAGCCAAGATCGCTGGAAAATAGCTGGAAAATCATTATACGACTCCAGTAAATATCTCACTACTGATGCAATCTTCTATATGTATGAGCCAAGGATGGAGTACTGTTTCCACATCTGGGCAGGAGCTGCTCGGAGTATTCTATCCTGCCTTGACATAGTTCAAAACCAACTTCACAGCCTAGTAGATAATGCCCTTTTCTTCCCTGCAACCTGTTTTCCCACAGAAGAGACATTGTTGGACTGTCTCTGCTCTATCATTATTTTCATAGCAAGTGCTCGTTTGAGCTCCAATCTATGATCCCCCACCCCTTGCCAAATTTTACCAAAGAACACTCGGCTAGCTCACCACTATCAATAATTTCTTCCACTTTCTGTCGGTGCCTAAATCTACACGTAGATTCCATAAATAAAACTTCTTTCCTAGAACTGCCCACCTGTGGAACTCTATTCTGCTGGTATGCTTCCCAGTTGACTACAATATTGTTGTCTTCAAGTCCAACGTAAACAAGTTTTTGTTGACCCGTCCTCTTAAATAATCAAATTATATCAATTCTCCACCACTAACGATTACTATGCTATTATCCCGATAGCTGCCGTACACACATTTAACCATTATCCTCGAGTGGCCCCCGAACGTTGATAAGTGGTGACCCCTAAAAAGAACAAAAAGAGGTATAAAAGCATATCTAAAATGACCAGTACAGAACTACTTTTGTACCAGCTTGATTCTGTTGTGTTTTCTACGCGTCATCAGCTCTCATCGTTATCCACTTCACCACCGGCACCTCTCAATATGTCTAACGATATATATGATACTGCCCATGCATGTTTATGTATGAACTTGCACAGATAAATGCAGATTACTTTCTTGGGTCTCAGACATAATCATTTAATTAAAAGAAGAGGTTAATTACAGTAATGGAAACAGTTTAATCTCTGCTGTTCTAACAATACCTAGATTATTGTCGACTTAATGGTAATCTCATGTCATTTAATCCTGTAAGGAACTAAACTTAAGGTGATCTGCCGCTGCTAGCATGTATATCAATTGCAATTATCTTATCAAATATATAGCATAATCATGTTGACACACTGAGCCTAGTCATTATTGGATGGGTGACCATTTGGAAACAGTAGAATAAAAGCTTGATTAAACCTAGAACCCCATCTTCCAACATAGACCCCTACTACCAGGTCTCCTTCTCCAACATCAGGGGTCTACGTTCCAACCTTCCAGAGTTTGAAACCCAATTACAGGAGACGAAACCGAACATATTATTTCTAAGTGAAACTGGAATAGGGCCAACCACTTCCCTAGATGAGTTCATAATTAACGGATACTCAAATTTGACATCTAAATCTGACACCCAAGATCGCCATGGGCATGGAATATGTGCCTACATTAAGGATGGCTTCCCGTGTGGCAGGGATATCTCTAGAGAAGATCCTAATTTACCCTATATGTGCTTCAGGGTTGCACTTGCTAACACCACTGCATTTATATTTGCCCTCTATCGGCCCCACAACAGCGGAGTTACTATCTTTGAGAGCATATCTGAGAAAATAGACCACATACTGTCTACACATCCCTCGGCTAACATCCATATCTGTGGTGACTTCAACGTCCATAACGTGGAATGGCTGACCCATTCAAATAAGACAGACGATGAGGGGAGGGTTTGTCATGATTTTGCCATTGCTTATGACCTCACTCAGATTGTTCGCGAACCCACCCATGTGCCCGATACACCCGGTCAATATGCAAGCCTCCTAGACCGTTTTCTCTCAACTTCCCTGAGCTATGTTCATGTTCCGTTCATTCTCCTCTAGGATCCTCTGACCACTCCGTCGTATCAGTTAAGATAAAAACGAAATGTAAGAAGTCCCCAGACATACCCCTTCACCGTACTGTATACTGTATATAATATGGCTGATTGGGATAGCTTCCGTACATTCATATCTGATTTACCTCTACGCTCCATGTTTAAAAAGGAAGTGTCCTCTATAGTATCAGATCTGACTGAATGGTTAATTGTAGGCATAGACCAATTCATACCATCTAAAAAATTCCAACAAAAACCTAACAGCCAGCCATGGTTCTCCCCAGAATGTGCTATCGTGCACAGAAATCACTTTTTCCATAGCTACCAACGTAATAGATGCACTGAGAAAAAGCTGCTTTCAGTACTGCCAGCAACCACTGTAAAAGAGTAATAAAAAATGCAAGAGAGCTTTATGCCCAGTCTGTTAAATCCAAGGTAGCTGATCAGCGGCTTGGTTCCCACCAGTTTTGACAAATAACAAATAGGATCTTGAACAGAAGTGTGCGTTCTATCCCAACCATTATCAATGGACCAGAGGTCATCTCGTCAGCGTCAGACAAGGCCAAACTATTTGCAAAGAACTTTGCAGCTAATTCTACCCTATAACACAGAACAAGCTAGGTAACATACAAATATCTGTGCATGAGGTCGACAAGCTAATCAAGAACCTAGATTCCAGTAAAGCAACTGGCCCTGATGGCAGTTAAAAAAGCTTCAACCAGAACTTGCTCCCATACTTACGAAACTATTTAAGCGCTGCCTTAAGGAGAAGTGCTTTCCGACTTCCTGGAAGACCTCATCAGTTTGCCCTATATTTAAGAATTCAGGTGATAAGTCATCTCCCTCTCAGTACAGACTTATAAGTCTCCTGTGTGTTATGAGTAAGTTGCTGGAATCCATATTAAATAGAGAAATAGTCAACCACCTCAGCAGGAATAACCTTCTTAGTGACACAATATGGTTTCCGCTCTGCAAGATCTACCGCAGATGTGCTGACGGTTATATCCCACAGGATTAGTGAATCTCTTGACAAAGGCTTCCTTTCTAGGGCAATTGCTCTTGACATATCAAAGGCCTTCGACAAGGTATGGCATAAGGGTCTACTTCACAAGATTTCCAGCTACGGTATCACTGGAAATGTTTTCTCAATCATTAAATCATTTCTCTCCGATAGGCTCATAAGAGTAGTGGTAGATGGACAAAAATCGGAGGCCTGCAATATAAATGCTGGAGTCCCTCAGGGGTCAATCTTGGGCCCAACTCTCTTCCTGATCTACATCAATGACCTCCCAAAACACATACTTAAATCATTTGTTGACATCTATGCTGACGACACGACCATCTACGGCAACACATCAAAGGCTGTAAATGACAAAGTTCTCTCTGATTCTCTCTCCTCTGATCTCAAGCGCGTGGTTCAGTGGGGGAAGATGTGGCTGGTTACCTTTAATGCATCCAAAACCAAACTCCTATCCTTACATCATCAACGCTCTGATCCCCAGCTGGCATCAATTGTGATGGATCGCTCTCGTCTTGGGGAGGCCCCATGTTTTGACAAGCTTCTGGGCTTGACCTTTACTCCTGATCTGAAATGGAACACGTACATCAAGTCTGTTGCCAAGGTCGCTGGAAAGATGGTGGGATCCTTCTACCGCTCCAGAAGATATCTCACTACTGATGCAATTCTCTATCTATATAAAAGCCAAGTATGGAATACTGTTGCCATATCTGGGCAGGAGCTGCTAAAAACAGCCTATTCTGCCTTGACATAGTACAAAATAGACTTCGTGGCTTAGTGGGGGATGCCCTTTTCTCTACCCTGCAACCTCTCTCCCACAGAAGAGACGTTGCGAGCCTATCTTTGTTTTATCGTTATTTCCATGGCAGGTGCTCGTCTGAACTCCAATCTCTGGTCCCCCCTCGCCAATCTTTCACGAAAAACACCCGTCTAGCTGAATCCACTGTGAAAAATTTCCCCCACTCTATATCTGTGCCTAAATCAAAACGCGGATTCCATGAACAAAGCTTCTTTCCTGGAACTGCACGCCTGTGGAACTCTGTTCCGTCTGCTTGCTTCCCACCGGACTACAACTTGGATGTGTTCAAGTCCAACGTTAACAAATTCCTAATGAACCGCCCCCTTAAGTAAACACTTCATCAAATCTCCACACTAACGTAATGTACCTGCAATAACCCTTATCCTTGAGTGGCTTCCGGGCCTTGATAAGTGGTGATCACTGTGTAAAAAAAAAAAAAAAAAGAAAAAAGGACCATGACACCTTACTACAAAAAGCTAAAATAGAGGTTATTCTCTGTATAATGTAAGAAACATGAAGTTTGAGTATACAACGTCTTAGATGAGAGAGATATTGTTTTCATTGATCTGCTGTTTTAAAATGTTATTTGAAACAAAAAGAGAAAACAGGAGCAGAAAAAACTTCTATCAATGGGAGTTATCATTCCAAAAATGGTATTCACTTTAATTGACTTTTTGGCAAGTGATTAAAAATATCCCACCTGCTATCAACATACTTTTTACATATTAAAACTCACTCATATAAAATGAGGCTCCAAATCGAAAGAGATTGGGGGATGACAATTTACATCTTACCATTTGATTGCTTGGCACATAAGAAATTTTGCTAATGAAAGCAAAATTAATCCGATCTATTTGCTAACATTATTAATCAATCTAACATATAAATTAACAAAATTAGGAAATAGCTTCTTTTCTCAAATGGTTGGTACACGCAAAAGAAAAAGAAAAGAAAATCACAAAAATATTACAATTAATCTATAGATACAAGTAAATCATCCTAGGACAAAAAATCAAAATTTTGGCTAGGAAAGACATATGTCACAATTTATGTAAGTATTAAAGTTCTAAATTATTTAAGTATTATAATAAATTCCCAGGATTATCTTCCCTTATCAAAACTCATGAAAGCACTCTGATAATTCCAAAATAGTTGCCTTATACGCTACAGTAATTATAAAACTCAAATGACCTTGTAACGAGTGATGTAACCCACTTTCTGGTTTACAACATCCGGTTGCGCATGCGCGCATAAACATTAACCCATAAAAATGTAAACAAATAAACACAAATCGCTTCTTTTGCAGATTTTGACCTGCGCACTGAAATATTAACGTTATTATTTCGAAATTATTATTTAACATGGGACGAGTGGGGGTGTTTTGCAACTATTCTTTATTACAACTATACTGTCGCTATTTTCTTACAACTAAACAACTTTAATTATCTTAAGAGTGTAGATAAAAAAGGTTCTAAGCTTATTAAAATATGGAGAAGAAAAAAATTGCGCTAAAATAACTTAAACGTAATACAGAAATAAATAATGTAAAAAAAAAAAAGCAGACAGTATTAACAATTGTTTATTTGGATAATTTAAACACGAAAAAAAAAAAAAAGAACAATTGGGACGCTGAAAACGTATAAGTATGGCCAAGCACTTATAATTCAGTAACTGTAATTTTTTTTTTCCAAAAATAATCAATTATAATAAACAGAACGACTCATAGAAATCTATCTGTATTCTTTTTTTCATTTTAATATATTTTCATAGAAATGTTTCTGTTATGTCAAAAAAAAACCTATTTTCTTTACATCACAAGTGTCACGCTCATACATGAATTCCATAGCTAATATAACATACTGACCCAACGGGTCACGGGTAGTCTAGTAATAAAATAATAGCTATTTAATAATAAAGCCGTTTTCTGTTGTATTTCTTGTTAAGCCATCATAAGTATATTTACCTACTTCCCAATGTAGCAAGTTAGAGATGAAATCAGTTTATAGTGAAAAAATCTAGTACCCTCAAAATGAAGCACTCTGTTCCGGTTGAAAATTTGCTATGATCGAAACCATTACCATCTCCCTGTAGATAACTGGTCATAAGTCAATCTTACCTGCTGAAGTTTAAGGTAATCCCAAACAGAACCATATTTCATTTCAATCCAAAGGGAAAAATCTCTGTGCAATGTAAGTATATTCAGGTACTATATGGATCTTGCGGTTAGATGAAACTCAAAACTTGGAATCTTTGTAGTAGTGAAGACGAAAGAATATTTCATCGTTTTAAAAATAATTTTTTGTTTGGCATCAATTCTCTCCTCTCTTTCTCTAATTTGGTAAAGGGAGGCTATCTTCCTTTTACCGTCTTCCAAAACATACTACAGTATGTGGTATTGTGTAAAGATAATACACACACTTGCAAAAACCGTGTACATACATACATACATATATATATATATATATATATATATATATATATATATATATATATATATATATCATAAACTAGTTAGTGGATATGCAAACAGATAGACGACATGCCTCTCTCATATTAATATAGATTAATTTCTGTTTTTAGAAGAAGCAGTGGTGCAAGTAGAAGGGTAGAAATAGTTTGAGCATTCTATTGAGTGTTAGGGAATCTGATTACATTCTGGTTGGAACTAACGTTTGACTTGTTTGACAGAAATGATAAACACTTTGATACTCCTCACCCCTTCTTGGTACTGCCTTAACTTTGGCTGTAATGGCCGTCTTTAGTTGAAAAATATTCTTGGGATTGTTTTAAAATACATTATCTTTGAGATAGCCTCACAGCCTGTAAAGTATAAAGCTCATTCAGGAACACACCTCCTAGTGATGAGACGATCATCAAAATGTCCCTACATATCATGGAATGACGATAAAACAAAGATTATTGGACGTTAATAATCGAAACTTCGTGAACACATCAAGCATAGACTGAAGTTTTTTTTTTGTTTTTGCTAAATATGGTTGAATATGGTTGATTGCAGAAATTAAAAAACGAATTATTCAGGATTCTATGGATGGCATTTTGAGGAGTGATTTTTAAACTTTTTATTTTATGCAGGTACGCCATAAGAGTTAAACAAAAGCATTTACAATTAAAAATTTAAAATAAAATTAAAAAAATAATTTCTTCTGGTATTTGTGGAGAAGCCCGTGATGTTTTTTTTTTTTGGGGGGGGAGGTCACCAAAATAGAACTGAAATTGTAATTTCGTTCCAGTGCAGTTATTTTTTGTTCTATGCATGCGCTAAAGAAATCGATAATAAGCGAAACTAATTAAGAAAATAACTAATTAAACAAGCGAAAAACTAATTAAACAGGCGAAAAACTTAATTTAATGAATGAAAATGGTTTGCGCGTCTGACAGTGTATGTGGTTAGGTGCAACTTTATGAATATTTTTTATCTATTGCTAAATTTTGGGAGCAAGAAAGTTTCAGTAGAAACTTTCTAATTGACCATGGTGTTTTGCTTGCGAAAGTAATGTGTAAGAATTGTATGAAGCCGTGTACTTTTACAGACACTGATAGAATGTGGCGCTGCAAAAAAAGAAAAGAGAAAGAAAAGGAAAACTCTGCGGTTTGTCTGTGATTGAGCGGAGGGGACATTTTTCCAGAATTCTAAGCTTCCCTACTGGAAAATCATAATTTTTGTTAGCACTTTCTTGAGTAAAATGTGGAACGGGGAATTGTTGCAGACAATCTTGATTTGTCCTCCAAATCTATAGTAGATTGGAAGTAACCAAATCTATAGTAGATTGGAAGTAACAAAAAGCAGTTTCGTTATCACCCTAAAAGATCAAGAGGAAGAGGGATGAGAGTGCGCTAGTTTCCTTGATCCAGAAGTTTATTCTTCTAGGGTCAGCTATCTATAGTGATTCCAGATATAATACACATCACACTGTGAATCACACTCAGAATTTTGTTGAGCCAAATCAAAAACACATTCACATGCAAAACATTGAGCGTTTATGGAGAGACGTTAAAGAATGGATTAAGAGACCTGGAATGCGGCAGGAACATATTCAACAGTACCTGGCTAGGTATTATATTTATAAAAGATGAGAGTGACGCGAGTATTCTTCTACACAAATTGTTTATCAAATGTGGAAAACTATATATATACACCCTATTAGTTTTTCTGCGTTTTTGAAAAAAAAAAGTTATTGCATTTTTCCTGTTGAAATAGATGTGACTTTTTACCATTTAAAAAAAATATATGATTCGTTATTTAAAATTTCCTTTTCGTTTCATTCTATTAAAAAGCAAAAATGATTGCATTTAATTTTTATTCTATTAAAAAGCAAAAATGATTGCATTTAATTTTTATTCTATTAAAAGGCAAAAACGATTGCATTTAAATTTTATTCTATTAAAAAGCAAAAATGATTGCATTTAATTTTTATTCTATTAAAAAGCAAAAATGATTGCATTTAATTTTTATTCTATTAAAAGGCGAAAATGATTGCATTTAATTTTTATTCTATTAAAAAGCAAAAAGGATTGCCTTTAATTTTTATTCTATTAAAAAGCAAAAAGGATTGCCTTTAATTTTTATTCTATTAAAAAGCAAAAAGGATTGCCTTTAATTTTTATTCTATTAAAAAGCAAAGATGATTGCCTTTAATTTTTATTCTATTAAAAAGCAAAAAGGATTGCCTTTAATTTTTATTCTATTAAAAGGCGAAAATGATTGCATTTAATTTTTATTCTATTAAAAAGCAAAAAGGATTGCCTTTAATTTTTATTCTATTAAAAAGCAAAAAGGATTCCCTTTAATTTTTATTCTATTAAAAGGCGAAAATGATTGCATTTAATTTTTATTCTATTAAAAAGCAAAAAGGATTGCCTTTAATTTTTATTCTATTAAAAAGCAAAAATGATTGCCTTTAATTTTTATTCTATTAAAAAGCAACAATGATTGCATTTAATTTTTATTCTATTAAAAGGCGAAAATGATTGCATTTAATTTTTATTCTATTAAAAAGCAAAAAGGATTGCATTTAATTTTTATTCTATTAAAAGGCAAAAATGATGGCATTTAATTTTCATTCTATTAAAAGGCAAAAGGGATTGCATTTAATTTTTATTCTATTTAAAAGCAAAAATGATTGCATTTAATTTTTATTCTATTAAAAGGCGAAAATGATTGCATTTAATTTTTATTCTATTAAAAAGCAAAAAGGATTGCATTTAATTTTTATTCTATTAAAAGGCAAAAAATGATTGCATTTAATTTTTATTCTAATAAAAAGCAAAAAGGATTGCATTTAATTTTTATTCTATTAAAAAGCAAAAAGGATTGCCTTTAATTTGTATTCTATTAAAAAGCAAAAAGGATTGCCTTTAACTTTTATTCTATTAAAAGGCGAAAATGATTGCATTTAATTTTTATTCTATTAAAAAGCAAAAATGATTGCCTTTAATTTTTATTCTATTAAAAAGCAAAAAGGATTGCATTTAATTTTTATTCTATTAAAAAGCAAAAATGATTGCATTTAATTTTTATTCTATTAAAAGGCGAAAATGATTGCATTTAGTTTTTATTCTATTAAAAAGCAAAAATGATTGCATTTAATTTTTATTCTATTAAAAAGCAAAAAGGATTGCATTTAAATTTTATTCTATTAAAAAGCAACAATGATTGCCTTTAATTTTTATTCTATTAAAAAGCAAAAATGATTGCATTTAATTTTTATTCTATTAAAAAGCAAAAATGATTGCATTTAATTTTTTTCTATTAAAAAGCAAAAAGGATTGCCTTTAATTTTTTTTCTATTAAAAAGCAAAAAGGATTGCATTTAATTTTTATTCTATTAAAAAGCAAAAAGGATTGCATTTAATTTTTATTCTATTAAAAGGCGAAAATGATTGCATTTAATTTTTATTCTATTAAAAGGCAAATATGATGGCATTTAATTTTCATTCTATTAAAATGCAAAAGGGATTGCATTTAATTTTTATTCTATTAAAAGGCAAAAATGATTGCATTTAATTTTTATTCTATTAAAAGGCAAAAAGGATTGCATTTAATTTTTATTCTATTAAAAAGCAAAAATGATTGCATTTAATTTTTATTCTATTAAAAGGCGAAAATGATTGCATTTAATTTTTATTCTATTAAAAGGCAAAAAGGATTGCATTTAATTTTTATTCTATTAAAAAGCAAAAAGGATTGCATTTAATTTTTATTCTATTAAAAAGCAAAAAGGATTGTCTTTAATTTTTATTCTATTAAAAGGCAAACATGATTGCATTTAATTTTTATTCTATTAAAAAGCAAAAATGATTGCATTTAATTTTTATTCTATTAAAAGGCGAAAATGATTGCATTTAATTTTTATTCTATTAAAAAGCAAAAGGGATTGCATTTAATTTTTATTCTATTTAAAAGCAAAAATGATTGCATTTAATTTTTATTCTATTAAAAGGCGAAAATGATTGCATTTAATTTTTATTCTATTAAAAAGCAAAAAGGATTGCCTTTAATTTTTATTCTATTAAAAGGCAAAAAATGATTGCATTTCATTTTTATTCTATTAAAAAGCAAAAAGGATTGCCTTTAACTTTTATTCTATTAAAAAGGAAAAAGGATTGCCTTTAATTTTTATTCTATTAAAAAGCAAAAATGATTGCCTTTAATTTTTATTCTATTAAAAAGCAAAAAGGATTGCCTTTAATTTTTATTCTATTAAAAGGCGAAAATGATTGCATTTAATTTTTATTCTATTAAAAAGCAAAAAGGATTGCCTTTAATTTTTATTCTATTAAAAAGCAAAAAGGATTGCCTTTAATTTTTATTCTATTAAAAAGCAAAAATGATTGCATTTAATTTTTATTCTATTAAAAGGCGAAAATGATTGCATTTAATTTTTATTCTATTAAAAGGCAAAAAGGATTGCATTTAATTTTTATTCTATTAAAAGGCAAAAATGATGGCATTTAATTTTCATTCTATTAAAATGCAAAAGGGATTGCATTTAATTTTTATTCTATTTAAAAGCAAAAATGATTGCCTTTAATTTTTATTCTATTAAAAGGCAAAAAGGATTGCATTTAATTTTTATTCTATTAAAAAGCAAAAATGATTGCATTTAATTTTTATTCTATTAAAAGGCGAAAATGATTGCATTTAATTTTTATTCTATTAAAAAGCAAAAATGATTGCATTTAATTTTTATTCTATTAAAAAGCAAAAAGGATTGCCTTTAATCTTTATTCTATTAAAAAGCAAAAAGGATTGCCTTTAATTTTTATTCTATTAAAAAGCAAAAATGATTGCCTTTAATTTTTATTCTATTAAAAAGCAAAAAGGATTGCCTTTAATTTTTATTCTATTAAAAGGCGAAAATGATTGCATTTAATTTTTATTCTATTAAAAAGCAAAAAGGATTGCCTTTAATTTTTATTCTATTAAAAAGCAAAAAGGATTGCCTTTAATTTTTATTCTATTAAAAAGCAAAAATGATTGCATTTAATTTTTATTCTATTAAAAGGCGAAAATGATTGCATTTAATTTTTATTCTATTAAAAAGCAAAAAGGATTGCATTTAATTTTTATTCTATTAAAAGGCAAAAATGATGGCATTTAATTTTCATTCTATTAAAATGCAAAAGGGATTGCATTTAATTTTTATTCTATTTAAAAGCAAAAATGATTGCCTTTAATTTTTATTCTATTAAAAGGCAAAAAGGATTGCATTTAATTTTTATTCTATTAAAAAGCAAAAATGATTGCATTTAATTTTTATTCTATTAAAAGGCGAAAATGATTGCATTTAATTTTTATTCTATTAAAAAGCAAAAATGATTGCATTTAATTTTTATTCTATTAAAAGGCGAAAATGATTGCATTTAATTTTTATTCTATTAAAAAACAAAAAGGATTGCCTTTAATTTTTATTCTATTAAAAAGCAAAAAATGATTGCATTTTATTTTTATTCTATTTAAAAGCAAAAATGATTGCATTTAATTTTTATTCTATTAAAAGGCGAAAATGATTGCATTTAATTTTTATTCTATTAAAAGGCAAAAATGATTGCATTTAATTTTTATTCTATTAAAAAGCAAAAAGGATTGCCTTTAATTTTTATTCTATTAAAAAGCAAAAATGATTGCATTTAATTTTTATTCTATTAAAAGGCGAAAATGATTGCATTTAATTTTTATTCTATTAAAAAGCAAAAATGATTTCATTTAATTTTTATTCTATTAAAAAGCAAGAATGATGGCATTTAATTTTTATTCTATTAAAACGCAGAAATGATTGCATTTAATTTTTCCTGTTTAATTGAAAGATAATAAATTTGACTTTTTTTCCACTTTTAATATAAGAAAAAAAATTCTGTTTCCTGTCGTTGCTTAAAATTTCCTTTCATGTAAAAACACAATTGTTGTTTATTTAAAACATTATTATTTTGTGAATAAATTAAAATATTGATTGTGATTCATTTTCTCATTTACGCTCGATTTCTTTGTTGTGTGTTCAATTAGAAAATATACTACAACGTATGCCGTTCAGGAGCTCAAGGCGATGGGACATTAATAACATAAGATCTATAATAAAATATACCTTAGTTTTGTGATACAACTATGTTCAAAAAATGTTTCAATTACTCTAATTAACTGTAATTTATTATTAATTGAACAATTCGCCCATCTCTCTCTTGGCTATTTATATATTTCTCTTGCCCCCTCTCACCATATGTTGATGCAACCAATCTTTGATATTTCTTAATGTATCTGTATGCATTTAGAGAAGGAGTGACTCTTACTTTACAACTAATTTACATGTGTGTAATACACACCACAAACACATATGTAAATAATCGATTTGTTCTATGAACAGTCGCAAGATTTAATAAATCAACTTCCTAGTAAGACTCAGTATCTATTGTTAGCAGATTTAAATGCTATTTGAACACATATCTGAGCTGTTCTAAAACTGCTGGAGTTGATAATAGCAAAAATAATGGTGAAAACCCATTAATGTTCTTCAGAATAAACAATTTATGCTTCATGAACACAGGTTATCATAATCCAGACTTGTGATATAGACATCTGTTGAAACTAAATAGATTTTATTATTGTTCAACAGAAATGGACAATTCTTTGCATCGATTTTAACTCACTTTTTTCAAAACACAAAAGAAGGTACAAGCCTCTTCAGAAAAATATATTTTATAACTAGATGATGTTAGAATAGTGACGATGGCTAAGTGGTCAACAACGTGGAATAAAAACCTGGGTGTGCTAATTTCGTTCAACAAAAATACTTTCATTAAGCCAACATTTATATTTAACTTCCTAAAGAAGAGGTAAAAAAACAGATTATATAAATTCGACAAAAACCTTTGAGATCAAAGTGTCATATAGTTGCACTGCTGGGGCAATCCCAAGTAATCTAGACAATTACTGTTATGATTGTTGTTGACACTTGGAAAATGTTTTGTCATCTGGCATATGAACCATGAATATTAACTTGGTAAAATGGAATTTTAGAAACAATAAATTTAGCTAACATAAACAAAATTATGTGATAAAGATGGGATGATTGTTTTTTTTTTGTTTTGTTTTTTTGTGCTATGTGGCATTAATTAGTAGTCAGAGAGTTAAGCAAAGACAGTTTGATACACATAGAGAGAGTTTGGACAGAGAGTTGGATTGAGAAGATGGGACAGACAAGTTCTCATCTAAGAGGGAGACATTCAGCCATGGAAGTATTCGGCTGGAAAGACAGTAATCCCCTTAAAAGAAATTGTGCAGCCTTGAGAACGAAAAGTCGCAAACAAGAGTAAATGTAAATGTGAAAAACAATTTGTTTGTCTGAGTTTTCAGGGGAGAAAATGATTTACATTTTCAGAAACATATCTGGAACAATACTGCAATCGTTATGACCAAAAAGGTATGTCCTTCCTTTGTCTGAGCAAGCAGATAAAGATATTATCCTTTTGAACTGTTGAACTGTTGTCGAAGGTATCTATATCTGCTTATTATATGTGTTGGCAACGTACACGCACACACCCACAACGAACATTACATAGGCGATCACAAACACTGGAGGCGAAAACAGACACGTACATATATACAACATTATATAGACGACTATATAGAATGTACATCGTTTGCTATATTCCCCAGCTATGCAACAAAAATAAGAGGATCATCTGAACCTCTTTTAAATCTATTGATCATTTATATGAACATTTCAAGCAGGCCAAACATGCTGTTACAATGGAAGTAGTAAGCAGAAAATGAAAGAAACATGTCAGTCTTTGTGAGAATCAGAGAAAGTTAGATTAACATCTATGAAGGTTCCAAAATCAAAAGGGTTTTGTGAAATATAAAACTTGTTGGAGGGTCGAATGTCAGTGGCAATCAACCCTACAACTAAAAGACGACACAGGCAAGAAGAAGACGAAGAACAACAATGGCAAACACAATGGGTACCGTCGTGAATGAATATAAATCCATTCAGGTTTATTTTGGTTAAAGAAGCCGAATGGTGGTAGGAGGTCTCATGCTGTGGGTTGGAATCCAGCTGGTATTGGAACAGGCGCGGCTGCGAGGTCGCTGCTAATGGCTATGGAAACACGTGCTGGCTTGAGAAACTGGACTGCTGGGAATCAGGTGCGCTGACGGTGAGTAGTCGCTACTGCTGCTATTGGATTCGGCCGTTGTAGGGGAAGTAGTCTAAACCGTTCTGCATGAACATGACTGCTACTGCTGCTGTTGCTGCTGAGTTGGGTTGGGCGACTAATGGGCCCAACCTCACTGTGTGGCGGTCTAGTCGCGGCTATCCGCTTGTTGAAAAAAACATTGTGTTTATACTCGTCTGGCAGACATAGTTGTAGACACCAAGGCTTTGCAGTGCTGGTCATCATTTTTCGTTCATGATTTGTATTTGTTTTTGTGTATTTAAAGTACTGTAGAGTATCATCTGTTTGAGGTTTATATCCATGTGTCATATCAAATTGAAGCTGGGAAAGTTGTGAATATTATTCTAGCGGGAATTGTACTATTCAGAGTTCCACAGGATAATTATTCACGCCGAAGCCCTTGTTGAAAGGGCCGTTGGCTGTGCTTTTTACGTTTTGAATTGGGATCTTTTTTTGGTAAGCGATTTCTTTTGGTGGATTTCTTTTTGCGACAAACTCTAAAGAGAAAGCAGTAGTTCAGTAAAAGGAAATAAAGTTAGAGAAGTAAACTAAAAATCGTGCAGGTGATTTTAAACGTAAAAAAATACAGAAATTTATTTAGAACAAATAGTATAAATGGAAAAAAATCCTTAATTAAATAAGTAACTATTTAAGTTCAGTCGACTGAATGAGGTACTGCCTGCTGGGAAGAGCATTTTCCGGCTCCTTTCATCATAAACACCTCATTTCCTTATTGAACTAGTGTTGTCAATGAAATCCATATCCTAGTACAATCAGAAAGTAAATAACGTGTATTATCCCAATCTATATATATAAAGTAGTAGCGTTCGTGTGTGTGTGTGTGTGTGTGTGTCTGTGTATGACCAAAGAAATATAAAGGCCAAATGTGTGTACCCCTCTCCTAGTCAAGAAATATTAATGCCCAGGTTAGGATACTTCTGTCAAAGGAGACATTATATTGTATACGGATTTTCAATATATAACATTCTTCAAACTACATTTACATTATTGAGTTACGGTCATTAACATATCACATTAAATTAAATCTATTTAAATAATTACCTCGATGACATTACTTCTTCGACATAATAGCTTTGTTTCAACTGTACTAATTAAAAAAAATTAATTATTTACTTTATTTAAACTTCAAGTTATATTTGATTTAACTGATTTTATCTGAAATCTGAAACCGTTTTATTTTCAAACCAAAAACCAGACAACCAAAAAGGGAAATAACTGTGATAGTTTAATTGAAACGGAGCACTTTATTAAATATTTGTTTTCATTTCGAAATATTATTCTAAGCTGAATTATTATTTTTATTTTTAATTTGGAGAAAAATTTTTTTTCGCTTATTCTTAATTTTTAAGTAACCTTTTTTATTTGTTAGAGAAAAATAATTAAAACTAATGTCCTCATTTACTTGCATCCTCACGAGGGCAGAGTTAGTCAGAGACACATGTGAACGAAATCCATCATCCTCTGCTCTTTTTGTTTATAAAATTTAATCGATGTTGCCCAGGATTTATTATAATTAAACCATAGCAAGTGTGTTTAATTGCCTGCGAAACAGATTTTCTTTATAATTTATTTAATATCTTAAATTAAAAATGCTCAATTTTTACGACGTGACCCAGCGTCGTTTAACCCCTAGAAAAAAATAGTCAATGTCAAGTTTCTTTTCAACTCCTCAAAAAACTTGAAAATGACAACTTTTAATGGTTTTCGATGGTGCTGAAAACGAATATCACATTTAAATTTGAGGCAGATAAGTAGTTTTCATGGTATGAAAAATTACTTTTTCAAAAAGTGGGGAATCACTTTTCTATATAAATTTAACATAAAATGAGTACCCACTTTCTAACCACCTAATAATTTCTTCATATCATAAAACAAATTTAACTGTGATGTTTGTTTTCAGCACCACAGAAAATCGGCGCTGTTTTTTTACTAAGAGATTCGTTTATGTTTTCATAATTTAGGACATAAATAATGCTGTCAGTAAGCTTACACGAGCGGTTTACAAAATTTTTTTTTTTTTTTTTTGAGGTAGATATTCAATTATAGAATTTGTATAGTATAGTGCTCCTGTACTTTACTTAACCGCCTCCTAATGTAAACAGAATTTTTGTCAAATGTTAAACTGCAGAGGCACCTGTTAACAACTATACAAGTTCTATAATGAAAAAAGAACGAAAAACAAAAGTATGCTTTTGTAAACTTACTAACAGCATAATTAGCGTCCTAAATTATGAGATGAAAAAATGAACGCATCTCTTAGTAAAAAAGAAACAGCGCTAATTTTCGGGAGTGCTGAAAACGAATGTCACAGTTAAATTTGTTTTATGATATGAAGAAATTACTAGATGACCAGAAAGTGGGTGCTCATTTTACGTTAAATTTATATAGGAAAGTGATCCCCCACTTTTTGAAAAAGTAATTTCTTCATATCATGAAAACTACTTATCTGCCCCAAATTTAAACGTAATATTCGTTTTCAGCACCATGGAAAACCATTAAAAGTCGTCATTTTAAAGTTTTTGGGAGAGTTGAAAAGAAACTTGACATTGACCCAAAAAATTAAGACTTGGTTTTTTGTGGCCTAATGCGTTTAAGCAGTCTTTATAAATAATATGAAAGAAGAAATTTTGAAAAGAAAATTAACATTTTAGCGTGGGGGATAACTTTTCTATATAAATTTAACGTAAAATGAGCACCCACTTTTTGGCCACAAAGCGTTCAACCAGACATGTCATCTCTAGCATTTTTTTCAATTTTGGTAATCGAGGGAGGGGGACGACAAAACATGACAAATACAAAAACTTTTAGGGTTTTTTTGTGGGGGGGGGGCAGGAATTACATTTCAAACATAAAATAACGATAAATTTAATTAATTTTTATGAAACCATTCTGTATTTTCACCTAACAATTTTATAAACAGAATGAACCCCAAAATATGACAAATTCAATTGTTGGGCGGGTGGGGAGGATTACATTAGAAATATAAAATGACGAAAAATGCCATTTAATTGTTTTTGGAATTTATTTTTGGTAGATCTTTTTCTTCTTTTTTTTTTTGCGATCACACGGGCATTCGCTGCTACTTTTATTGAAACAATAGTTGTAATAATTTATTTTTAATTATCTTTTCTTTGCAGGGGGGGGGTCTTTCCAGTGCTCAATATCCGGAGAATAGTTTCTTCTCTTTGTAGCCCTTCTGCTGAAATATCTGGTGGAGAGAGTATCACATACTTCTTTTTTGGGCGATTACATTTACATGTTTTCATCCGTTCTTTTATTTTTGTTGTGGGGATATCCACGTTGCCCGTGATGAAAATGATTAGTATACAGGTGTGTTTCAAACAGAACTTCATGTCAACTCAGGCAACGCTGGGTACCCATGCTATTCAGAAATAAGAGAATAATAATAAGATAAGCAGTTAAAAACAAATGAAAAAATAATATATGATGATGAAAGAGGTCAACAAAACAAAGGGAATTTTTTAGAATTAGTAAATTCATTGGCCAAGTATGACACTGTGCTCCGTGAACATTTCGTGAAAGTTAACCTGGGAAAGAAAATCGCTACTTATTATCTGTCATCAGAAATTCAAAATGAATCTGTAAACATTTTGGCAAAGCAGATGAGAAAGAAAATCATCGATCAGATCAAGAAAAGTAAGTATTTTTGCATAATTTTTTATAGCACTCCTGATGTATTTCACAAGGACAAGATGAGTGAGGTGTTGTACTGCGTAAAAATTGACGAAAATGAAGTGAACGTTAGGAGTCATTTCTCCGCTTACTTACACAAAGGGTAAAAGCACAGAGGAAATTTCTGAACTGATTTTGAGAGAATTGGAGAATGATAGGATACAGATTGGTGACTTTATTGGCCAAGCATTTGATAATTCTGCTGTTATGGCAGGTTATCGATCAGATGTGCAGAAATATATCTCCGAAATCAACCGAAAAGCTCTTTTTGTGTCATGCACAAACCATTCACTAAATCTGGCTTGTATATGCAGCTTCTGTAGCGGTTCACTCTGTTACATTTTTTGGCACACTGGACCGATTATTCTCGTTCTTTTCTGCATCTACAAATCGCTGTGACGTCTTGATTCAGTTGACCGGTCTAAGTATCAAGTGTCTGTGGAAACTAGATTGAATAGTCGAGCAGACGCTGTAAATGTTATGATAAAAAGAAATATTAGAAGTCGTCATTGCCCTGGAACAGTTCACAGAAGAAGGAGAAAAGGCCACCACAAGAACAGATGCATCTTTAATTCTCAACTCGGTACTGTCGTTTCTGTTTCTTTTATTTCTGAGCCTTTAGAAAATTATTCTCCTAGAAACTAATGATGCCCACGAGTATCTTCAAAACAAAAGCTGGATCTGCAACAAAGTTCTGTCAGGTTGACTTGCATTGAGAGATTGCCTTCTTCAGAATAGAGAAAAGATGATGGACACTGCAATAGATGAGTCAAAAAACTCTGCTCTGAAATGGGGATGGAGCGCCATGTCCACAAAAAGAAACAAATGGATGGTGAAGGATTGACTGAAGCAACGCTGGGGTTTGATACTGAGTTGAGACAATAAATGCTGTCTGTCATAGACAGGTTGACTGAAAAAATATCTTGCAGATTTCAACAAATTCAAGATCTTGCAAGTAAATACGCTTTTCTTACAAATCTGCTTGATGATAATTATGATTGTCAGCTTCGTGAAGTTGATGAAGATATAGAAAAAGAGGAATTCTTTGCCGAAAGGAAGAGATTACAGTATTTTGTGAAAGTTTCAGGAAAAGACAAAATCAATGAACTTCTTGAACTTTTGAACTTCATACAGAAATACCATCTTGGGGATTCCATCCCTAATATTGTAATCTTGCTGCGCATTTTCCTTATCGGAACTATTAGCGTTGCCAGCTGTAAGTGCTCTTTCTCGAGACTGAAGCTCATAAAGAACCAACAATGAGCCAGACAAGGTTTGGCAATCCTCTCTATAGAGAGGGACTTGTCGATGGAGTGACTTTTGATAGTTATTCATAGCGTTGCCATAAAGTGTGAAAAGTCTGTTTGTAAATTTTCAACCGTTTTGAAGCCTTGTAGCAGTTCTCTCACAAAAAATAAATTTATAGCATTATTTGCCATTATAAATAAATTCATTTAAAATTTTTAAAAACTATCTTTAAAGGCGTTGAAACATTATTAACAACAACAACAACAACAAAAGTAAATAAAAATTTTATCATTTTATAACATTTTCAGATTTTCAAATGATTTTATTTAAATTTTTATATAAAAAATGTTTTTTATTTAAATTTTTATATAAAAAAATGTTTTTTATCGAAATTTTTATATAAAAATGTTTTTTATTAAAATTTTTATATAAAAAATGTTTTTATTTAGATTTTTATAAAAAAAATGTTTTTATTTAAATTTTTATATAAAAATGTTTTTTATCGAAATTTTTATATAAAAATGTTTTTTATTTAAATTTTTATATAAAAAATGTTTTTTATTTAAATTTTTATATAAAAATGTTTTTTATTTAAATTTTTGTATAAAAAATGTTTTTTATTTAAATTTTTATATAAAAAATGTTTTTTATTTAAATTTTTATATAAAAAATGTTTTTATTTAAATTTTTATATAAAAAATGTTTTTTATTTAAATTTTTATATAAAAAATGTTTTTATTTAAATTTTTATATAAAAAAATGTTTTCTAAAACGTGTGACTCTCCATTTCTTAAATTTTGCGCTAAAACCGAGCGATTACACACACAAATTTCAAACAGCAATGATACAAGATGTTTTTTCTCCTTGAGAGGTTCGACCACTTAATAACAGCATTATGAAGAAAAAAGAAAAGAAAACTACATCGGACTATCCTCTCCTTGATAAAGCCATGTTTTTTTTATGAAAATTCGGACTTTAACAACAAAAAAAAGTAAATAAAAATGATTTTATCATTTCATAACATTTTCAGGTTTTCAAATGTTTTTATTTAAATTTATTTGTTTGTTCTGTTTTTGTAGAGAATAGGAACGACCATTAAGACGGGACACACAAAAGAGTGACACCGTCGTCTGATTAGTAGTATATATAGAGCACGCACGCACCGGGGGAAGAACGACGACTACGACGATAGTCGACTCGGAAACCTTACATGGCGCTACGAACAGGATTTATTTTTCAACATAATTTCTTTTGCACGATTTTTGGAGTATAATGGCGTCAGGACAACACGAGGATGGCCAATACATGCAGTTGATTCAACAAATAATAAATCTGCAAAGAGAAAACAATGAGCTTCCCGGAGGGAGTGCCTCGAGTCGGTCTAACACCAAGAAACCAGACCGGCCACGTATCGAACATGGATTCACCGACGCAGACTGGGCGCTTTTCATCGACTCGTGGGCCCGATACAAACAAATGTGCGGCCTTACCGACCCCGTGGAAATCCGCAATGAACTAAGGACAGCCTGCTCAAATGAGGTAAATAAACTTTTATTTGACTTAGTTGGGCCTGAAACCCTCAATTCTGTCACAGAGGAACAACTCTTAAGGCATATACAGTTCATTGCGGTGAAAGGTCTACACCCGGAGGTGCATAGACATAAATTTCATAACATCAGACAACAGACGGGGGAGGGACCCACACAGTTCTTGGCAAAGTTTCGGTCCCAGGCACGGTTTTGCAATTTCACGGTTCTGTGCCCCAACGAGAACATAGTAGCTGGCCAACTCGTAGCCGGTCTGGCAAATGCGGAGTACCAGTGTAAATTGCTGGCCGAAGCAAATATTCTAACCACTGTGGAGCAGAAGCTTCACAGGCTGGTTAGTTTAGAAACTACAGAGACGTCTGCTCCTCAGTTGCAACGAGGCTCAGAGGGACACTCGACTTTTGGCCTACTAACAACCGAGAAAAAACCATCTCGGAAGGAGCAGCCACTCAAAACCCCTCAGAATAGTCCTTGTGAAGGGTGTGGGAGGACTTCACACCCCAGTGGGTTAAAAAGGCGGAAGAACTGCCCGGCGAGGGGGCTAAAATGTTTTAATTGTGGCGTCACAGGCCACTTACAAAGAGTGTGCCAGAAACAGGAGAGGTCGACGGCGGAGTCAACAAACGATGCCACACGTCAATCGAATATTTTCAGCAGCAGAATGGAGGGGGCACCGGCATGTTACAATCAAAAAGGTAGAATAGCAGCAGTGCCACACCTTGCATGGAGCAGTGGTGGGTTCAGGAGAAGTCCCCCTGAGCCACCACCCTCATTAATGGTCGATGTGTCCCTGATACCAGAGTCCCAGGCTAAATTCGGGTGCGTTTTGGATAAGGGAGTAAGCCGTCGAAAACACCACATCCTGGCCATTGCAGATACCGGTGCCCAGACGTGTTCGAGTGGCCCAGAAATATTGAAAATATTAGGGTGCACCAACAGGATCCTGATACCTACCACCCACAGGATACGGGGAATCACAAACGAACCCCTAGATATCAAGGGGGTGGTCCTGACTCAGATTAAGCTCGGTCAGAAGGAAACGCGACAAGTGGTCTACGTTTCAGAAAACACGTCAGGATTCTACTTGTCAGAATCGGCCCTCAAAGACCTAGGAGTAATCAATCGCGACTTCCCGCATCGAGTATCAAAGGCCGATTTATCGGCTTCAGAAAGTGGGACAGCACCGTGTGGATGTCCGAAAAGAGAATCCGTCCCGGACAAGCCAGCGAGGATCCCGTTTACCCCCACTGGAGATAATAGGGAACGGTTAGAGAAGTGGTTACGTGAACACTTTAAGTCCAGCGCATTCAACACCTGCCCCCATCAACCATTACAAGTCATGGTAGGGAGGCCGCTGGATATAACTTTTACCCCGGGGGCGAAACCATCGGCCATACACACACCCATTCCAGTCCCTCATTACTGGAAGAAAAGGGTAAAGGATGATTTGGATCGAGATGTTGCGTTGGGTATTATCGAACCGGTACCAGCAGGCACACCTACGATCTGGTGTTCGAGGATGGTAGTCGCTCCAAAGAAAGACGGGTCACCAAGAAGGACAGTAGACCTACAAAAATTGAATGCAGCAACGATGAGAGAGACTCATCACACACCGTCCCCTTTTAATCAGGTGTCCATGGTGCCTGCCCAAACCAAAAAGACTGTCTTGGACGCATGGAATGGGTACCATAGTCTGCCACTCTCCCCAAAAGCCTGGGACGCGACCACGTTCATAACGGAATGGGGTCGTTATCGGTATCTCAGGGCTCCCCAGGGTTTTCACGCATCCGGGGATGGGTACACGCGCCGGTTCGATGACATCACAGTTGACATGCCTCGAAAGACCCGGTGTATAGACGACACACTCCTATGGGACAGGTCCTTAGAATTGGCTTTCTGGCATACTGTGGACTATATTACCCATTGTGGTAAAAGTGGGATAGTCTTTAACCCTGACAAATTTCAATTTGCTGACGATGAAGTTGAATTTGCCGGCTTTGTGATAACCTCTGACGGCGTGAAGCCAACTAAAAATATGACGGAGGCTATTCTCAATTTCCCGACCCCAACGAGCATTACTGGTATCAGGTCCTGGTTTGGTTTAGTTAACCAGGTGTCGTATACATTTGCACAGGCCGATATAATGGCCCCTTTTTGAGAGTTGCTGCGGACAAAGAACCGTAAATTTTACTCGGATGACACATTGAATAGACTTTTCGAAGAGTCGAAGAGGAATATCGTTCAGAAAATCGAAGAAGGGGTGAAAACCTTCGATATGAACAGAGCGACCTGCCTTTCAACCGACTTCAGTAAGGTTGGCATTGGGTATTTTCTGTTCCAGAAGCATTGCCAATGCCCAACGGAATTAGGTCCCAACTGTGGTAAGGACCACTGGAAGATGATTTTGGCCGGGTCTCGCTTCACGAAAGATGTAGAATCTCGTTATTCCCCTATAGAGGAGGAGGCTCTAGCGCTGATTTATGGCTTGGAGTCTTGTAGGATGTTCATCCTGGGATCCCCAGACCTATTGGTCACCGTGGACCACCAGCCCCTAGTGAAAATTTTCTCAGATCAGATCCTGGAGAATATAAAAAATCCCCGCCTGTTCTCATTCAAGGAGCGGTCGTTGATGTACAGGTTCCAGATTAGGCATGTTCCTGGGAAACTCAACGCAGCACCGGACTACACATCCCGATACCCGGCGCCGTCAAGACACAGCAGACTAAAGGGCACTGACACTTCCCAGCAAATCGAGGGGAGTATACAAGCATCCATCATAGCTGCATACGCACATGACCCCAAGTTCCGAGCGATCACCTGGGATAGGATAGTCGCAGCTGCAGCCACCGATGAGGAGTGCCGAACGTTGGCGTCATACATTCAAGACGGGTTCCCAAGGTCACGCCACGAACTACCACCAGAAATCCGGCAATTCTGGCCGATGGCAGACCAACTATATTGTCTGGAAGGGGTACCCATAAAAGGGGACAAAATTTTGATACCAAAACGGCTTAGAGCCGAGGTGTTAGAGGCATTACACTCCGCCCATCAAGGGGCGAATGGTATGTTGGCTAACGCCAGGCAACGGTTATTTTGGCCTGGTTTAGACGCCAGCATCCGACAAACAAGGGTGCAATGTCGGAGTTGCAATTCGATCGCCCCATCCCAGCCTAGGGAACCACTAATGCCACCCATAAACCCGGAATTCCCATTTCAAAAGACAGTCACTGACTTGCTAGATATGCACGGGAAAAGTTACATGGTATATGCGGACCGATATACCGGTTGGATTGAGGTCACACCACTACCATCAGGAAGGGCTGCAGCGGTGTGTAACGCCCTGAGGGTTTGGTTTTGCACGTATGGTGCGCCGGAGGAAATATCATCCGATGGAGGGCTACCATTCGATTCACTAGAATACAAATCGTTCCTAGAAGACTGGGGCGTAAAAAGGCGCATATCATCTGCACATTGCCCCCAGAGTAATGGCCGAGCTGAACTGGCCATAAAAACGGCCAAAAGAATGCTGATGGACTGCGTTGATGGCTACGGACACCTACATCATGATCGGGCAGCACGGGCGATGATGACTCATAGGAATACGCCCAGTCAGGACCTTGGATTGTCGCTGGCGGAAATACTATATGGTCGAACAGTAAGGGGCCATCTCCCCGCACTTCGCAAAAAATACTGCATCCACAAGCGTTGGACGGAGACCAGAGATTAGAGAGAGAGGGCGATGGCGAAAAGGCACGTACTTAACAAAGAACAGTACGACATACACAGCCGCCCCCTTCAACAGCTCCGAGTCGGCGAGTCTGTGCAGGTGCAGAATCAGGAGGGACCAAATCCACGACGATGGGCGAAAACTGGGAGAGTCGTCGAGATAATGGGTAACAGGCAGTACAGGATACGGTTGGATGGTAGCGGCAGGATCACATTACGCAATCGCCGTTTCCTCAGGAAAATCAAACCGGTCATGGATACACCGGAGTATCCACCCACTCAACAACCCCATCAACCACCTCCCCAAACACCAAGAAGGGAGGACAGCAAACCACCGTGCAACATGCATGAGATGATGGAGGTGGAAGAAGCTGATTGTGACACATCAGAAACAGATATGGAGGTGGACCAAGATCCGATCAACCACAAGCCAATGCAGACGAGTCCGGTCCCACGACGCAGCATGAGGGTAACACGATCACCAAGGCCACTTTCCCCTCAAATGCAAGGACCAACTCACTACTACACGGAATTCTCCAGTCACATGACCACAAAACGACGGTAGTGTGGTCACATGGTGGGGGGAGGGCATGTAGAGAATAGGAACGACCATTAAGACGGGACACACAAAAGAGTGACACCGTCGTCTGATTAGTAGTATATATAGAGCACGCACGTACGCACGCACCGGGGGAAGAACGACGACTACGACGATAGTCGACTCGGAAACCTTACAGTTTTATTATTATATTTTGTTAACAATATTTTCAATGATTTGAATAATACCTTTTTTTTTTGAAAAATCTTTGATTTTCTTTGACGACGGCTGTATCTGTGTAATGTAATAAAGACGCAAGCAGAAATACCTTTTTTTCAATTTATTCAACTGAATTTTAAAACGACAAATGCGGCAAGTGGCCAGGAATGCACATTAATAAAATAAAAATAATAAAAACATGTATTCAAATAAGAAAATAAAGAAAAAGCAAACGGCAAGATCACACGAGAGGAGATATGCAAATAAACAAAAAGTCACTTTAATAAAAAAAAAAAAGTTATTATCAGAAAATTCTAACAATACGTATAGGAGTACCGTAATAAAATGAAAGTCTAGGATTAATAGCAGCAGTCCAAAATTAGATCCTTGATTGTAGTTCCATGAAAATAAATATTTTGAGGGCTTTTCGGAATTTTGAAGGTTAACAGATCATCAAATGCCAGCAAGTGGGGGGGGGCAAATCTTACGACCGCCCCGGGCAGCAAAAACAGTTACTACGTCACTGTTTATAATGAAATGTATTTGTAATGAAATGTATTTGTAATGAAATGTATTTGTAATGAAATGTACTTGTAATGAAATATTTACGTCATTTTCACATCTTGATTGACTGCTTTCAATGATCTTAATAGTTGTCCAAACCTTTTTATTCTCAGTTGTATGTTCAAGTCTTGCAATTGTTTGGTTTAGAGTTTCACCATAGATGTTGATATGTATCGTGCGTGAGGGAATCTTCTCGATAAATTTAAGCCATGTTGTTAGAGTCTTTCCCACCTTCTTTTTCACTGGTCGAAGTGTTTAATCGCTGTGAGATCCAATTTGTATTTGTTGGCGCTTTTCTCCACATTCACTCAATATTCTTTGTGCATTTAACGCTCCAAAGTTTAAACTCAATGACATGAGGCGACCGCAATATTTTTCACACGTATCTGGAGATATTCATATATATCTGGAGATATTCATATAAGTAAAATTAATTAATGATAATAAAAGTAATTAAACTGCATCGTCATAGTCATGCAAACGATTCAAATAATTAATAATGTATAAGAGTTATCCTTGAAGTAATTTTGTGAGATAGACTAAGGAATACAAATATCGAAAAGAGGCTTAATCCATTTAACAGATCCATCAACGGCATTAGTTGAAAAATGAAATCAACGTAGTTTGGACATGTACTCTGGCTACTGGACTCTAGCTATGTCAAAAAAATCAAGAAGGTTTTGTGGAATAAAGATGGAAAGATGTGCTGACCAGATATTGGTTGAAACTGTCATACTGCTCCTGACATCTGAAAGATGAACATAAGACTATTATGGTGGAAATTTATTTCCATGTGACTTAACTCTCACATGCACACAAGTCTAGTAAGTAAGGAATAATAAGAAAGAAGTCAAGACATTTATTATTTTAGTTATTCAAACTTTATTTTAGTTCATGAATTTTCAAATGAAATGAAATTAGAATGAATAGTTGTAGGATTTGGAATAGAAATTAACCAACGACCAATCAGTGGAACTATCACTACTTATTCAACACTGTCTATTGAACTTTCAACAGTTCACTTCCAATAATTAGAAAAACAAAACAAAATTTTCAAGCTTACCTTATATAAGGCTGTGTTGAATAAGTATTCTTACTGAGCATAGTCTGTATATCTTACATATGAAGTTATTTTTTTTTAGATTTAAAAGTTGCTCCTAAATAGCATTTAAGCTGATACATCAAACTTTGATTCTGACTAATTTCCATTTGTTATTGTTGTACCATGTTATTGGCATACTACATTTGTTTATTTGTTTTTGGTTTGTTTTTGTTTTGTTTTTTTGCTTGTTTTTTGTTTGTTTGTTTGTTTGTTTGTTTGTTTTTGTTTGTTTTTGTTGTTTTTTTTTCGTGCAATCTCGCCCAAACAGCAGATAATATGAGAATAGTTTTCAATTCTGAACCACAAATCAAAATCAGCAATTTTTAATTGCAGATGTAAAAAGAGTTATCTCCTTTATAACTAAAATTTTATTTATTTTTTTATCTAAGTAAATATAAAAGATATGCAAATAAATAATAATTGAAAACTAAAATAACTTCACTGCATCGTGGATAGATAAATAAATTGTTTAATCCTCGTCAGTTGAAATTTGGAGAGGAGTTAAAAAATTTAAAATCCTGATATTGACCGGTGTCACTCGGTATATCTTTGATGGGTGGCTTCTTTTTGATTTCTTGCTTTTTGTGAACAGCTTTTTCAGTAAGGAAATATTTTTTATGACTATTTAAAATAATTTATTTCACAAGCATAGCAAAAACATTAAACCCTTTAACGTTTTTGGCTATGCTTCAGTGCATCTATATAAAACAGGTCCATTCTACAGCTAAAGGATAGTTTATTTGAAAGGAGGAAATAGAAGACACAATTGACTTATTGTACCTTGGATCTTCATGAGCAGTTAAATATGCAGGATGGTTAAATAAATTGGTTTATTCTTTGTAGGTAAAAAGAGAAGGATGTTTACCTTAACTGCTTTCCTACCTCTACTTTGGCTAGATTGGGATAGGTCCTATTTACTTCCTACTGGGTGAGTGTCTGTACACAGCCTAACTTTTTACCCCCCACACATGTAGTTTTCAAAGAGCATGATTTTTGAATGATAAATATTTAAGAGATCTATGATAAGAATTCCCAAAGTTTTATATTTTTGGATATCCATGACTTTTAAAACAATAAAATATGTAGCATTTAAATATTTATAGATTTGATTCTGAAGTTGGATAAAGCTGCGAAATCATAAAATGAAATTATATAGATTTTGCATAACTTAATATTTCATTTTCTTCTCTTTCTTTTATTTTCTCTCTTTTTTTTTTGTTTTCTGTGTTTTGTAATTTTTGTTACTCAGTTTTTTTTTTGTTTAGCTTCCTTTCCTGACCGAATTATGACCTAGCTGTTTCACTATGTTCTTTTTATTTTTTGCAGTCTCCATCTCTATCTATTCCTCTGTCTGTCTGTCTGTCTGTCTGTCTGTCTGTCTCTCTCTCTCTCTCTCTCTCTCTCTCTCTCTCCATTTCTTATTCTTTTTCTTCTTTTTCCTAGTTTAAACATCTCTAATATGCACCTTATGGATCATTAACTTTGGTGCTATCATAAGATGTTTATTTCAGATGATACAGAAAATAGTATCAAATATATTTTTATAGTAATATCATATCTATGTCAAAATTCTGGCATCATGATAACCCTACTCCTATTATGTTTATCTATTATTAAATGTGAGTTAATCAATCTTTTCCCTTATGGTCATTTCTTTATACTTTAATAACACAAGATACATGCTAAAATACCCTTTAGTTCTGGAATTGAGTTATGTTTGAAAAGAATGTTTTAATTGATCTCATTAGCCATTATTTATTATTAACTGAACGAGTCACTTTTAGCTATAAACTTCTATCTCCCCCTTCTACTTCGTCAATTCAACCACTATTTTATATTTTAAAATTTCGATATTTTCAAGAATAGCGATCATATTATATTTATGAAAAATTATTTTTAAATGAAATTGGAATCGTCTTACTGCAAATGTCTCTCATGGTTGACTAATCTTGTATTCAAATACAACAATCAACTAAATACAGGATTGTAGCGTTGCAACTGCAACTAGTACCTGTGTGGCTGTGGTGTTCTTCAATGTCCACAGTGCATCCACTTTATCGACAGAATCAGCTGGTTGAATTTCTCTAGTCGCAGCTGAAGTTTTCATCTTCTCTCATTGTAGACATCTTTTTCTCAATAGCAGCTTTGATAAATGTTGTTAACAGAAAAAACATTACAAATGCATTTGGGCTTTTAAAAATCTCTTTGGATTCACACTCTTTCTTTACATATAAAACGACCTGATCCCTACCCCATAGGGAGAGCAACTATCCAAAAGCTTGATTGCTCTCTTTAATAACTAGGGCTATGAAAAAAGAATATTCTTTTCATTGTTTTGACTCTCGAGTATATATCCGATACAGTTAGACACAGTTAATCAACCGATAGCCACACGACTTTATATAAAAGCATACAAGATATCAACGGATACACACTCGAGAGTCAAAACCATGAAAAGAATATGCTGTTGTCTTAGCCCTAGTAATGATTCAGTGAAAAAAAATATATCTTCCATGCTCATTCGCTACATAAAGACCAATGACGTCATTGCAGAGACATGTAGCTCTCATTCAAATTCTACCTAATGAGATTTTGCACATTATTAAATCCACACCAAGGCAAATCCATATTGAACACTAAAATCGATCTTATTGAACACTAAAATCGATCTTATTGAACACTAAAATCGATCTTATTGACACTAAAATGACTGCAGGTCTTTATTTCAAGTTTCAATCTCTTTTACCACAATTAAGATTCACTGGTCAATCCAAGTTTGGATTCATAATCGACCTTCTCCTAGATGAGTTGCCTTTTCCAAGTGGCATGCAGAGAAGAGCTTATGGGGCAGTCCCCCCCCCATACATCCAAATGGGGGAGAAAATACAACTCCTTTTTTCAAATATTTCTCAGTACTAGGACTTATAGTTGAGTATTTGGGGCATACAAAGAAGGAATTGGCTCCGGATATCATGAAAGCATTACCTGATCTCTATGCACCATTGCCTTTTCCATAACTTGTGATTTCCATCCTCTATATGTATACGTCCTTATGTACATGATGATATCAATTCAGTGTCATGCAGTGCAGCTATTATGAAAGTCTTACAGAAAAACTTGTTGGCTGGCTAGTCATCTTCCTCGTTATATAAAATATGTTTAGTAAATATCAAGGAGTGCCTCTTTTGGTATGGATAGTGCAATTATTTCAGTACTAGAGATTACTTTGAAATATATTACCTAGTCACAGAATAAAAATCATCTTTTTTATCATCTTATCCTGGTAATATATTTAAAGAACTTAAATATACACAACATTCAGTTATACAATAGATATCAGTATAAAATCTTTCTACTGCAATATTTTGCCATGACTTTGTGAAATTCAGTCTTCAGCATCACCAACATTAAACAGTAATCAGTAAACAACTAAAACTACTCCTACTGCTGATAAACTCATACATATATCTCTACTGACAAACTTTTTTGCTTACATACAACAAGCATGAGAGGCATGTACACACATTGCTTACATTAACTATTGAGCTTATTTGTACATAATGTTTCATACAATGTCACGTACTAGCACAATACACACATGCACACTAATGAAAACAGGACAAGAGATTCCGTCTAGTAATCTTTTATTCAATTAAGAATCTTACTACTAGTCTACTTGACAAGCGGAGATGTACAGCTTTTATAGGTTGGATTATCAAAGAGGAGATAATCCATATTTACAACATTCTCCCCCCACCAAATTTCTCACTCATAGGTAAGAAAGTTCCTTAAATGTCCGTGCTTGCAGTGGCTGCCTCAGCAGTCCATGATTCGGGGTCAGAGTACTCAAACAGGGAGGCTTTTCAGTGCAAGTCTGTCTGTGGGCTCTAAAATACCTTGCTCTGAAATGTTTCCTTCTCAGAAGAGCAGACCGTTCCACATCAGAGTCAGTCTCTGGATGAACACATTTTTTCGGTGCTAGTCCTTCATCTGTCAGGGATTCAGGTGTTGACTCATCTGAAGTGTGTGACAGAGCCCCAACGGAGACAGTGTCATTAGATGACATGTAAGGAGCAATTTTAGTGCCATGATCTTCCAGAGCAGCTTCAATCTCAGGGGGAATTGGTCTGTCCTCAGGAATTGTTCATGGTCCTGGTACATCTCTGGTAAGTGCTAGGTCTCTGAGAGACACATTAGACTCTCTATCATCTGCAAGTCGTACTAGAGCGTACTGCTGGTTTGCCAGGGGATCATATTTGGTGTAACATGCATGTCATCTCTAAAACACAGAACTGGATTGAGAAAGCCAAGATGGAAGCAAATCTCTTGCCAAACTCCATCGTTGAAAAGGTAAAAAGCTTTCATGTGTGATGGCATTCGTGGCAGTACACAATAGGGATCAAATGGCGTATAATGCAACAGGCAGGAGATTTTCCCAATTATCAACCGAACATCCATTATTTGATGCAGCTAATTGAACAGTCTTCCAAATAATGCCATTATATTTCACATTGGCTGTTACCCTTAGGGTTGTAGGGAGTTGTCTGGCTTATAGCTACTCCTCATACCTGTAGAAATTGTCAAAGCTGCTCTGAAATGAAAGAAGCCACTCAGTCTGAATATATATAATGAACTCCAAAGACAGCAAATAGTGAACAGAGGCATTGTATAATTGCAATAGTCGATATGTTTGAGCAGGGAAAGACAAAAGAAAACCGTGAATATTCATCGACAACAGTTAATATATATCGGTTCTTTGTTTTGCTTGGTAGCAATCCTTTAAAATCAAGATTGAGTCTTTCAAACGGTTGTGTTGATTAGTTCAAAGCTTTCGATAGGGTCAATCATCGTTTCCTGGCATCTGTCTTAGAGGCCGCCGGTTTTAAACCGGACTTTTGCAAGTGGATCTCCATAATGTATCAACAGCCCACGGCTGTCGTGCAAGTCAACAGAAAGCGCTCGAAACCGTTTGTTATCTCTTGGTCGGTTCGTCAAGGTTGTCCGCTGTCACCCCTGCTTTATGTCCTGGCCTTGGAGCCTCTGCTCCGCAAGCTGAGACATGGGGAGGCAAATTCGGCCCTGCGCGGAATGGCTCTACCTGGCGGCTCAGCCGCCAAGGTATCCGCATTCGCCGATGATGTCACGGTCTTCATGTCGGGCTTCAGAGACACTGAGATCATGTCGGAGGCACTTGCACAGTACGAAAGAATCATGGGGGCCAAGATAAACCGCAGCAAGTCGGTAGGACTGCAGTTGGGTGCCTGGAGTGGCAACACAAACCTCCCAGCGCCCTTCAGCTGGATAGATGGCCCTGTCCGGATCCTCTGTATGTGGTTCGGACCGGGTTTCCAGCTTGACAAGAATTGGTTGAAGGTACGGTCAAAGGTGGAGGCTGCAGTCAATTCGTGGCTTCCTAGGAAACTTTCCTTAAAGGGTAGAGCTGAGGTGTGCGCCACTTACGTCTTTCCTCTCATCCTTTACTGACTGGCCGTACTTCCCCTGCCTGCACAACGCCTAACAGCTCTTGTCGAACTCTTGTCCTCGCTTCTTTGGGACAGAGGAAGATACTGGGTGAGCAGACAGATCTGTATTCAACGTCCGTGTGAGGGAGCATTGGGAATGCCGGACTTGAAGTGTCATCGAGATGCTGAGAGGCTGGCCTTCCTCAGCCACTATATGCAAGATGACCAACCGTGGCACCCCGTGGTTACTGCCGCCTTCCCCGACCTCATTCTCGACCCTTCTATTGAGAGCCGTCGTAGGCCATGGGGAAACTCTACCTACATGAAAGAGTGCCGAACCGTGCTAAAACGACTACCAAGGTCCAGCAACCTTGTGACTGCTACCCGTGGGGAACTCCACAGGGATCTAGTGTAGGAGACCACCGACGACCCATTATGCGCGCATTTAGGTTGGCAGCAGAGTGAGATCCGCTCCGCATGGAGCTGGGTGCCACGTTCGAGTCATCTGAACAATTCGGAATTCTCTCTGACCTGGCGATTGGCCCGAAATGCACTTCCACTCAACAACATACAATGCAGTTCCGGGTTTTTGGAGTCGCCTGATTGTCCCCGTTGTGGGACAACAGCTGTAGAAACTACTGATCACACTTTCTTCGATTGCCACAAACTCCGCCAGTACTGGTCAGTGAAGTGACGGCTCGCATCGATCCTGAGCATCCTCGCCCAATTACTGTATCCAATGTCATGGACAACGTGAGGCCACCGTTGGACCGGGAAAGATAAATGGTCTACGTTATGATCCCGGCCGTGGCAAGAACGGTGATTTGGACATTGCGTCGGCAAGGTTTCCGGTGTTGTCTTTTTCTGATCAGGATCTGATTGCTTTCTTTAAACACTAACTACGGATGAAAATCAGATGTGATAGAAGAAGGCTGCATCGCGCTGCATTTGACAGAAGATGGATATAGGTAGCAAGTCTGTGTGTATGAAGAGGAGCCAAATTTGAATACGTGTTCCCCACCTAGGTGTGGAACACGCAGTTCCATAAAGTAAAATTAAACAAGTAGCCTCTCAGCTAGTTGAGTGTGTGTTCCATCTCTACCCGATTAGGAAGCCTCCAAGATCCCCACCCCCTCTTACTTGCAATTTTTGTTTTAATCCCTTCCTCTAAATTTCACCCATCTTTGAGAGATAGAAATACAAACTAACCCCCATCCCTTACCCACAAAAATTTTCTTTTCTCCATTCACCCCCATCTAGAGGGCATCCCCACCTTTTACAAACCTAGTGGAACGGGCAGTCTATCAACTAGACGGGGTTGGGAGGGTCCTACTAATCACCTTTTGTTTTTTCTTCCCCCCGCCCTCGACACAAATGAATTATTGTACCATTTTATTGTTATCTTTTTTTGCTTTTACATGTCAATAAAAAATGTTTTAAAAACTGGGAGTTAAGTAGGACGCCCCCCAATATGAAAGGGTGAATGCGGTATTATGGTGAAAGAAGATACTAGCTGGGAGAAACTTTTGATTTTGCTTAGTTCTGGAGTGACAAGGACGACCAACGACCCCCACAATACCCCCCTTTGAGTTGGCCATTTGCCTAAGTTTTTTGTTCATTGTTGATTTTGACTGTATTTTTAACATGAATAAAAGATTTAATATCTCAAAGTGTAGTATCTGTTCTCCCAGTTACTTATTTTTGATTTTTTTCCAAGAGGTCCGCCACTTGACACACCCGTCAAGTTTAAGGCTTTCACTTTTGTCACTTTTGTGACTTTACTAACCTTTGTTAGTGAGACCGACCCCCTCTTTGGGGAGTCTGGACCCTTTTCGCTCCCCCAGGACCGACGCCGTTGTGTGGTAGTCTGGACCCTAAAACCGATCCCTTCTTTGGAAGTTTGCTGTTCTCGGGACCGACAACACTTTCTTTGGTAGACGTGACCTGGTCGGTTTAGCTTTAGTTTGTTGGGTACTTCGTTTCCTCCTCACCTCTGAGGTTGAAATGGTCTATTCTCTCCTCTCTTAATTGCCTGAGCAGCACTCTGACCTGCCAGGCCCAATCTTTGTCTTCCTTCGCTGCTCTCCCAGTGGATTGAGCAGACCGGGTTCTCTTTCTCACTTCCTTGGGGTGGTTTGTGGGTAGGGTGACGTGGGTAGGGCGGGTGTTTCGTTTCTGCTCCCCTCTCTGGGCAGAGATGTCTATCCTCTCTCTCTCTTAATCTCTGACCCGCTAGCACCCACTGCATCTTCCTTCGCTGCTCTTGCGGGGGATCTGAGCTGACTAATCCGACATCCCCGTGAGGGGAGGTCAATCCACTTTCTCTCTTCTGACCTCACCCACTCCCCTCCACCTCCCCCCATTTCCCTGCATTTTCTTTTCTCCCCTGCTACAATTTGGTCCGCATCAGCGGCCAGTCCAGTTTTTTTCCACGTGATGCCAGGGAAAAGGCGTATACCACCTCAGATGCACCACATCGCCCCACTGGACTACTCCCCATCGGAGGGAGCACCTCACACGAGGGATGAAGAGGAGGAGAAAGCCAGGGTAGGGCCACAGCCCGCGGTGACCCAGCCAGATTCAACATCAGGAGGGAAACCAATCCCGCTCCCAGCTCCCCACGAGGGCCACTCCCCAGACCGGGGAGTCAAAGAAGCGGCTGGAGAGGGAATGAGGTGCGATCAGGATGGTACACATCCTGCGACACCCCTTCCACCTCAATCCTCGTCAGTTGGAGAAAGCACTCCTGCCCAGGCTCCCCAAGAGGACAACTCCAAGAGGAAAGGGCCATACGCACTGTACTTGAGGCTGTCGCCCATGTTTCTGCCTCTTCTGATGGATGTGTTCAACCATTGGTTTGCTGAGGGATCCATCCCAGGGCAGGTAACCAAGGGAATGATCACATTGCTGAAGAAAGGTGACGGGCATGGAGGAGAAGAGTTAGACGACTACAGGCCCATAACTCTGCTAAACACGGAGTTTAAGATTTTGGCAAAGGTCCTGTCGAATCGGCTGCAGGTTGCTATTGATGAGTTGGTTGAACCGGAAGAAAACTACACTGTGAAGGTGAGATCAATTCAGAACAATTTGCACCTGATCCACACGATCCTAGATAGGGAAATAGTTGACGACACGGAAGCTAGCTGAGTGTGTGTTCCATCCCTCCTCGATTAAGAAGCCTCCAAGATCCCCACCCCCTCCTTCTTGCAATTTTCGTTTTCACCCCTTCCTCTAAATTTCACCCATCTTGAAGAGAAAGAAATACAAACTAACCCCTATTCCTTACCCACAAAAAAATTTTCTTTTCTCCAGTCATCCCCATCTAGAGGGCATCCCCACTTAGAGACTGACTTGCAGAAGCGAGGTTCCTTCTACAAACCTAGTGGAACGGGCAGTCTATCAACTAGACAGGGTTGGGAGGGTTGTACTAATCACCACCCCACCCCTTTTTCCTCCCGCCCTCGACACAAATAAATTATTGTACCATTTTTATTGTTATCTTTTTTTGTTTTTACACGTCAATAAAAATTGTTTTAAAAATTAGGAGTTAAGTAGGACGTCTCCCAGTATGAAAGGGTGAATGCGGTATTATGGTGAAAGAAGATATTAGCTGGGAGAAACTTTGGATTTTGTTTAGTTATGGAGTGACAAGGATGACCAAAAACTCCCACAATCCCCCCTTTTGAGTTGGCCATGTGCCTAAGTTTTTTGTTCATTTTTGATTTTCCATTTATTTTTAACATGAATAAAAGATTTAATATCTCAAAGTGTAGTATCTGTTCTCCCAGTTACCTCATTTTTTATTTTTATCAGTCATACCTTTTTCCGCTGCAGCAGGCTCAAGCCCCTCCTAGGGTACGTCAACAAGGTAACGGCTCGCATCGATGCCAAGCACTGACTCGAACTCAACGTGTCATATTTTGTGGAGAACATTGATCTGCTGCTGCCTATGGAGAAAAGAATGGGTTTTTTTAGCGATACTAGCAGTAGCGAGGATGGTCATATGGATCACAGGCCTGAAGCAAGTCCGCGAAGGGATATCTGTTCCAGATCAGGATCTGATCGTCTACTTTAAACATCTGCTTAAAGTAAAGATCAGATGCAATTGGAAGAGGTTACCTCGAATGGCCTTTGACAAGAGGTGGATGCATGACGCTAGCTTGTGCATCCAACGAGGCGCCAAGTTTGAATTTGTGTTACCACCATAAGCATGGCACACGCTATACTGGGTCCTACAGAGCCCATCCCGCTAGGTTAGACAAACAAAAAGTTAAGAGACTCTTGACTGGTAGTACAAATGAGATCCTGTCCCCCAATTGTTTGTTTTTTGGCACTAGAGAACCTTCCGAGGCTACCCTACCACTACGCCCACCCCTATCTTTTTGTTTTATCACCCCCTGGTCAACCCCTACTCGAAGGTCGCCGCCTACCCGCCCCCCATCCACCCCCCTTTTTTGTTTTTGACAATTATGCATTTTTCCTCCCTACTCCCGATAAGAATCCTTCCCAATCCCTACTAGGGATCTTCCCGCTTGTTTTCGGTGCCCTGGAAAACAGTAGGTTATCTAACTTTCTAGATTAGCTCAGGGAGGGACCTTACTAACAATGCAATAGGCAATTTTATTTTTTGCGTATTTTTCTAGATTCCCCACTCCCAACACGAACTGTTTTTCTTCCAAAATTCAGGAACTTTTTATTTTCCAATGAATTGAACTTTTTTCACACGCACACACACACATTTTAATTATAATGGAGTTGGTCTCCATTTTCCCTTCACTCCTCATACCAATTGTCACTACCCTAGTGGTTCCTTTATGTCACTACCTTGCTCCCCTACTCCCTGGAGAGTTGGTCTCCATTTCCCCTTCACTCCTCACATTAAAAACCGCCCTTGTGCCTAATTTGCTCGATGGGGGAGCAAGTAAATGCCAAGCCCACATATAAGACCTTGGTCAATGAAGGGGCAACCCTACATACCAATTGTCTCTATCTAGCTCCCCTACGCCCCGGGGAGTTGGTCCCCCCCCCGTTTTCCATTCACTCCACACATTAAAAATCGGCCTTGTGCCTTATTTGCTCAGTGGGGGAGCAAATAAATACCTCAAAGTGTAGTATCTGTTCCGGCAGATACTGCAAGCAAAGACAATATGTGGGGGTAACCCCACATATCAGACCTTGGTCAATGTAGGGGCAACCCTTCATACCAATTGTCACTATCCAGCTCCCATTTCCTACCCATTGGGAGCTGGTCCCCTTTTCCCTTCCCCCTCTCTCTCTCTCTCCACAATAAAAAACGGCCTTGTGTCTAATTTGCTCAGTGGGGAAGCAAATAAATACTTCTTGGCTGGGATCAAAGTGTAGTATCTGTTCTGCAGATGCTGCAAGCTATGACTAGCAAAGACCAGCTATGACTAGCAAAGACCAGATGTGGGGGCAACCCCACATGCCTGACCTTTAACCAGCTCCCATTTCCCACCTCCCGGGAGCTGGTCCCCTTTTTCCCTTCCCCTTCCCTTCACTCCTCACATTAAAAATCGGCCTTGTGCCTAATTTGCTCGGTGGGGGAGCAAATAAATACCATCTGTTCTGCAGATGCTGCACTTAATTTGTACCAGTCAATGGAGGGGAAACCCTCTATACTGGGACAATTATTATTTTTGGTAACCAGAGTGCCCCCTTTTTGCCTACTTTTAGGGGAGCTGGTTTTTACCCCACATTAAAAATGGCCTTGTGCCTAATTTGCTTTGGTGAAGAAGCAAATAAATACATTAAAAAGAGTGTAATTTTAGAGAAACAAAAACGATGTGGACTATTTCAAACCGCTGTCAAAATTTTACTTTAAAAATAAATAAAATAATATTAAGATTATCGGATTTAGGTGATCTTAACAAAACTAAACTAAATAGGATATGGGGGTGTGAGTTGGTGTTCACCAATTCATAATCAGGATCTGTCAATTTTTAAGACCAAAGTTGTAGGTTCAGGAATCTCTACAAGTCGAAAGTTGTAGAATTTCACCGGGATCGTTAAAGGTAAATTTAACCAGATCTCCGATTTACAGAAGGATTTCACCGAATAATCACATCCACACCCCTATAAAATCAATAACTTCGAAAAAATAACGACATCCGACAAAGAACTCCAGATCGCTGTATTGGGAGGAAATAACATTTATTTACATGTTTAAGAAACAGTAATTCAAATTATTCCAACCTTAAGGGTTTTACAACGATTGTTCATTAGAGTCTTTGCCAATAAGTGTCTCGTGGAAAAGGCATAAAGTTTATGATGACTGATTGTCATGAACAGAGGGACACACGTGGTTATTTTCTGGGGGGGAAAAGAAAGCCATAAGCTACGTAAACGTCTTGTATGTGTGCGTGCTTGTCACATGTGAAAACAGCAGTTCGAAATAGCATTGTCGAAATAAGGAATAATTCTCGTTCGATATGATAACTTTCCATGTTGAGAATTAAAGATACATAACGTGTAGAAAGTCATGTTAGGTGATTTAACATCCCCCAAAGACGGAGCCTCTTAGACACGAATCGGACTGGTGAAATCTGAAGAGAAAACTGGTTTGGTTTTCGCGGCATTCTCAGCGAAACTGTTGTACGTCTGAATGGACGGAGTCCACGCTGAGGACGGGCAGCACTGATCTTTACTCGTAAAACTGCATTCCTGGACTGGTTTGAATTTCGCGGGCAAAATCTTATAGACGCATGTTCTAGAACATTCCAGTCTGTCTGTTGTATTACTGCGCATGGAGCGCAACAATACTTCCTTTTTGCGTGTGTACGGGTGGGTATTACGACATTGTGTCATTGCGCGTTCTGATATCTGTGGACGTTGAAACGGTGATTACTATGAAAATGTCTCTGCCAAAGTTCCGGCCGTATGTAGCAAATGTTACTGTACCTCTCTCTCTCTCTCTCTCTCTCTCTCTCTCTCTCTCTCTCTCTCTCTCTCTCTCTTTCTCTCAATATAATTTTAATAACATTTCAACGGAGTTTCGGAATTGAGACCACCTCGTGTCACATTTTCCTAGTTTAAGGGCATTAAAGCCCTTAAACTAGGAAAATGTGACACGTTTTACATTATTGATGTCTATGAGTTCATTTGTCGAGCATTTTTTTGTTGTTGTTGTTGTTGTCTGCTTTCCTTCCTTTAAGACTTGAGTATTTTTTTTTTTTTTTAAGAAAGAAAAGTTTCGGAATAGTGACCGCATCGTTTTTTGTTTTTTTTTTCTTTATTTCTTTCAAACGGCAGATTAGTGTCAATTACCACGTTTACAACATAGTGACCGAAAAGAAAAAAAAAATTCATGCGCCGAGGAGGTGTTCAATTTCATGGGGATAGAGCGTCAATATTTTTGCACCTTCATTGTAAAATGGCGCTTATTTTAGAGCCTGTGTAACAGCTAATCCCTCTTTTAGATTGTAGAACGCTGTTTCCTCGGCCATTACTCAGAAATTAATCTAACTTCCAATTACGGGTTTCAGCTGCACCTGTCATATAATAAGAGCCTATTTTATAATTAACTAAAACAATACCTGTCCCAAGATGGGTAATATTAATTCCATGAACAGAACAGTTTTGAACAACTTTTATGTCTCCTTAAGAAGATTAAAATCAAGAGATAATGAAATTAAACCTTATGTCAGGAATTTCAATTTTTATTACATTATTTAACTTAAAAAAATGTCTAAAATTTAAGACTTGAGAAAAAATTGAAACGCAGTGAATTTTGCTTAATTGTTGTCTAGTGATTATAAACGAATTTAATGCAAATCTGAAATATTTGAATTTTTCAATGGAATGTTGTGCAATAATTATACCCATTAAAAATTGCCATCTAATATCTATTGTGAAAAATTTCCGAGATATCTGAATTTTTATAAAAGGCTTCCACCTCCTTTATACCTCCTTCGTATAAAGCTAAATTAAACTAAATATAACCGACATTACCTTCCTTTACTCCTAGTACCTGTATTTCAAGTTTTATGATGATCGATTAATTAGTTCAGGAGTGAATCCTGTACATACATATATAAATAGAGCTAATGACAAAGTGAACATTAAAAGACTTGTTTTCTTCCAATAATCTTTCTATAAACGTGACATTTTGATAAAAGTCTTATTTTTTGTTTTGTTTTCTTTTTGATTTTTAAATACCAGCGTAGCATGAAAAACGGCCAGTCAATACTGTGGTTGTGACATTTGATTTGCTATTTTCAGTCTCCTCTATCATGTTATGTGTTCTTAATGTTTGTCTGATTTATTTCTTGCTTCCTTTGTTCCAGCTTGTTTGACTCGATAGTCTAGTAGTCTTCATCAATTTGCTGTTTTAATAGGTCATTATAATAAATCTTCCTATTTCAATAATTTCTTTTAAAGAACTGCAGGCTTGCAGAAAACTCCTTTTTGCTGACTGTTTTCCCCCTACCTAGTCTTTTCAAAACTAAGGTCAATGGGCATTTCCTTCCTTTTCAATAGGTCCTGGATATGACCTTAAACTATATCCAGTGGTGAGGCCCCAGCTTGCGGGCCTTGGGGAGTGTGGAGCCACCCTTTAATTGCCATTGCACCCAGGTCCACTCTGACCCGGAGTGGTAGTACCTGTTAGGGTCTCAACTATGGGTTAAATAGAAACCGGCTTGAAAACAACAAATATTTTCTATTAAAAAATCTTTCTTCAAAATCTTTAGATTCGGCATTAAATAACCTGAAAAGGGTTGATATGCCGTAAAACAAAAACAACCAATCCTTTTCAATAATCATTCTTTTTAGCCTTTTATATGAAATTGTTGCATAGCCATAGTGATTTCATGCCTTGTCTGGAACGACTCCCATAAACAAAAGAAAAAAAGTGATAGACACCCAAAAGCCGTGAGTTCAATTTCTAGTTCCAGCACTCTTAAAAAAAATATTTCTCGATAAAGTAGTTTTTTTCTAGATTAATGGCTTTTCACAAAAAATCTTGTTTATTTCAGATTTAGGTACAAAAAAGAACGATAATTCTCAAATTTGTCCCATAAATTCTTACCACTATTGAACTGCTGCACTAAGTGAGGCCTTTGAAGTAATAGCAGCGTGAATGCAAGAATTTGATTTGATCAGATGAGTGATAAATCTCATGTGAACCATCCAATCTATGACTGAAGCAATTTCAGCTTGTTTGATCTCCATGCACCTTACAGACAGTGCATTTACCGTATATCAGCAATTGACTTAAGGAAAAACGGGATATTTTGCTTCTATTAAAGATGTCATATTTACAGCACCTGCCTCACTCGCATGCAGCATAGATGTTGTGGCAGATTGCTTACTCCTAGCTGAAACCGTGGACGTTTTCCTGGTGTACCTACTGATGCTTTCTATTGCCTTAAAGTTGTCTTCGTTTATACAATTGAATAAAAAAACATATCATAAAACTTTAATTAAACTTGGAAATACGATTAAAAAATAGCGAGGATCAGTAAAAAGAGCCATAGCTAGCTCGTAGTACTCACGTCAGGCCTGGGGCCAAAGCCCCCCGGCAATGTTTGCTGTTGGACATAGAACTTTGATTGGTAGAGAGCATTAGTTGTTCAATGGCACATCTCCAATCTTACTCGTTGAACATTGTGTCATTTTCAGACATGACAGAAGACTCCTATCGCTTTTGGAATTCCTACACAACTGGCCAACTAGTAGATGGTTTGCAACGAAAAAGAAAATCGGTTTTCATCAAACAGAAAGGGAATCATTTTGTCTTTTCTAGGGTGACAATTTTATCGTTCCACCCTGTAGGCTTCTCTGTCATATTGAAAAACTTCTATATGCTTCTTCCTGAATGGAAGAGATGAATGTTTCCTAAATTTTGACTCAAACAAGAACTATATTGAAAGATGCCTCATTTGGGCACACATCTATTATGGTGGCCGTGGGGCTAACATGCAACATGAAATCACAGACAAAAAAAACAAAAATGGACTAGGTACTAAAAATGAGATTGACTTAACCAATTAGTAAGGGATTGTTTCACTCAGTGCAGCAAGTGGAAGCATCGAACTTTCCACTTTGGAAGAAGAGTGGTTCATGCTCTCTTTGTGGAGAAATGGGTTATGCTTCTCAAGACTGTCTGAAAAAAAAAGTTAAGAGACAGCAGTTACACATGAACTTCTTTCTCAGGCAAGATATGCCAACCGTAAGAATTTCTGATTACTCTTGCCTTATCATCTTGGAAGTGAATCGGACATAGCAAAAGCAGATTCTGCATATGGTTACTGCTGGCAATTGAAAGTAGCCGTGTGTCCTTCAGCTTCTGACTGAGAACTGTTAGGGTTAGGAAAGGTGGTTATATTTGAGGTTCTGCTAATGATGGAGAAACATCTTGATTTTAACCTCCTTTAACCACACCAGCCTGATTTTTGGAGTGAAATTGATAGTGAAAGTAAAGAAATAGAACGCTGATTCTAACTTTTTTTCTCTTCTTTTTTTTTTCTCTCTCTGTTTTGAGAAATAACAAACGTTTCGTTGAGCATGAGCACGACTTGAACGTTGAACGAATTTACGTGACTGACATCGGGATTGATTCCTGAAAAAAAAACAAAAAACTATAGACAATCTTTTACTTTTGTTTTTGTATTTTAAAAAGTGGTTCCCCGTCTTTTAATAAAAAAATGATGAAGTTATCATCTCCGACTCATAAAGATGACAACCAAATTATTACGGGTGGGTTTCATTTTGTTATTTCACATGTGTGATGAAATTTCCAGCAACTCAGATTTATTTGGCAAGAAAAAATAACAAAGTGCAACAATCGTGTAAAGAAGCAACTAAAAGATATCGACATTTGCTGAAAGATATACAAGTCCACTGAACGTGGTAGTCATTATCACAACCTCCTCTGGCAGAAACACGGACGGAGGATGCTGACTTTTTCTTATGAGATGAAGATGATAGTGGTACATCTTTTGCAAGTACTCACAGAGGTTGCACTTTGACACCATTGCAATGGAATTGCATTGAAAAACTTAAAGATGACTATGCTGTAGTGATTAAGGAATCAGTTCTGTGATATTGTGTTCCACAAATGGGAAGTTCTTAGAAAAAATTCTCTGTTCATGGAAATTATATGTACTGATTTGAATGTTATTTTTTTTTTCTAAAACATGATTTAAGTAAAAACAGCTTGTTTGAGCGTAATGCTAAAACTTTGCAGAATCTCATTTCATTGTAAATAATAGTGTAATTAAAATAGGATTTAATCTTAATGTCGAGTATTATTGTTCAGTTGTGCTCTTGAACCAAACATAAACAATCGATATCAACCCCTGATACTCTTGCTATTATTTTTTATTACTTTATATCATGCAGATTTATTGTTAGTTAAACAAGTATTATTCCAAATTTTAGTAAAAACAAATAAGCTATTTTTTATTTAAGATTTTCAAATTTCTTTAACTTTTAAAGCGAAACAGTGATGGCACACCTTAACAAATAGTCTGCAAGCGAAGATAACTCTTGATATGACTAATCAGGTGTTCGATTGACCTCTAATTTTTGGTACCCTCCCCATAAAATATTCACAGTAAGAATTCGTCTAGTTATCACCACTGCAAGGAATTTTCCTTTTTTTTTCTATGTACAAAACAAACAAAACTGCCATGAACAAAGTTTTTATTTCCAATTTGTGGGACACAATATAACAAGACTGTCTCGTGATTATAAGATGGTCGTCTTAAATCCAATATCCACAAATACTAGTCAAACCATTTTTTCAAATAATCAAATTCTATCTTTTTACTTATTGTTTCCAATCCTCTGATAGCATTTTTCATCATCTAACTGACACATCCATTTACCCTGATCTTTAAACATTAAAAAGTCATACATTTTATGATTACTCTTGAATTCGTTTGACGATAAAATTGGTTAAAACATTTCTTTCATTAAAGCCTCGACATTAATCTGAGTTGGTGGTCAAGAATGCTGGAACCATGGTTAAGACTCTAAATTAAACTTTGTCTTATAATTCAGACGGTAGTCGTAACCCTAAATGCAAATCGTAAAACATCATTAAAAATTCATATAATTTTGAATTTTTCAATTACTTTTCTCATCTTCAGTGCTATTTTTCACAATGTTTAGGTCAATGTAACCTCTGACCTTTAGGTGTATCTTGTTGAACTCGAGAATCTAGACATAATTTCAAATTCCAGATTCCCAGGTTTGACAGAAACCTTCCCGAGATCGACAAGGTACACCTGAAGAAGGTCGGAGATTACATCGACCGAAACGTTGTAAAATATTACATTCAAAATAGAAACAGTTGTCCGAAAATTCCAAAAGATACGCGTAACCAATCCTGATCTAAAAATTTCAGAAACTTCATTAAAATGATAGCCATTTATGAAATCGTTTTTGAAAGATGAAAACATTTGAAAATCTACTTCTTTTTTTTACCCAAACTTGGAACACTAGTTGGAATTATTGCATTTATATAGAACTTGAATCACATTTCGTTTTTGTTTTTCTTAACAAGTATTGCTATGTTAAAAAGTAGAAAGATCATTATTGATTTTAATGAACAACTACTTTTTCATGTCAAAATGTATTTTTCACTTTTTGTCGTAAGAGTCTATTCTGTTTGATTCTGGCCTACATTTCGTTTTTGAAGCACCATGAAAATTCTTTGTCGTTTTGTTTTGTTAATGGCGATATATTTTAGTAGGTCAGGACGAGAGTAGGTAAAAAATGAGTAATGTGTGGGAGTTCACTCTGTTGATGTGACATAATAGACTTGTGGAATCAATTCAACGGGTAAAATCTGCATAAACAATAAAGGACAACAAAATTGTGAACAGCAATTATAAATGAACTAGTAGAATACCCGTTCCAGGACGGGTAAAATTAATTCCCTAAACAGAACAATTTCGCACTACCTTTATGTCACCTTACAAAAGATTAAAATTAAGATATAATGATACTAACCCTTATGTCTAGTATCCTTATTCTAATTGGTTTTGATTGTAAAAAAGGTTGAAAATGTTTAAAGTTTAAAAGTCTTAAGAAATTGAAATTCAGGAAATCTTAATTGCATGATGACTATATATCAAATTCAACACTCTAACGTATAAAATTTTTTAAATGGGAGGTTGTGCCCATATTATGGTCACCTCAAAAAATTTTAAATGCTCAAAAGATAACTGTACTTTTACGAAGACTGTATCCTCTTCGCATACAACTAAATTATACAAAAGTTAGTCAATATTTCAACACCTTGCGCCTAGCAACTTTATTTCAAAGTTCATGATGATCGTTCAATTAGTTTAAGAATGAATGCCGTACATTCCAATATACAAACATACCTAACTTTATAAAAATAGAGATTTGTACCCTATTTATAGATTGATCTCTCTGGTAGAAGAGATAATGGTGTCCTCCTTACATAAAGCAATAGTATTCTCTTGGTTGATGTAAAACTTAATAAAAATATATGTAAAAAGATTCACATATATAATGTTGTAACATGTAAAAGATTACGGTGAGCACTAGTGATGCTGTCCACCCTGCTAGGTAGGATGCAGCTTGCTGAACATGAGCCCCAATATGAGCATTTATAGCCACATAAATATTTGCTTAGAGTCATGCTTAAGGGAAAAAAGTGAAACAGAAAAATAAGCTAATAATAAAATAAATAATTATTTAATATATAAAATTAAGTGATGTTAGACAGCGATAATTTACTTCCTAAAAAATATCTATTTTATTTTGACTAACCAGTCAATTACAGAAATTTTTCGTCTGTGGTTTTTCAAAACAAAAACTTGCTATTCAAATCGATTACATACTATATCCAGACAGATAATTTTTCAGTTAGATAAAAGGCGATTGTCACTTATAGAAATAGACTTCTCTACCAGATTGCAATGTCTGGTTGAGTATATACAGGTCCAGATTTTTATACAGAAGTCCAGATTTTCTTTTACAAGTTTTGCTGCAGATGTGATGTATAACACTTTTGCAGATGTGATGTACAAAACTTTTGCAGATGTAATGTACAAAACTTTTGCAGATGTAATGTACAAAACTTTTGCAGATATAATGTACAAAATTTTTGCAGATGTGATGTACAAAACTTTTGTAGATGTGATGTACAAAACTTTTGCAGATGTGATGTACAAATCTTTTGAAGATGTGTGTAAAAAACGTTTGCAGATGTGATGTACAAAACTTTTGCAGATGTAATGTACAAAACGTTTGCAGATGTAATGTACAAAACTTTTGAAGATGTAATGTACAAAACTTTTGCAGATGTAATGCACAAAACTTTTGCGGATGTAATGTACAAAACATTTGCAGATGTAATGTACAAATGTTTTGCAGATGTAATTTACACAATTTTTGCAGATGTGATGTAAAAAACATTAGTAGATGTGATATACAAAACCTTTGCAGATGTAATGTACAAAACTTTTGCAGTTGTAATGTACAAAACTTTTGCAGATGTAATGTACGAAACTTTTGCAGATAATGTACAGAACTTTAGCAGATGTAATGTACAAAACTTTTGCAGATGTAATGTACAAAACTTTTGCAGATGAAATGTACAAAACGTTTGCAGATGTAATGTACAAAACCTTTGCAGATGTAATGTACAAAACTTTTGCAGATGTAATGTACAAAACGTTTGCAGATGTCATGTACAAAACTTTTGCAGATGTGATGTAAAAAACTTTTGCAGATGTGATGTACAAACTTTTGCAGATGTGATGTACAACACGTTTGCAAATGTGATGTACAAAACTTTTGCAGATGTAATGTACAAAACGTTTGCAGATGTAATGTACAAAACATTTGCAGATGTAAAGTACAAAACTTCTGCAGATGAAATGTACAAAACTTTTGCAGATGTAATGTACAAAACTTTTGCAGATGTAATGTACAAAACTTTTGCAGATGTAATGTACAAAACTTTTGCAGATGTGATATACAAAACTTTTGCAGATGAAATGTACAAAACTTTTGCTGATGTAATGTACAAAACTTTTGCAGATGTAATGTACAAAACGTTTGCAGATGTAATGTACAAAACTTTTGCAGATGTGATGTAAAAAACTTTTGCAGATGTGATGTACAAATCTTTTGCAGATGTGATGTACAAAACGTTTGCAAATGTGATGTACAAAACTTTAGCAGATGTAATGTACAAAACGTTTGCAGATGTAATGTACAAAACTTTTGCAGATGTAAAGTACAAAACTTTTGCAGATGTAATGTACAAAACTTTTGCAGATGTAATGTACACAACTTTTGCAGATGTAATGTACAAAACGTTTGCAGATGTGATGTACAAAACTTTAGCAGATGTGATATACAAAACTTTTGCAGATGTAATGTACAAAACTTTTGCTGATGTAATGTACAAAACTTTTGCAGATGTAATGTACAAAACGTTTGCAGATACATGTACAAATATTTTGCAGATGTAATGTAGAAAACTTTTGCAGATGTAATGTACAAAACTTTTGCAGATGTAATGTACAAGACGTTGGCAGATGTAATGTACAAAACTTTTGCAGATGTAATGTACAAAACTTTGCAGATGTAATGTACAAAACGTTTGCAGATGTGATGTACAAAACTTTTGCACATGTGATATACAAACCTTTTGCAGATGTGATATACAAAATTTTTGCAGATGTAATGTACAAAACGTTTGCAGATGTGATGTACAACAATTTTGCAGAGGTGATATACAAAACTTTTGCAGATGTGATATACAAAACTTTGCAGATGTGATATACAAAACTTTTGCAGATGTGATATACAAAACTTTTGCAGATGTGATATACAAAACTTTTGCAGATGTGATATACAAAACTTTTGCAGATGTGATATACAAAACTTTTGCAGATGTGATATACAAAACTTTTGTAGATGTGATATACAAAACTTTTGCAGATGTAATGTACAAAACTTTAGCAGATGTGATATACAAAACTTTTGCAGATGTAATGTACAAAACATATGCAGATCTGATGTACAAAACTTTTGCAGATGTAATGTACAAAACCTTTGCAGATGTAATGTACAAAACTTTTGCAGATGTAATGTACAAAACATTTGCAGATGTAATGTACAAAACTTTTGCAGATGTAATGTACAAAACTTTTGCAGATGTAATGTACAAAACTTTTGCAGATGTAATGTACAAAACTTTTGCAGATGTGATATACAAAACTTTTGCAGATGTAATGTACAAAACTTTTGCAGATGTGATGTACAAAACTTTAGCAGATGTGATATACAAAACTTTTGCAGGTGTAATGTACAAAAATTTTGCTGATGTAATGTACAAAACTTTTGCAGATGTAATGTACAAAACTTTTGCAGATGTAATGTACAAAACTTTTGCAGATGTAATGTACAAAACTTTTGCAGATGTAATGTACAAAACTTTTGCAGATGTGATATACAAAACTTTTGCAGATGTGATATACAAAGCTTTTGCAGATGTAATGTACAAAACTTTTGCAGATGTAATGTACAAAACTTTTGCAGATGTAATGTACAAAACGTTTGCAGATGCAATGTACAAAACCTTTGCAGATGTAATGTACCAAAACGTTTGCAGATGAAATGTACAAAACTTTTGCAGATGTAATGTACAAGATCGTTTGCAGATGTAATGTACAACACTTTTGCAGATGTAATGTACAAAACTTTTGCAGATGTAATGTACAAAACTTTTGCAGATGTAATGTACAAAACGTTTGCACATGTGATATACAAAACTTTTGCAGATGTGATATACAAAACTTTTGCAGATCTAATGTACAAAACTTTTGCAGATGTGATGTACAAAAATTTTGCAGAGGTGATATACAACACTTTTGTAGATGTGATATACAAAACCTTTGCAGATGTGATATACAAAACTTTTGCAGATGTGATATACAAAACTTTTGCAGTTGTGATATACAAAACCTTTGAAGATGTGATATACAAACCTTTTGCAGATGTGATATACAAAATTTTTGCAGATGTTATATAAAAAACTTTTGCAGATGTGATATACAAAATTTTTGCAGATGTAATGTACAAAACTTTTGCAGATGTGATATACATAACATTTGCAGATGTAATGTACAAAACTTGTGCAGATGTAATGTACAAAACTTTTGCAGATGTAATGTACAAAACTTTTGCAGATGTAATGTACAAAACTTTTGCAGATGTAATGTACAAAACTTTTGCAGATGTAATGTACAAAACTTTTGCAGATGTGATATACAAAAATTTTGCAGATGTGATATACAAAGCTTTTGCAGATGTAATGTACAAAACTTTTGCAGATGTAATGTACAAAACTTTTGCAGATGTAATATACAAAACCTTTGCACATGTGATATACAAAACTTTTGCAGATGTGATATACAAAACTTTTGCAGATGTAATGTACAAAACCTTTGCAGATGTAATGTACAAAACTTTTGCAGATGTAATGTACAAAACATTTGCAGATGTAATGTACAAAACTTTTGCAGATGTAATGTACAAAACTTTTGCAGATGTAATGTACAAAACTTTTGCAGATGTAATGTACAAAACTTTTGCAGATGTGAAGTACAAAACTTTTGCAGATGTAATGTACAAAACTTTTGCAGATGTGATGTACAAAACTTTAGCAGATGTGATATACAAAACTTTTGCAGATGTAATGTACAAAAATTTTGCTGATGTAATGTACAAAACTTTTGCAGATGTAATGTACAAAACTTTTGCAGATGTAATGTACAAAACTTTTGCAGATGTAATGTACAAAACTTTTGCAGATGTAATGTACAAAACTTTTGCAGATGTGATATACAAAACTTTTGCAGATGTGATATACAAAGCTTTTGCAGATGTAATGTACAAAACTTTTGCAGATGTAATGTACAAAACTTTTGCAGATGTAATGTACAAAACGTTTGCAGATGCAATGTACAAAACTTTTGCAGATGTAATGAACCAAAACGTTTGCAGATGAAATGTACAAAACATTTGCAGATGTAATGTACAAGATCGTTTGCAGATGTAATGTACAAAACTTTTGCAGATGTAATGTACAAAACTTTTGCAGATGTAATGTACAAAACTTTTGCAGATGTAATGTACAAAACGTTTGCACATGTGATATACAAAACTTTTGCAGATGTGATATACAAAACTTTTGCAGATCTAATGTACAAAACTTTTGCAGATGTGATGTACAAAAATTTTGCAGAGGTGATATACAACACTTTTGTAGATGTGATATACAAAACCTTTGCAGATGTGATATACAAAACTTTTGCAGATGTGATATACAAAACTTTTGCAGATGTGATATACAAAACCTTTGAAGATGTGATATACAAACCTTTTGCAGATGTGATATACAAAACTTTTGCAGATGTTATATAAAAAACTTTTGCAGATGTGATATACAAAATTTTTGCAGATGTAATGTACAAAACTTTTGCAGATGTGATATACATAACATTTGCAGATGTAATGTACAAAACTTGTGCAGATGTAATGTACAAAACTTTTGCAGATGTAATGTACAAATCTTTTGCAGATGTAATGTACAAAACTTTTGCAGATGTAATGTACAAAACTTTTGCAGATGTAATGTACAAAACTTTTGCAGATGTGATATACAAAAATTTTGCAGATGTGATATACAAAGCTTTTGCAGATGTAATGTACAAAACTTTTGCAGATGTAATGTACAAAACTTTTGCAGATGTAATATACAAAACCTTTGCACATGTGATATACAAAACTTTTGCAGATGTGATATACAAAACTTTTGCAGATGTGATATACAAAACTTTAGCAGATGTGATATACAAAACTTTTGCAGATGTAATGTATAAAACGTTTGCAGATCTGATGTACAAAACTTTTGCAGATGTAATGTACAAAACTTTTGCAGATCGGATGTACAAAACGTTTGCAGATGTAATGTACAAAAGTTTCGCAGATGTGATGTACAAAACGTTTGCAGATGTAATGTACAAAACTTTTGCAGATGTGATGTACAAAACTTTTGCAGATGTAATGTACAAAACCTTTGCACATGTGATATACAAAACTTTTGCAGATGTGATATACAAAACTTTTGCCGATGTAATGTACAAAACGTTTGCAGATGTAATGTACAAAACCTTTGAAGATGTGATATACAAAAATTTTGCAGAGGTTATATACAAAACTTTTTAAGATGTGATATACAAAACCTTTCCAGATGTGATATACAATACTTTTGCAGATGTAATGTACAAAACTTTTGCAGATGTGATATACAAAACTTTTGCAGATGTAATGTACACAACTTTTGCAGATGTGATATACAAAACTTTTGCCGATGTAATGTACAAAACTTTTGCAGATGTGATATACAAAACGTTTGCAGATGTAATGTGCAAAACTCTTGCAGATGTAATGTACAAAACTTTTGCAGATGTAATGTACAAAACTTTTGCAGATGTAATGTACAAAACTTTTGCAGATGTAATGTACAAAACTTTTGCAGATGTAATGTACAAAACTTTTGCAGATGTAATGTACACAACTTTTGCAGATGTAATGTACAAAACTTTTGCAGATGTAATGTACAAAACCTTTGCAGATGTAATGTACAAAACTTTTGCAGATGTGATATACAAAACATTTGCAGATGTAATGTACAAAACTTTTGCTGATGTAATGTACAAAACCTTTGCAGATGTAATGTACAAAACGTTTGCAGATGTAATGTACAAGATGTTGACAGATGTAATGTACAAGACATTTGCAGATGTAATGTACAAAACGTTTGCAGATGTAATGTACAAAACTTTTGCACATGTGATATACAAAACTTTTGCAGATGTGATATACAAAACTTTTACAGATGTAATGTACAAAAATTTTGCAGATGTGATGTACAAAAATTTTGCAGAGGTGATATACAAACTTTTGCAGATGTGATATACAAAACCTTTGCAGATGTGATATACAAAACTTTTGCGGATGTGATATACAAAACTTTTGCAGATGTGATATACAAAACTTTTGCAGATGTGATATACAAAACTTTTGAAGATGTGATATACAAAACTTTTGCAGATGTGATATACAAAACTTTTGCAGATGTGATGTACAAAACTTTTGCAGATGTGATATACAAAATTCTTGCAGATGTAATGTACAAAATTTTTGCAGATGTGATATACAAAAATTTTGCAGAGGTGATATACAAAACTTTTGCAGATGTGATATACAAAACCTTTGCAGATGTGATATACAAAACTTTTGCACATGTGATATACAAAACTTTAGCAGATGTGATATACAAAACTTTTGCAGATGTAATGTATAAAACTTTTGCAGATCTGATGTACAAAACTTTTGCAGATGTAATGTACAAAAGTTTTTCAGATGTGATGTACAAAACGTTTGCAGGTGTAATGTACAAAACGTTTGCAGATGTGATGTACAAAACTTTTGCAGATGTAATGTACAAAACTTGTGCACATGTGATATACAAAACTTTTGAAGATGTGATATACAAAACTTTTGCAGGTGTAATGTACAAAACTTTTGCAGATGTAATGTACAAAACTTTTGCAGATGTGATATACAAAACTTTTGCAGATGTGATATACAAAACTTTTGCAGATGTGATATACAAAACATTTGCAGATGTGATATACAAAACTTTTGCGGATGTGATATACAAAACTTTTGAAGATGTGATATACAAAACTTTTGCAGATGTGATATACAAAACTTTTGCAGATGTGATATACAAAACTTTTGCAGATGTGATATACACAACTTTTGCAGATGTGATATACAAAACCTTTGCAGATGTGATATACAAAACTTTTGCAGATGTGATATACAAAACTTTTGCAGATGTGATATACAAAACTTTTGCAGATGTGATATACAAAACTTTTGAAGATGTGATATACAAAACTTTTGCAGATGCGATATACAAAACTTTTGCAGATGTGATATACAAAAATTTTGCAGATGTGATATACAAAATTTTTGCAGATGTAATATACAAAACGTTTGCAGATGTGATATACAAAACTTTTGGAGATGTAATGTACAAAACCTTTGCAGATGTAATGTACAAAACTTTTGCAGATGTAATATACAAAACTTTTGCACATGTGATATACAAAACTTTTGCAGATGTGATATACAAAACTTTTGCAGATGTGATATACAAAACTTTAGACGATGTGATATACAAAACTTTTGCAGATGTAATGTATAAAACGTTTGCAGATCTGATGTACAAAACTTTTGAAGATGTAATGTACAAAAGTTTTGCAGATGTGATGTACAAAACGTTTGCAGGTGTAATGTACAAAACGTTTGCAGATGTGATGTACAAAACTTTTGCAGATGTAATGTACAAAACCTTTGCACATGTGATATACAAAACTTTTGCAGATGTGATATACAAAACTTTTGCAGATGTAATGTACAAAACTTTTGCAGATGTAATGTACAAAACTTTTGCAGATGTGATATACGAAACTTTTGCAGATGTGATATGCAAAAATTTTTCAGATGTGATATACAAACCTTTTGCAGATGTGATATACAAAACTTTTGCGGATGTGATATACAAAACTTTTGCAGATGTGATATACGAAACATTTGCAGATGTGATATAAAAAACTTTTGCAGATGTGATATACAAAACTTTTGCAGATGTGATATACAAAACTTTTGCAGATGTGATATACAAAACTTTTGCAGATGTGATATACAAAACTTTTGCAGATGTGATATACAAAACTTTTGCAGATGTAATGTACAAAACTTTAGCAGATGTGATATACAAAACTTTTGCAGATGTAATGTACAAAACATTTGCAGATCTGATGTACAAAACTTTTGCAGATGTAATGTACAAAAGTTTCGCAGATGTGATGTACAAAACGTTTGCAGATGTAATGTACAAAACTTTTGCAGATGTGATATACAAAACTTTTGCAGATGTAATGTACAAAACTTTTGCACATGTGATATACAAAACTTTTGAAGATGTGATATACAAAACTTTTTCAGATGTGATATACAAAACTTTTGCAGATGTAATGTACAAAACCTTTGAAGATGTGATGTACACAAATTTTGCAGATGTGATATACAAAACTTTTTCAGATGTGATATACAAAACCTTTGCAGATGTGATATACAATAGTTTTGCAGATGTGATGTACAAAACTTTTGCAGATGTGATATACAAAACGTTTGCAGATGTAATGTACAAAACTTTTGCAGATGTGATATACAAAACTTTTGCAGATGTAATGTACAAAACTTTCGCAGATGTGATATACAAAACTTTTGCAGATGTAATGTGCAAAACTTTTGCAGATGTAATGTACAAAACTTTTGCAGATGTAATGTACAAAACTTTTGCAGATGTAATGTACAAAACTTTTGCAGATGTAATGTACAAAACTTTTGCAGATGTTATGTACAAAACTTTTGCAGATGTAATGTACAAAACTTTTGCAGATGTAATGTACAAAACTTTTGCAGATGTAATGTACAAAACTTTTGCAGATGTAATGTACAAAACCTTTGCAGATGTGATATACAAAACTTTTGCAGATGTAATATACAAAACTTTTGCAGATGTAATGTACAAAACCTTTGCAGATGTAATGTACAAAACTTTTGCAGATGTGATATACAAAACTTTTGCAGATGTAATGTACAAAACTTTTGCTGATGTAATGTACAAAACGTTTGCAGATGTAATGTACAAGACGTTGACAGATGTAATGTACAAAACATTTGCAGATGTAATGTACAAAACTTTTGCAGATGTAATGTACAAAACGTTTGCAGATGTAATGTACAAAACTTTTGCACATGTGATATACAAAACTTAAGCAGATGTGATATACAAAACTTTTGCAGATGTAATGTACAAAAACTTTGCAGATGTGATGTACAAAAATTTTGCAGAGGTGATATACAAAACTTTTGCAGATGTGATATACAAAACCTTTGCAGATGTGCTATACAAAACTTTTGCAGATGTGATATACAAAACTTTTGCAGATGTGATATACAAAACTTTTGAAGATGTGATATACAAAACTTTTGCAGATGTGATATACAAAACATTTGCAGATGTGATATACAAAACTTTTGCAGATGTGATATACAAAATATTTGCAGATGTAATGTACAAAACTTTTGCAGATGTGATATACAAAACTTTTGCAGATGTAATGTACAAAACTTTTGCAGATGTGATATACAAAACTTTTGCAGATGTAATGTACAAAACTTTTGCAGATGTGCAGATGTAATGTACAAAACTTTTGCAAATGTAATGTACAAAACCTTTGCAGATGTAATGTACAAAACTTTTGCAGATGTGATATACAAAACTTTTGCACATGTGATATACAAAACCTTTGCAGATATGATATACACAAATTTTGCAGAGGTGATATACAAAACTCTTTCAGATGTGATATACAAAACCTTTGCAGATGTGATATACAATACTTTTGCAGATGTAATGTACAAAACTTTTGCAGATGTGATATACAAAACTTTTGCAGATGTAATGTACAAAACTTTTGCAGATGTAATGTACAAAACTTTTGCAGATGTTATGTACAAAAATTTTGCAGATGTAATTTACAAAACTTTTGCAGATGTGATATACAAAACTTTTGCAGATGTGATATACAAAACTTTTGCAGATGTGATATACAAAACTTTGGAGATGTGATATACAAAACTTTTGCAGATGTGATATACAAAACCTTTGCAGATGTGATATCCAAAACTTTTGCAGATGTTATATACAAAACTTTTGCAGATGTAATGTACAAAACCTTTGCAGATGTGATATACAAAACTTTTGCAGATGTAATGTACAAAACCTTTGCAGATGTGATATACAAAACCTTTGCAGATGTAATGTACAAAACTTTTGCAGATGTAATGTACAAAACTTTTGCAGATGTAATGTACAAAACTTTTGCAGATGCAATGTACAAAACTTTTTCAGATGTGATATACAAAACTTTTGAAGATGTGATATACAAAACTTTTGCAGATGTAATGTACAAAACTTTTGCAGATGTAATGTACAAAACTTTTGCAGATGTAATATACAAAACTTTTGCACATGTGATATACAAAACTTTTGCAGATGTGATATACAAAACTTTTGCAGATGTGATATACAAAGCTTTAGCAGATGTGATATACAAAACTTTTGCAGATGTAATGTATAAAACGTTTCCAGATCTGATGTACAAAACTTTTGAAGATGTAATGTACAAAAGTTTTGCAGATCGGATGTAAAAAACGTTTGCAGGTGTAATGTACAAAACGTTTGCAGATGTGATGTACAAAACTTTTGCAGATGTAATGTACAAAACTTTTGCACATGTGATATACAAAACATTTGCACATGTGATATACAAAACTTTTGCAGATGTAATGTACAAAACTTTTGCAGATGTAATGTACAAAACTTTTGCAGATGTGATATACGAAACTTTTGCAGATGTGATATGCAAAAACTTTGCAGATGTGATATACCAACCTTTTGCAGATGTGATATACAAAACTTTTGCGGATGTGATATACAAAACTTTTGCAGATGTGATATACAAAACTTTTGCATATGTGATATAAAAAACTTTTGCAGATGTGATATACAAAACTTTTGCAGATGTGATATACAAAACTGTTGCAGATGTAATATACAAAACTTTTGCAGATGTGATATACAAAACTTTTGCAGATGTGATATACAAAACTTTTGCAGATGTGATATACAAAACTTTTGAAGATGTGATATACAAAACTTTTGCAGATGTAATGTACAAAAGTTTCGCAGATGTGATGTACAAAACGTTTGCAGATGTAATGTACAAAACTGTTGCAGATGTGATGTACAAAACATTTGCAGATGTAATGTACAAAACCTTTGCAGATCTGATGTACAAAACTTTTGCAGATGTAATGTACAAAAGTTTCGCAGATGTGATGTACAAAACGTTTGCAGATGTAATGTACAAAACTTTGCTGATGTAATGTACAAAACGTTTGCAGATGTAATGTACAAGACGTTGACAGATGTAATGTACAAAACATTTGCAGATGTAATGTACAAAACTTTTGCAGATGTAATGTACAAAACGTTTGCAGATGTAATGTACAAAACTTTTGCACATGTGATATACAAAACTTAAGCAGATGTGATATACAAAACTTTTGCAGATGTAATGTACAAAAACTTTGCAGATGTGATGTACAAAAATTTTGCAGAGGTGATATACAAAACTTTTGCAGATGTGATATACAAAACCTTTGCAGATGTGCTATACAAAACTTTTGCAGATGTGATATACAAAACTTTTGCAGATGTGATATACAAAACTTTTGAAGATGTGATATACAAAACTTTTGCAGATGTTATATACAAAACATTTGCAGATGTGATATACAAAACTTTTGCAGATGTGATATACAAAATATTTGCAGATGTAATGTACAAAACTTTTGCAGATGTGATATACAAAACTTTTGCAGATGTAATGTACAAAACTTTTGCAGATGTGATATACAAAACTTTTGCAGATGTAATGTACAAAACTTTTGCAGATGTGCAGATGTAATGTACAAAACTTTTGCAAATGTAATGTACAAAACCTTTGAAGATGTAATGTACAAAACTTTTGCAGATGTGATATACAAAACTTTTGCACATGTGATATACAAAACCTTTGCAGATATGATATACACAAATTTTGCAGAGGTGATATACAAAACTCTTTCAGATGTGATATACAAAACCTTTGCAGATGTGATATACAATACTTTTGCAGATGTAATGTACAAAACTTTTGCAGATGTGATATACAAAACTTTTGCAGATGTAATGTACAAAACTTTTGCAGATGTAATGTACAAAACTTTTGCAGATGTTATGTACAAAAATTTTGCAGATGTAATTTACAAAACTTTTGCAGATGTGATATACAAAACTTTTGCAGATGTGATATACAAAACTTTTGCAGATGTGATATACAAAACTTTGGAGATGTGATATACAAAACTTTTGCAGATGTGATATACAAAACCTTTGCAGATGTGATATCCAAAACTTTTGCAGATGTTATATACAAAACTTTTGCAGATGTAATGTACAAAACCTTTGCAGATGTGATATACAAAACATTTGCAGATGTAATGTACAAAACCTTTGCAGATGTGATATACAAAACCTTTGCAGATGTAATGTACAAAACTTTTGCAGATGTAATGTACAAAACTTTTGCAGATGTAATGTACAAAACTTTTGCAGATGCAATGTACAAAACTTTTTCAGATGTGATATACAAAACTTTTGAAGATGTGATATACAAAATTTTGCAGATGTAATGTACAAAACTTTTGCAGATGTAATGTACAAAACTTTTGCAGATGTAATATACAAAACTTTTGCACATGTGATATACAAAACTTTTGCAGATGTGATATACAAAACTTTTGCAGATGTGATATACAAAGCTTTAGCAGATGTGATATACAAAACTTTTGCAGATGTAATGTATAAAACGTTTGCAGATCTGATGTACAAAACTTTTGAAGATGTAATGTACAAAAGTTTTGCAGATCGGATGTAAAAAACGTTTGCAGGTGTAATGTACAAAACGTTTGCAGATGTGATGTACAAAACTTTTGCAGATGTAATGTACAAAACTTTTGCACATGTGATATACAAAACATTTGCACATGTGATATACAAAACTTTTGCAGATGTAATGTACAAAACTTTTGCAGATGTAATGTACAAAACTTTTGCAGATGTGATATACGAAACTTTTGCAGATGTGATATGCAAAAACTTTGCAGATGTGATATACAAACCTTTTGCAGATGTGATATACAAAACTTTTGCGGATGTGATATACAAAACTTTTGCAGATGTGATATACAAAACTTTTGCATATGTGATATAAAATTTTTGCAGATGTGATATACAAAACTTTTGCAGATGTGATATACAAAACTGTTGCAGATGTAATATACAAAACTTTTGCAGATGTGATATACAAAACTTTTGCAGATGTGATATACAAAACTTTTGCAGATGTGATATACAAAACTTTTGAAGATGTGATATACAAAACTTTTGCAGATGTAATGTACAAAAGTTTCGCAGATGTGATGTACAAAACGTTTGCAGATGTAATGTACAAAACTGTTGCAGATGTGATGTACAAAACATTTGCAGATGTAATGTACAAAACCTTTGCAGATCTGATGTACAAAACTTTTGCAGATGTAATGTACAAAAGTTTCGCAGATGTGATGTACAAAACGTTTGCAGATGTAATGTACAAAACTTTTGCAGATGTGATGTACAAAAGATTTGCAGATGTAATGTACAAAACTTTTGAACATGTGATATACAAAACTTTTGCAGATGTGATATACAAAACTTTTGCAGATGTAATGTACAAAACTTTTGCAGATGTAATGTACAAAACCTTTGAAGATGTGATATACAAAAATGTTGCAGAGGGGATATACAAAACTTTTTCAGATGTGATATACAAAACCTTTGCAGATGTGATATACAATACTTTTTCAGATGTAATGTACAAAACTTTTGCAGATGTTATATACAAAACTTTTGCAGATGTAATGTACAAAACATTTGCAGATGTGATATACAAAACTTTTGCAGATGTGATGTACAAAACTTTTGCAGATGTGATATACAAAATTTTGCAGATGTAATGTACAAAACTTTTGCAGATTTAATGTACAAAACTTGTGCAGATGTAATGTACAGAACTTTTGCAGATGTAATGTACAAAACTTTTGCAGATGTAATGTACAAAACCTTTGCAGATGTAATGTACAAAACTTTTGCAGATGTAATGTACAAAACTTTTGCAGATGTAATGTACAAAACGTTTGCAGATGTAATGTACAAGACGTTGACAGATGTAATGTACAAAACATTTGCAGATGTAATGTACAAAACTTTTGCAGATGTAATGTACAAAACATTTGCAGATGTAATGTACAAAACTTTTGCACATGTGATATACAAAACTTTTGCAGATGTGATATACAAAACTTTTGCAGATGTAATGTACAAAAATTTTGCAGATGTGATGTACAAACATTTTGCAGAGGTGATATACAAAACTTTTGCAGATGTGATATACAAAACCTTTGCGGATATTATATACAAAACTTTTGCAAATGTGATATACAAAACTTTTGCAGATGTGATATACAAAACTTTTGCAGATGTGATATACAAAACTTTTGCAGATGTAATGTACAAAACCTTTGAAGATGTGATGTACACAAATTTTGCAGATGTGATATACGAAACTTTTTCAGATGTGATATACAAAACCTTTGCAGATGTGATATACAATACTTTTGCAGATGTGATGTACAAAACTTTTGCAGATGTGATATACAAAACGTTTGCAGATGTAATGTACAAAACTTTTGCAGATGTGATATACAAAACTTTTGCAGATGTAATGTACAAAACTTTCGCAGATGTGATATACAAAACTTTTGCAGATGTAATGTGCAAAACTTTTGCAGATGTAATGTACAAAACTTTTGCAGATGTAATGTACAAAACTTTTGCAGATGTAATGTACAAAACTTTTGCAGATGTAATGTACAAAACTTTTGCAGATGTTATGTACAAAACTTTTGCAGATGTAATGTACAAAACTTTTGCAGATGTAATGTACAAAACTTTTGCAGATGTAATGTACAAAACTTTTGCAGATGTAATGTACAAAACCTTTGCAGATGTGATATACAAAACTTTTGCAGATGTAATATACAAAACTTTTGCAGATGTAATGTACAAAACCTTTGCAGATGTAATGTACAAAACTTTTGCAGATGTGATATACAAAACTTTTGCAGATGTAATGTACAAAACTTTTGCTGATGTAATGTACAAAACGTTTGCAGATGTAATGTACAAGACGTTGACAGATGTAATGTACAAAACATTTGCAGATGTAATGTACAAAACTTTTGCAGATGTAATGTACAAAACGTTTGCAGATGTAATGTACAAAACTTTTGCACATGTGATATACAAAACTTAAGCAGATGTGATATACAAAACTTTTGCAGATGTAATGTACAAAAACTTTGCAGATGTGATGTACAAAAATTTTGCAGAGGTGATATACAAAACTTTTGCAGATGTGATATACAAAACCTTTGCAGATGTGCTATACAAAACTTTTGCAGATGTGATATACAAAACTTTTGCAGATGTGATATACAAAACTTTTGAAGATGTGATATACAAAACTTTTGCAGATGTGATATACAAAACATTTGCAGATGTGATATACAAAACTTTTGCAGATGTGATATACAAAATATTTGCAGATGTAATGTACAAAACTTTTGCAGATGTGATATACAAAACTTTTGCAGATGTAATGTACAAAACTTTTGCAGATGTGATATACAAAACTTTTGCAGATGTAATGTACAAAACTTTTGCAGATGTGCAGATGTAATGTACAAAACTTTTGCAAATGTAATGTACAAAACCTTTGCAGATGTAATGTACAAAACTTTTGCAGATGTGATATACAAAACTTTTGCACATGTGATATACAAAACCTTTGCAGATATGATATACACAAATTTTGCAGAGGTGATATACAAAACTCTTTCAGATGTGATATACAAAACCTTTGCAGATGTGATATACAATACTTTTGCAGATGTAATGTACAAAACTTTTGCAGATGTGATATACAAAACTTTTGCAGATGTAATGTACAAAACTTTTGCAGATGTAATGTACAAAACTTTTGCAGATGTTATGTACAAAAATTTTGCAGATGTAATTTACAAAACTTTTGCAGATGTGATATACAAAACTTTTGCAGATGTGATATACAATACTTTTGCAGATGTGATATACAAAACTTTGGAGATGTGATATACAAAACTTTTGCAGATGTGATATACAAAACCTTTGCAGATGTGATATCCAAAACTTTTGCAGATGTTATATACAAAACTTTTGCAGATGTAATGTACAAAACCTTTGCAGATGTGATATACAAAACTTTTGCAGATGTAATGTACAAAACCTTTGCAGATGTGATATACAAAACCTTTGCAGATGTAATGTACAAAACTTTTGCAGATGTAATGTACAAAACTTTTGCAGATGTAATGTACAAAACTTTTGCAGATGCAATGTACAAAACTTTTTCAGATGTGATATACAAAACTTTTGAAGATGTGATATACAAAACTTTTGCAGATGTAATGTACAAAACTTTTGCAGATGTAATGTACAAAACTTTTGCAGATGTAATATACAAAACTTTTGCACATGTGATATACAAAACTTTTGCAGATGTGATATACAAAACTTTTGCAGATGTGATATACAAAGCTTTAGCAGATGTGATATACAAAACTTTTGCAGATGTAATGTATAAAACGTTTGCAGATCTGATGTACAAAACTTTTGAAGATGTAATGTACAAAAGTTTTGCAGATCGGATGTAAAAAACGTTTGCAGGTGTAATGTACAAAACGTTTGCAGATGTAATGTACAAAACTTTTGCAGATGTGATGTACAAAAGATTTGCTGATGTAATGTACAAAACTTTTGAACATGTGATATACAAAACTTTTGCAGATGTGATATACAAAACTTTTGCAGATGTAATGTACAAAACTTTTGCAGATGTAATGTACAAAAACCTTTGAAGATGTGATATACAAAAATGTTGCAGAGGGGATATACAAAACTTTTTCAGATGTGATATACAAAACCTTTGCAGATGTGATATACAATACTTTTTCAGATGTAATGTACAAAACTTTTGCAGATGTTATATACAAAACTTTTGCAGATGTAATGTACAAAACATTTGCAGATGTGATATACAAAACTTTTGCAGATGTGATGTACAAAACTTTTGCAGATGTGATATACAAAATTTTGCAGATGTAATGTACAAAACTTTTGCAGATTTAATGTACAAAACTTTTGCAGATGTAATGTACAGAACTTTTGCAGATGTAATGTACAAAACTTTTGCAGATGTAATGTACAAAACCTTTGCAGATGTAATGTACAAAACTTTTGCAGATGTAATGTACAAAACTTTTGCAGATGTAATGTACAAAACGTTTGCAGATGTAATGTACAAGACGTTGACAGATGTAATGTACAAAACATTTGCAGATGTAATGTACAAAACTTTTGCAGATGTAATGTACAAAACATTTGCAGATGTAATGTACAAAACTTTTGCACATGTGATATACAAAACTTTTGCAGATGTGATATACAAAACTTTTGCAGATGTAATGTACAAAAATTTTGCAGATGTGATGTAAAAACATTTTGCAGAGGTGATATACAAAACTTTTGCAGATGTGATATACAAAACCTTTGCGGATATGATATACAAAACTTTTGCAAATGTGATATACAAAACTTTTGCAGATGTGATATACAAAACTTTTGCAGATGTGATATACAAAACTTTTGCAGATGTAATGTACAAAACCTTTGAAGATGTGATGTACACAAATTTTGCAGATGTGATATACAAAACTTTTTCAGATGTGATATACAAAACCTTTGCAGATGTGATATACAATACTTTTGCAGATGTGATGTACAAAACTTTTGCAGATGTGATATACAAAACGTTTGCAGATGTAATGTACAAAACTTTTGCAGATGTGATATACAAAACATTTGCAGATGTAATGTACAAAACTTTCGCAGATGTGATATACAAAACTTTTGCAGATGTAATGTGCAAAACTTTTGCAGATGTAATGTACAAAACTTTTGCAGATGTAATGTACAAAACTTTTGCAGATGTAATGTACAAAACTTTTGCAGATGTAATGTACAAAACTTTTGCAGATGTTATGTACAAAACTTTTGCAGATGTAATGTACAAAACTTTTGCAGATGTAATGTACAAAACTTTTGCAGATGTAATGTACAAAACTTTTGCAGATGTAATGTACAAAACCTTTGCAGATGTGATATACAAAACTTTTGCAGATGTAATATACAAAACTTTTGCAGATGTAATGTACAAAACCTTTGCAGATGTAATGTACAAAACTTTTGCAGATGTGATATACAAAACTTTTGCAGATGTAATGTACAAAACTTTTGCTGATGTAATGTACAAAACGTTTGCAGATGTAATGTACAAGACGTTGACAGATGTAATGTACAAAACATTTGCAGATGTAATGTACAAAACTTTTGCAGATGTAATGTACAAAACGTTTGCAGATGTAATGTACAAAACTTTTGCACATGTGATATACAAAACTTAAGCAGATGTGATATACAAAACCTTTGCAGATGTAATGTACAAAAACTTTGCAGATGTGATGTACAAAAATTTTGCAGAGGTGATATACAAAACTTTTGCAGATGTGATATACAAAACCTTTGCAGATGTGCTATACAAAACTTTTGCAGATGTGATATACAAAACTTTTGCAGATGTGATATACAAAACTTTTGAAGATGTGATATACAAAACTTTTGCAGATGTGATATACAAAACATTTGCAGATGTGATATACAAAACTTTTGCAGATGTGATATACAAAATATTTGCAGATGTAATGTACAAAACTTTTGCAGATGTGATATACAAAACTTTTGCAGATGTAATGTACAAAACTTTTGCAGATGTGATATACAAAACTTTTGCAGATGTAATGTACAAAACTTTTGCAGATGTGCAGATGTAATGTACAAAACTTTTGCAAATGTAATGTACAAAACCTTTGCAGATGTAATGTACAAAACTTTTGCAGATGTGATATACAAAACTTTTGCACATGTGATATACAAAACCTTTGCAGATATGATATACACAAATTTTGCAGAGGTGATATACAAAACTCTTTCAGATGTGATATACAAAACCTTTGCAGATGTGATATACAATACTTTTGCAGATGTAATGTACAAAAACTTTTGCAGATGTGATATACAAAACTTTTGCAGATGTAATGTACAAAACTTTTGCAGATGTAATGTACAAAACTTTTGCAGATGTTATGTACAAAAATTTTGCAGATGTAATTTACAAAACTTTTGCAGATGTGATATACAAAACTTTTGCAGATGTGATATACAAAACTTTTGCAGATGTGATATACAAAACTTTGGAGATGTGATATACAAAACTTTTGCAGATGTGATATACAAAACCTTTGCAGATGTGATATCCAAAACTTTTGCAGATGTTATATACAAAACTTTTGCAGATGTAATGTACAAAACCTTTGCAGATGTGATATACAAAACTTTTGCAGATGTAATGTACAAAACCTTTGCAGATGTGATATACAAAACCTTTGCAGATGTAATGTACAAAACTTTTGCAGATGTAATGTACAAAACTTTTGCAGATGTAATGTACAAAACTTTTGCAGATGCAATGTACAAAACTTTTTCAGATGTGATATACAAAACTTTTGAAGATGTGATATACAAAACTTTTGCAGATGTAATGTACAAAACTTTTGCAGATGTAATGTACAAAACTTTTGCAGATGTAATATACAAAATTTTGCACATGTGATATACAAAACTTTTGCAGATGTGATATACAAAACTTTTGCAGATGTGATATACAAAGCTTTAGCAGATGTGATATACAAAACTTTTGCAGATGTAATGTATAAAACGTTTGCAGATCTGATGTACAAAACTTTTGAAGATGTAATGTACAAAAGTTTTGCAGATCGGATGTAAAAAACGTTTGCAGGTGTAATGTACAAAACGTTTGCAGATGTGATGTACAAAACTTTTGCAGATGTAATGTACAAAACTTTTGCACATGTGATATACAAAACATTTGCACATGTGATATACAAAACTTTTGCAGATGTAATGTACAAAACTTTTGCAGATGTAATGTACAAAACTTTTGCAGATGTGATATACGAAACTTTTGCAGATGTGATATGCAAAAACTTTGCAGATGTGTTATACAAACCTTTTGCAGATGTGATATACAAAACTTTTGCGGATGTGATATACAAAACTTTTGCAGATGTGATATACAAAACTTTTGCATATGTGATATAAAAAACTTTTGCAGATGTGATATACAAAACATTTGCAGATGTGATATACAAAACTGTTGCAGATGTAATATACAAAACTTTTGCGGATGTGATATACAAAACTTTTGCAGATGTGATATACAAAACTTTTGCAGATGTGATATACAAAACTTTTGAAGATGTGATATACAAAACTTTTGCAGATGTAATGTACAAAAGTTTCGCAGATGTGATGTACAAAACGTTTGCAGATGTAATGTACAAAACTTTTGCAGATGTGATGTACAAAACATTTGCAGATGTAATGTACAAAACCTTTGCAGATCTGATGTACAAAACTTTTGCAGATGTAATGTACAAAAGTTTCGCAGATGTGATGTACAAAACGTTTGCAGATGTAATGTACAAAACTTTTGCTGATGTAATGTACAAAACGTTTGCAGATGTAATGTACAAGACGTTGACAGATGTAATGTACAAAACATTTGCAGATGTAATGTACAAAACTTTTGCAGATGTAATGTACAAAACGTTTGCAGATGTAATGTACAAAACTTTTGCACATGTGATATACAAAACTTAAGCAGATGTGATATACAAAACTTTTGCAGATGTAATGTACAAAAACTTTGCAGATGTGATGTACAAAAATTTTGCAGAGGTGATATACAAAACTTTTGCAGATGTGATATACAAAACCTTTGCAGATGTGCTATACAAAACTTTTGCAGATGTGATATACAAAACTTTTGCAGATGTGATATACAAAACTTTTGAAGATGTGATATACAAAACTTTTGCAGATGTTATATACAAAACATTTGCAGATGTGATATACAAAACTTTTGCAGATGTGATATACAAAATATTTGCAGATGTAATGTACAAAACTTTTGCAGATGTGATATACAAAACTTTTGCAGATGTAATGTACAAAACTTTTGCAGATGTGATATACAAAACTTTTGCAGATGTAATGTACAAAACTTTTGCAGATGTGCAGATGTAATGTACAAAACTTTTGCAAATGTAATGTACAAAACCTTTGAAGATGTAATGTACAAAACTTTTGCAGATGTGATATACAAAACTTTTGCACATGTGATATACAAAACCTTTGCAGATATGATATACACAAATTTTGCAGAGGTGATATACAAAACTCTTTCAGATGTGATATACAAAACCTTTGCAGATGTGATATACAATACTTTTGCAGATGTAATGTACAAAACTTTTGCAGATGTGATATACAAAACTTTTGCAGATGTAATGTACAAAACTTTTGCAGATGTAATGTACAAAACTTTTGCAGATGTTATGTACAAAAATTTTGCAGATGTAATTTACAAAACTTTTGCAGATGTGATATACAAAACTTTTGCAGATGTGATATACAAAACTTTTGCAGATGTGATATACAAAACTTTGGAGATGTGATATACAAAACTTTTGCAGATGTGATATACAAAACCTTTGCAGATGTGATATCCAAAACTTTTGCAGATGTTATATACAAAACTTTTGCAGATGTAATGTACAAAACCTTTGCAGATGTGATATACAAAACTTTTGCAGATGTAATGTACAAAACCTTTGCAGATGTGATATACAAAACCTTTGCAGATGTAATGTACAAAACTTTTGCAGATGTAATGTACAAAACTTTTGCAGATGTAATGTACAAAACTTTTGCAGATGCAATGTACAAAACTTTTTCAGATGTGATATACAAAACTTTTGAAGATGTGATATACAAAATTTTGCAGATGTAATGTACAAAACTTTTGCAGATGTAATGTACAAAACTTTTGCAGATGTAATATACAAAACTTTTGCACATGTGATATACAAAACTTTTGCAGATGTGATATACAAAACTTTTGCAGATGTGATATACAAAGCTTTAGCAGATGTGATATACAAAACTTTTGCAGATGTAATGTATAAAACGTTTGCAGATCTGATGTACAAAACTTTTGAAGATGTAATGTACAAAAGTTTTGCAGATCGGATGTAAAAAACGTTTGCAGGTGTAATGTACAAAACGTTTGCAGATGTGATGTACAAAACTTTTGCAGATGTAATGTACAAAACTTGTGCACATGTGATATACAAAACATTTGCACATGTGATATACAAAACTTTTGCAAATGTAATGTACAAAACTTTTGCAGATGTAATGTACAAAACTTTTGCAGATGTGATATACGAAACTTTTGCAGATGTGATATGCAAAAACTTTGCAGATGTGATATACAAACCTTTTGCAGATGTGATATACAAAACTTTTGCGGATGTGATATACAAAACTTTTGCAGATGTGATATACAAAACTTTTGCATATGTGATATAAAAAACTTTTGCAGATGTGATATACAAAACTTTTGCAGATGTGATATACAAAACTGTTGCAGATGTAATATACAAAACTTTTGCAGATGTGATATACAAAACTTTTGCAGATGTGATATACAAAACTTTTGCAGATGTGATATACAAAACTTTTGAAGATGTGATATACAAAACTTTTGCAGATGTAATGTACAAAAGTTTCGCAGATGTGATGTACAAAACGTTTGCAGATGTAATGTACAAAACTGTTGCAGATGTGATGTACAAAACATTTGCAGATGTAATGTACAAAACGTTTGCAGATGTAATGTACAAAACTTTTGCAGATGTAATGTACAAAAGTTTCGCAGATGTGATGTACAAAACGTTTGCAGATGTAATGTACAAAACTTTTGCAGATGTGATGTACAAAAGATTTGCAGATGTAATGTACAAAACTTTTGAACATGTGATATACAAAACTTTTGCAGATGTGATATACAAAACTTTTGCAGATTTAATGTACAAAACTTTTGCAGATGTGATGTACAAAACTTTTGCAGATGTGATATACAAAATTTTGCAGATGTAATGTACAAAACTTTTGCAGATTTAATGTACAAAACTTTTGCAGATGTAATGTACAGAACTTTTGCAGATGTAATGTACAAAACTTTTGCAGATGTAATGTACAAAACCTTTGCAGATGTAATGTACAAAATTTTGCAGATGTAATGTACAAAACTTTTGCAGATGTAATGTACAAAACGTTTGCAGATGTAATGTACAAGACGTTGACAGATGTAATGTACAAAACATTTGCAGATGTAATGTACAAAACTTTTGCAGATGTAATGTACAAAACATTTGCAGATGTAATGTACAAAACTTTTGCACATGTGATATACAAAACTTTTGCAGATGTGATATACAAAACTTTTGCAGATGTAATGTACAAAAATTTTGCAGATGTGATGTACAAACATTTTGCAGAGGTGATATACAAAACTTTTGCAGATGTGATATACAAAACCTTTGCGGATATGATATACAAAACTTTTGCAAATGTGATATACAAAACTTTTGCAGATGTGATATACAAAACTTTTGCAGATGTGATATACAAAACTTTTGCAGATGTGATATACAAAACTTTTGCAGATGTGATATACAAAACTTTTGCAGATGTGATATACAAAACTTTTGCAGATGTGATATACAAAATTTTTGCAGATGATCTGTACAAAACTTTTGCAGATGTGATATACAAAAATTTTGCAGAGGTGATATACAAAACTTTTGCAGATGTGATACACAAAACCTTTGCAGATGTGATATACAAAACTTTTGCAGATGTGATATAGAAACTTTAGCAGATGTGATATACAAAACTTTTGCAGATGTAATGTATAAAACGTTTGCAGATCTGATGTACAACACTTTTGCAGATGTAATGTACAAAAGTTTTTCAGATGTGATGTACAAAACGTTTGCAGGTGTAATGTACAAAACGTTTTCAGATGTGATGTACAAAACTTTTGCAGATGTAATGTACAAAACATTTGCACATGTGATATACAAAACTTTTGCAGATGTGATATACAAAACTTTTGCAGATGTAATGTACAAAACTTTTGCTGATGTAATGTACAAAACTTTTGCAGATGTGATATACAAAACTTTTGCAGATGTGATATACAAAACTTTTGCAGATGTGATATACAAAACATTTGCAGATGTGATATACAAAACTTTTGCGGATGTGATATACAAAACTTTTGCAGATGAGATATACAAAACTTTTGCAGATGTGATATACAAAACTTTTGCAGATGTGATATACAAAACTTTTGCAGATGTGATATACAAAACTTTTGCAGATTTGATATACAAAACCTTTGCAGATGTAATATACAAAACTTTTGCAGATGTAATGTACAAAACCTTTGCAGATGTAATGTACAAAACTTTTGCAGATGTGATATACAAAACTTTTGCAGATGTAATGTACAAAACTTTTGCTGATGTAATGTACAAAACTTTTGCAGATGTAATGTACAAAACGTTTGCAGATGTAATGTACAAGACGTTGACAGATGTAATGTACAAAACATTTGCAGATGTAATGTACAAAACTTTTGCAGATGTAATGTACAAAACGTTTGCAGATGTAATGTACAAAACTTTTGCACATGTGATATACAAAACTTTTGCAGATGTGATATACAAAACTTTTGCAGATGTAATGTACAAAAATTTTGCAGATGTGATGTACAAACATTTTGCAGAGGTGATATACAAAACTTTTGCAGATGTGATATACAAAACTTTTGCAGATGTGATATACAAAACTTTTGCAGATGTGATATACAAAACTTTTGCAGATGTGATATACAAAACTTTTGCAGATGTGATATACAAAACTTTTGCAGATGTGATATACAAAATTTTTGCAGATGTGATATACAAAACTTTTGCAGATGTGATATACAAAAATTTTGCAGAGGTGATATACAAAACTTTTGCAGATGTGATACACAAAACCTTTGCAGATGTGATATACAAAACTTTTGCAGATGTGATATAGAACCTTTAGCAGATGTGATATACAAAACTTTTGCAGATGTAATGTATAAAACGTTTGCAGATCTGATGTACAACACTTTTGCAGATGTAATGTACTAAAGTTTTTCAGATGTGATGTACAAAACGTTTGCAGGTGTAATGTACCAAACGTTTTCAGATGTGATGTACAAAACTTTTGCAGATGTAATGTACAAAACATTTGCACATGTGATATACAAAACTTTTGCAGATGTGATATACAAAACTTTTGCAGATGTAATGTACAAAACTTTTGCTGATGTAATGTACAAAACTTTTGCAGATGTGATATACAAAACTTTTGCAGATGTGATATACAAAACTTTTGCAGATGTGATATACAAAACATTTGCAGATGTGATATACAAAACTTTTGCGGATGTGATATACAAAACTTTTGCAGATGAGATATACAAAACTTTTGCAGATGTGATATACAAAACTTTTGCAGATGTGATATACAAAACTTTTGCAGATGTGATATACAAAACTTTTGCAGATTTGATATACAAAACCTTTGCAGATGTGATATACAAAACTTTTGCACATGTGATATACAAAACTTTTGCAGATGTGATATACAAAACCTTTGCAGATGTGATATACAAAACTTTTGAAGATGTGATATACAAAACTTTTGCAGATGTGATATACAACACTTTTGCAGATGTGATATACAAAACATTTGCAGATGTGATATACAAAACTTTTGCAGATGTAATGTACAAAAGTTTTGCAGATGTGATATACAAATCTTTTGCAGATGTAATGTACAAAACGTTTGCAGATGTAATGTACAAAACATTTGCAGATGTCATGTACAAAACTTTTGCAGATGTAATGTACAAAACTTTTGCAGATGTGATATACAAAACTTTTGCAGATGTGATATACAAAACTTTTGCAGATGTAATGTACAAAACTTTTGCAGATGTAATGTACAAAACTTTTGCAGATGTGATATACAAAACTTTTGCACATGTGATATATAAAACTTTTGCAGATGTTATATACAAAACTTTTGCAGATGTGATATACAAAACTTTAGCAGATGTGATATACAAAACTTTTGCAGATGTAATGTATAAAACGTTTGCAGATCTGATGTACAAAACTTTTGAGGATGTAATGTACAAAAGTTTTGCAGATGTGATGTACAAAACGTTTGCAGGTGTAATGTACAAAACGTTTGCAGATGTGATGTACAAAACTTTTGCAGATGTAATGTACAAAACCTTTGCACATGTGATATACAAAACTTTTGCAGATGTGATATACAAAACTGTTTCAGATGTAATGTACAAAACTTTTGAAGATGTAATGTACAAAACTTTTGCAGATGTGATATACGAAACTTTTGCAGATGTGATATGCAAAACTTTTGCGGATGTGATATACAAACCTTTTGCAGATGTGATATACAAAACTTTTGCGGATGTGATATACAAAACTTTTGCAGATGTGATATACAAAACTTTTGCAGATGTGATATAAAAAACTTTTGCAGATGTGATATACAAAACTTTTGCAGATGTGATATACAAAACTTTTGCAGATGTGATATACAAAACTTTTGCAGATGTGATATACAAAACTATTGAAGATGTGATATACAAAACATTTGCTGATGTAATGTACAAAACTTTAGCAGATGTGATATACAAAACTTTTGCAGATGGAATGTACAAAACATTTGCAGATCTGATGTAAAAAACTTTTGCAGATGTAATGTACAAAAGTGTCGCAGATGTGATGTACAAAACGTTTGCAGATGTAATGTACCAAACTTTTGCAGATGTGATGTACAAAACTTTTGCAGATGTAATGTACAAAACTTTTGCACATGTGATATACAAAACTTTTGCAGATGTGATATACAAAACTTTTGCAGATGTAATGTACAAAACTTTTGCAGATGTAATGTACAAAAACTTTGCAGATGTGATGTACAAAAATTTTGCAGAGGTGATATACAAAACTTTTGCAGATGTGATATACAAAACCTTTGCAGATGTTATATACAAAACTTTTGCAGATGTGATATAGAAAACTTTTGCAGATGTGATATACAAAACTTTTGAAGATGTGATATACAAAACTTTTGCAGATGTGATATACAAAACATTTGCAGATGTGATATACAAAACTTTTGCAGATGTGATATACAAAATATTTCCAGATGTAATGTACAAAACTTTTGCAGATGTGATATACAAAACTTTTGCAGATTTAATGTACAAAACTTTTGCAGATGTGATATACAAAACTTTTGCAGATGTAATGTACAAAACTTTTGCAGATTTGATATACAAAACTTTTGCAGATGTAATGTACAAAACATTTGCAAATGTAATGTACAAAACCTTTGCAGATGTAATGTACAAAACTTTTGCAGATGTGATATACAAAACTTTTGCACATGTGATATACAAAACCTTTGCAGATGTGATATACACAAATTCTGCAAAGGTGATATACAAAACTTTTTCAGATGTGATATACAAAGCCTTTGCAGATGTGATATACAATACTTTTGCAGATGTAATGTACAAAACTTTTGCAGATGTGATATACAAAACTTTTGCAGATGTAATGTACAAAACTTTTGCAGATGTAATGTACAAAACTTTTGCAGATATTATGTACAAAACTTTTGCAGAGATAATGTACAAAACTTTTGCAGATGTGATATACAAAACTTTTGCAGATGTGATATACAAAACTTTTGCAGATGTGATATGCAAAACTTTGGAGATGTGATATACAAAACTTTTGCAGATGTGATATACAAAACCTTTGCAGATGTGATATCCAAAACTTTTGCAGATGTTATATACAAAACTTTTGCAGATGTAATGTACAAAACTTTTGCAGATGTGATATACAAAACTTTTGCAGATGTAATGTACAAAACTTTTGCAGATGTGATATACAAAACTTTTGCAGATGTAATGTACAAAACTTTTGCAGATGTAATGTACAAAACTTTTGCAGATGTAATGTACAAAACTTTTGCAGATGCAATGTACAAAACTTTTTCAGATGTGATATACAAAACTTTTGAAGATGTGATATACAAAACGTTTGCAGATGTAATGTACAAAACATTTGCAGATGTAATGTACAAAACTTTTGCAGATGTAATATACAAAACTTTTGCACATGTGATATACAAAACTTGTGCAGATGTGATATACAAAACTTTTGCAGATGTGATATACAAGGCTTTAGCAGATGTGATATACAAAACTTTTGCAGATGTAATGTATAAAACGTTTGCAGATCTGATGTACAAAACTTTTGAAGATGTAATGTACAAAAGTTTTGCAGATCTGATGTACAAAACGTTTGCAGGTGTAATGTACAAAACGTTTGCAGATGTGATGTACAAAACTTTTGCAGATGTAATGTACAAAACTTTTGCACATGTGATATACAAAACTTTTGCAGATGTGATATACAAAACTTTTGCAGATGTAATGTACAAAACTTTTGCAGATGTAATGTACAAAACTTTTGCAGATGTGATATACGAAACTTTTGCAGATGTGATATGCAAAAACTTTGCAGATGTGATATACAAACCTTTTGCAGATGTGATATACAAAACTTTTGCGGATGTGATATACAAAACTTTTGCAGATGTGATATACAAAACTTTTTCAGATGTGATATAAAAAACTTTTGCAGATGTGATATACAAAACTTTTGCAGATGTGATATACAAAACTGTTGCAGATGTGATATACAAAACTTTTGCAGATGTGATATACAAAACTTTTGAAGATGTGATATACAAAACTTTTGCAGATGTAATGTACAAAAGTTTCGCAGATGTGATGTACAAAACGTTTGCAGATGTAATGTACAAAACTGTTGCAGATGTGATGTACAAAACATTTGCAGATGTAATGTACAAAACTTTTGCAGATCTGATGTACAAAACTTTTGCAGATGTAATGTACAAAAGTTTCGCAGATGTGATGTACAAAACGTTTGCAGATGTAAATTACAAAACTTTTGCAGATGTGATGTACAAAAGTTTTGCAGATGTAATGTACAAAACTTTTGAACATGTGATATACAAAACTTTTGCAGATGTGATATACAAAACTTTTGCAGATGTAATGTACAAAACTTTTGCAGATGTAATGTACAAAACCTTTGAAGATGTGATATACAAAAATTTTGCAGGGGGGATATACAAAACTTTTTCAGATGTGATATACAAAACATTTGCAGATGTGATATACAATACTTTTGCAGATGTAATGTACAAAACTTTCGCAGATGTGATATACAAAACTTTTGCAGATGTAATGTACAAAACATTTGCAGATGTGATATACAAAACTTTTGCAGATGTAATGTACAAAACTTTTGCAGATGTGACATACAAAACTTTTGCAGATGTAATGTGCAAAACTTTTGCAGATGTAATGTACAAAACTTTTGCAGATGTAATGTACAAAACTTTTGCAGATGTAATGTACAGAACTTTGCAGATGTAATGTACAAAACATTTGCAGATGTTATGTACAAAACTTTTGCAGATGTAATGTACAAAACTTTTGCAGATGTAATGTACAAAAGTTTTGCAGATGTAATGTACAAAACTTTTGCAGATGTAATGTACAAAACTTTTGCAGATGTGATATACAAAACTTTTGCAGATGTAATATACAAAACTTTTGCAGATGTAATGTACAAAACGTTTGCAGATGTGATATACAAAACTTTTGCAGATGTAATGTACAAAACTTTTGCTGATGTAATGTACAAAACTTTTGCAGATGTAATGTACAAAACGTTTGCAGATGTAATGTACAAGACGTTGACAGATGTAATGTACATACCATTTGCAGATGTAATGTACAAAACTTTTGCAGATGTAATGTACAAAACGTTTGCAGATGTAATGTACAAAACTTTTGCACATGTGATATACAAAACTTTTGCAGATGTGATATACAAAACTTTTGCAGATGTAATGTACAAAAATTTTGCAGATGTGATGTACAAACATTTTGCAGAGGTGATATACAAAACTTTTGCAGATGTGATATACAAAACCTTTGCGGATGTGATATACAAAACTTTTGCAAATGTGATATACAAAACTTTTGCAGATGTGATATACAAAACTTTTGCAGATGTGATATACAAAACTTTTGAAGATGTGATATACAAAACTTTTGCAGATGTGATATACAAAACTTTTGCAGATGTGATATACAAAACGTTTGCAGATGTGATATACAAAATTTTTGCAGATGTAATGTACAAAACTTTTGCAGATGTGATATACAAAAATTTTGCAGATGTAATGTACAAAACTTTTGCAGATGTGATATACAAAAATTTTGCAGAGGTGATGCAGAGGTGATATACAAAACTTTTGCAGATGTGATACACAAAACCTTTGCAGATGTGGTATACAAAACTTTTGCAGATGTGATATAGAAACTTTAGCAGATGTGATATACAAAACTTTTGCAGATGTAATGTATAAAACGTTTGCAGATCTGATGTACAACACTTTTGCAGATGTAATGTACAAAAGTTTTTCAGATGTGATGTACAAAACGTTTGCAGGTGTAATGTACAAAACGTTTTCAGATGTGATGTACAAAACTTTTGCAGATGTAATGTACAAAACATTTGCACATGTGATATACAAAACTTTTGCAGATGTGATATACAAAACTTTTGCAGATGTAATGTACAAAACCTTTGCAGATGTAATGTACAAAACTTTTGCAGATGTGATATACAAAACTTTTGCAAATGTGATACACAAAACATTTGCAGATGTGATATACAAAACTTTTGCAGATGTGATATACAAAACTTTTGCAGATGTGATATACAAAACTTTTGCAGATGTGATATACAAAACTTTTGCAGATTTGATATACAAAACCTTTGCAGATGTGATATACAAAACTTTTGCAGATGTGATATACAAAACTTTTGCAGATGTGATATACAAAACTTTTGCAGATGTGATATACAAAACTTTTGAAGATGTGATATACAAAACTTTTGCAGATGTGATATACAAAACTTTTGCAGATGTGATATACAAAACTTTTGCAGATGTGATAAACAAAATTTTTGCAGATGTAATGTACAAAATTTTGCAGATGTGATATACAAATCTTTTGCAGATGTAATGTACAAAACTTTTGCAGATGTGATGTACAAAACATTTGCAGATGTAATGTACAAAACTTTTGCAGATGTAATGTACAAAACTTTTGCAGATGTGATATACAAAACTTTTGCAGATGTGATATACAAAACTTTTGCAGATGTAATGTACAAAACTTTTGCAGATGTAATGTACAAAACTTTTGCAGATGTGATATACAAAACTTTTGCACATGTGATATACAAAACTTTTGCAGATGTTATATACAAAACTTTTGCAGATGTGATATACAATACTTTTGCAGATGTGATATACAAAACTTTTTCAGATGTAATGTATAAAACGTTTGCAGATCTGATGTACAAAACTTTTGCAGATGTAATGTACAAAAGCTTTGCAGATGTGATGTACAAAACGTTTGCAGGTGTAATGTACAAAACGTTTGCAGATGTGATGTACAAAACTTTTGCAGATGTAATGTACAAAACCTTTGCACATGTGATATACAAAACTTTTGCAGATGTGATATACAAAACTGTTGCAGATGTAATGTACAAAACTTTTGCAGATGTAATGTACAAAACTTTTGCAGATGTGATATACGAAACTTTTGCAGATGTGATATGCAAAACTTTTGCAGATGTGATATACTAACCTTTTGCAGATGTGATATACAAAACTTTTGCGGATGTGATATACAAAACATTTGCAGATGTGATATACAAAACTTTTGCAGATGTGATATAAAAAACTTTTGCAGATGTGATATACAAAACTTTTGCAGATGTGATATACAAAACTTTTGCAGATTTGATATACAAAACTTTTGCAGATGTGATATACAAAGCTTTTGAAGATGTGATATACAAAACTTTTGCTGATGTAATGTACAAAACTTTAGCAGATGTGATATACAAAACTTTTGCAGATGGAATGTACAAAACATTTGCAGATCTGATGTAAAAAACTTTTGCAGATGTAATGTACAAAAGTGTCGCAGATGTGATGTACAAAACGTTTGCAGATGTAATGTACAAAACTTTTGCAGATGTGATGTACAAAACTTTTGCAGATGTAATGTACAAAACTTTTGCACATGTGATATACAAAACTTTTGCAGATGTGATATACAAAACTTTTGCAGATGTAATGTACAAAACTTTTGCAGATGTAATGTACAAAACCTTTGAAGATGTGATATACAAAAATTTTGCAGAGGTGATATACAAAACTTTTTCAGATGTGATATACAAAACCTTTGCAGATGTGATATACAATACTTTTGCAGATGTAATGTACAAAACTTTTTCAGATGTGATATACCAAACTTTTGCAGATGTAATGTAGAAAAATTTTGCAGATGTGATATACAAAACTTTTGCAGATGTAATGTGCAAAACGTTTGCAGATGTAATGTACAAAACTTTTGCAGATGTAATGTACAAAACTTTTGCAGATGTAATGTACAAAACTTTTGCAGATGTAATGTACAAAACTTTTGCAGATGTAATGTACAAAACTTTTGCAGATGTAATGTACAAAACTTTTGCAGATGTAATGTACAAAACTTTTGCAGATGTGATATACAAAACTTTTGCAGATGTAATATACAAAACTTTTGCAGATGTAATGTACAAAACCTTTGCAGATGTAATGTACAAAACTTTTGCAGATGTGATATACAAAACTTTTGCAGATGTAATGTACAAAACTTTTGCTGATGTAATGTACAAAACTTTTGCAGATGTAATGTACAAAACGTTTGCAGATGTAATGTACAAGACGTTGACAGATGTAATGTACAAAACATTTGCAGATGTAATGTACAAAACTTTTGCAGATGTAATGTACAAAACGTTTGCAGATGTAATGTACAAAACTTTTGCACATGTGATATACAAAACTTTTGCAGATGTGATATACAAAACTTTTGCAGATGTAATGTACAAAAATTTTGCAGATGTGATGTACAAAAATTTTGCAGAGGTGATATACAAAACTTTTGCAGATGTGATATACCAAACCTTTGCAGATGTGATATACAAAACTTTTGCAGATGTGATATACAAAACTTTTGCAGATGTGATATACAAAACTTTTGCAGATGTGATATACAAAACTTTTGAAGATGTGATATACAAAACTTTTGCAGATGTGATATACAAAGCTTTAGCAGATGTGATATACAAAACTTTTGCAGATGTGATATACAAAATTCTTGCAGATGTAATGTACAAAACTTTTGCAGATGTGATATACAAAACTTTTGCAGATGTAATGTACAAAACTTTTGCAGATGTGATATACAAAACTTTTGCAGATGTAATGTACAAAACTTTTGCAGATGTGATATACAAAACTTTTGCAGATGTAATGTACGAAACTTTTGCAGATGTAATGTACAAAACCTTTGCTGATGTAATGTACAAAACTTTTGCAGATGTGATATACAAAACTTTGGCACATGTGATATACAAAACTTTTGCAGATGTGATATACAAAACTTTAGCAGATGTGATATACAAAGCTTTTGCAGATGTTATATACAAAACTTTAGCAGATGTGATATACAAAAATTTTGCAGATGTGATATACAAACCTTTTGCAGATGTGATATACAAAACTTTTGCGGATGTGATATACAAAACTTTTGCAGATATGATATACAAAACTTTTGCAGATGTGATATACAAGACTTTTGCAGATGTGATATACAAAACTTTTGCAGATGTGATATACGCAACTTTTGCAGATGCGATATACAAAACTTTTGCAGATGTGATATACAAAACCTTTGCAGGTGTGATATACAAAACTTTTGCAGATGTGATATACAAAACTTTTGCAGATGTAATGTACAAAACTTTAGCAGATGTGATATACAAAACTTTTGCAGATGTAATGTACAAAACATTTGCAGATCTGATGTACAAAACTTTTGCAGATGTAATGTACAAATGTTTTGCAGATGTGATGTACAAAACGTTTGCAGATGTAATGTACCAAACTTTTGCAGATGTGATGTACAAAACATTTGCAGATGTAATGTACAAAACTTTTGCACATGTGATATACAAAACTTTTGAAGATGTGATATACAAAACTTTTGCAGATGTAATGTACAAAACATTTGCAGATGTAATGTACAAAACTTTTGCAGATGTGATATACAAAAATTTTGCAGAGGTGATATACAAAACTTTTTCAGATGTGATATACAAAACCTTTGCAGATGTGATATACAAAACATTTGCAGATGTGATATACAAAACCCTTGCAGATGTGATATACAAAACTGTTGCAGATGTGATATACAAAACTTTTGAAGATGTGATATACAAAACTTTTGCAGATGTGATATACAAAACTTTTGCAGATGTGATATCCAAAACTTTTGCAGATGTGATATACAAAACCGTTGCAGATGTAATGTACAAAACGTTTGCAGATGTGATATACAAAACTTTTGTAGATGTAATGTACAAAACTTTTGCACATGTGATATACAAAACTTTTGCAGATGTAATGTGCAACACTTTTGCAGATGTAATATACAAAACTTTTGTCAGATGTAATGTACAAAACTTTTGCAGATGTAATGTACAAAACCTTTGCAGATGTAATGTACAAAACTTTGGCAGATGTGATATACAAAACTTTTGCAGATGTAATGTACAAGACATTTGCAGACCTGATGTACAAAACTTTTGCAGAGGTAATGTACAAAGGTTTCGCAGATGTGATGTACAAAACTTTTGCAGATGTAATGTACAAAACTTTTGCAGATGTGATATACAAAACTTTTGCAGATGTGATATACAAAACGTTTGCAGATGTAATGTACAAAACTTTGTCAGATGTAATGTACAAAACTTTTGAAGATGTTATATACCAAAAATGTTGCAGAGGTGATATACAAAACTTTTTCAGATGTGATATACAAAACCTTTGCAGATGTGATATACAAAACTTTTGCAGATGTAATATACAAAACTTTTGCAGATGTGATATACAAAACTTTTGCAGATGTGATATACAAAACTTTTGCAGATGTGATATACAAAACTTTTGCAGATGTAATATACAAAACTTTTGCAGATGTGATATACAAAGCTTTTGCAGATGTGATATACAAAACCTTTGCAGATGTGATATACAAAACTTTTGCAGATGTGATATACAAAACTTGGTAAATTTATACAAACACCGTGACAGCGAATTAACCCTAACCCTAACCCTAAACCCTAACCCTAACCCTAACGCTGTCACGTTGTTTGTATAATAATACACAAAACTTTTACAGATGGGATATACAAAAGTTTTGCAGATGTGATATACAAATTTTTGCAGATGTAATGTACAGAACATTTGCAGATGTGATATACAAAACTTTTGCAGATGTAATGTACAAAACTTTTGCAGATGTGATATACAAAAATTTTGCAGATGTAATGTTCAAAACTTTATCAGATGTGATATACAAAACTTTTGCAGATGTAATGTGCAAAACTTTCGCAGATTTAATGTACAACACTTTTGCAGATGTAATGTACAAAACTTTTGCAGATGTAATGTACAAAACTTTTGTAGATGTAATGTACAAAACTTTTGCAGATGTAATGTACAAAACTTTTGCAGATGTGATATACAAAACTTTTGCACATGTAATATACAAAACTTTTGCAGATGTAATGTACAAAACCTTTGCAGATGTGATGTACAAAACTTTTGCAGATGTGATATACAAAACTTTTGCAGATGTAATATACAAAACTTTTGCTGATGTAATGTACAAAACTTTTGCAGATGTAATGTACAAAACGTTTGCAGATGTAATGTACAAGACGTTGGCAGATGTGATATACAAAACGTTTGCAGATGTAATGTACAAAACTTTTGCAGATGTAATGTACAAAACGTTTGCAGATGTAATGTACAAAACTTTTGCACATGTGATATACAAAACTTTTGCAGATGTGATATACAAAACTTTTTCAGATGTAATGTACAAATATTTTGCAGATGTGATGTACAAAAATTTTGCAGAGGTGATATACAAAACTTTTGCAGATGTGATATACAAAACCTTTGCAGATGTGATATACAAAACTTTTGCAGATGTGATATACAAAATTTTTGCAGATGTAATGTAAAAAACTTTTGCAGATGTGATATACAAAACTTTTGCAGATGTGATATACAAAACTTTAGCAGATGTGATATACAAAACTTTTGCAGATGTAATGTACAAAACTTTTGCAGATCTGATGTACAAAACTTTTGAAGATGTAATGTACAAAAGTTTTGCAGATGTGATATACAAAACGTTTGCAGGTGTAATGTACAAAACGTTTGCAGATGTGATGTACAAAACCTTTGCAGATGTAATGTACAAAACTTTTGCTCATGTGATATACAAAACTTTTGCAGATGTGATATACAAAACTTTTGGAGATGTAATGTACAAAACATTTGCAGATGAAATGTACAAAACTTTTGCAGATGTTATATACAAAACTTTTGCAGATGTGATATACAAAAATTTTGCAGATGTGATATACAAACCTTTTGCAGATGTGATATACAAAACTTTTGCGGATGTGATATACAAAACTTTTGCAGATGTGATATACAAAACTTTTGCAGATGTGATATACAAAACTTTTGCAGATGTGATATACAAAACTTTTGCAGATGTGATATACAAAACTTTTGCAGATGTGATATACAAAACTTTTGCAGATGTGATATACAAAACTTTTGCAGATGTGATATACAAAACCTTTGCAGATGTGATATACAAAACTTTTGCAGATGTAATGTACAAAACTTTAGCAGATGTGATATACAAAACTTTTGCAGATGTAATGTACAAAACATTTGCAGATCTGATGTACAAAACTTTTGCAGATGTAATGTACAAAAGTTTTGCAGATGTGATGTACAAAACGTTGGCAGATGTAATGTACCAAACTTTTGCAGATGTGATGTACAAAACTTTTGCAGATGTAATGTACAAAACTTTTGCACATGTGATATACAAAACTTTTGCAGATGTGATATACAAAACTTTTGCAGATGTAATGTACAAAACTTTTGCAGATGTAATGTACAAAACTTTTGCAGATGTGATATACAAAAATTTTGCAGAGGTGATATACAAAACTTTTTCAGATGTGATATACAAAACCTTTGCAGATGTGATATACAAAACTTTTGCAGATGTGATATACAAAACTTTTGAAGATGTTATATACAAAACTTTTGCAGATGTGATATACAAAACCTTTGCAGATGTGATATCCAAAACTTTTGCAGATGTTATATACAAAACTTTTGCAGATGTAATGTACAAAACTTTTGCAGATGAAATGTACAAAACTTTTGCAGATGTAATGTACAAAACTTTTGCAGATGTGATATACAAAAGTTTTGCAGATGTAATGTACAAAACTTTTGCACGTGTGATATACAAAACTTTTGCAGATGTAATGTGCAAAACGTTTGCAGATGTAATGTACAAAACTTTTGCAGATGTAATGTACAAAACGTTTGCAGATTTAATGTACAAAACTTTGGCAGATATAATGTACAAAACTTTTGCAGATGTATTGTACAAAACTTTTGCAGATGTAATATAAATAACTTTTGCAGATGTAATGTACAAAACTTTTGAAGATATAATGTACAAAACTTTTGCAGATGTGATATACAAAACTTTTGCAGATGTAATGTACAAAACTTTTGCTGATGTAATGTACAAAACTTTTGCAGATGTAATGTACAAAACGTTTGCAGATGTAATGTACAAGACGTTGGCAGATGTAATGTACAAAACTTTTGCAGATATTATGTACAAAACTTTTGCAGATGTAATGTACAAAACGTTTGCAGATGTAATGTACAAAACTTTTGCAGATGTGATATACAAAACTTTTGCAGATGTGATATACAAAACTTTTGCAGATGTAATGTACAAAACTTTTGCAGATGTGATGTACAAATATTTTGCAGAGGTGATATACAAAACTTTTGCAGATGTGATATACAAAACCTTTTCAGATGTGATATACAAAACTTTTGCAGATGTGATATACAAAACTTTTGCAGATGTGATATACAAAACTTTTGCAGATGTGATATACAAAATGTTTGAAGATGTGCTATACAAAACTTTTGCAGATGTGATATACAAAACTTTTGCAGATGTGATATACAAAACTTTTGCAGATGTGATATACAAAACCTTTGCAGATGTGATATACAAAACTTTTGCAGATGTGATATACAAAACTTTTGAAGATGTTATATACAAAACTTTTGCAGATGTGATATACAAAACCTTTGCAGATGTGATATCCAAAACTTTTGCAGATGTTATATACAAAACTTTTGCAGATGTAATGTACAAAACTTTTGCAGATGTAATGTACAAAACTCTTGCAGATGTAATGTACACAACTTTTGCAGATGTGATATACAAAAGTTTTTCAGATGTAATGTACAAAACTTTTGCACGTATGATATACAAAACTTTTGCAGATGTAATGTGCAAAACGTTTGCAGATGTAATGTACAAAACTTTTGCAGATGTAATGTACAAAACTTTTGCAGATGTAATGTACAAAACTTTGGCAGATATAATGTACAAAACTTTTGCAGATGTATTGTACAAAACTTTTGCAGCTGTAATATAAATAACTTTTGCAGATGTCATGTACAAAACTTTTGAAGATATAATGTACAAAACTTTTGCAGATGTGATATACAAAACTTTTGCAGATGTAATGTACAATACTTTTGCTGATGTAATGTACAAAACTTTTGCAGATGTAATGTACAAAACGTTTGCAGATGTAATGTACAAGACGTTGGCAGATGTAATGTACAAAACTTTTGCAGATATTATGTACAAAACTTTTGCAGATGTAATGTGCAAAACGTTTGCAGATGTAATGTACAAAACTTTTGCAGATGTGATATACAAAACTTTTGCAGATGTGATATACAAAACTTTTGCAGATGTGATATACAAAACTTTTGCAGATGTGATATACAAAACTTTTGCAGATGTGATATACAAAACTTTTGCAGATGTGATATACAAAATCTTTGCAGATGTGATATACAAAACTTTTGCAGATGTAATGTACAAAACTTTAGCAGATGTGATATACAAAACTTTTGCAGATGTAATGTACAAAACATTTGCAGATCTGATGTACAAAACTTTTGCAGATGTAATGTACAAAAGTTTTGCAGATGTGATGTACAAAACGTTGGCAGATGTAATGTACCAAACTTTTGCAGATGTGATGTACAAAACTTTTGCAGATGTAATGTACAAAACTTTTGCACATGTGATATACAAAACTTTTGCAGATGTGATATACAAAACTTTTGCAGATGTAATGTACAAAACTTTTGCAGATGTAATGTACAAAACTTTTGCAGATGTGATATACAAAAATTTTGCAGAGGTGATATACAAAACTTTTTCAGATGTGATATACAAAACCTTTGCAGATGTGATATACAAAACTTTTGCAGATGTGATATACAAAACTTTTGAAGATGTTATATACAAAACTTTTGCAGATGTGATATACAAAACCTTTGCAGATGTGATATCCAAAACTTTTGCAGATGTTATATACAAAACTTTTGCAGATGTAATGTACAAAACTTTTGCAGATGAAATGTACAAAACTTTTGCAGATGTAATGTACAAAACTTTTGCAGATGTGATATACAAAAGTTTTGCAGATGTAATGTACAAAACTTTTGCACGTGTGATATACAAAACTTTTGCAGATGTAATGTGCAAAACGTTTGCAGATGTAATGTACAAAACTTTTGCAGATGTAATGTACAAAACGTTTGCAGATTTAATGTACAAAACTTTGGCAGATATAATGTACAAAACTTTTGCAGATGTATTGTACAAAACTTTTGCAGATGTAATATAAATAACTTTTGCAGATGTAATGTACAAAACTTTTGAAGATATAATGTACAAAACTTTTGCAGATGTGATATACAAAACTTTTGCAGATGTAATGTACAAAACTTTTGCTGATGTAATGTACAAAACTTTTGCAGATGTAATGTACAAAACGTTTGCAGATGTAATGTACAAGACGTTGGCAGATGTAATGTACAAAACTTTTGCAGATATTATGTACAAAACTTTTGCAGATGTAATGTACAAAACGTTTGCAGATGTAATGTACAAAACTTTTGCAGATGTGATATACAAAACTTTTGCAGATGTGATATACAAAACTTTTGCAGATGTAATGTACAAAACTTTTGCAGATGTGATGTACAAATATTTTGCAGAGGTGATATACAAAACTTTTGCAGATGTGATATACAAAACCTTTTCAGATGTGATATACAAAACTTTTGCAGATGTGATATACAAAACTTTTGCAGATGTGATATACAAAACTTTTGCAGATGTGATATACAAAATGTTTGAAGATGTGCTATACAAAACTTTTGCAGATGTGATATACAAAACTTTTGCAGATGTGATATACAAAACTTTTGCAGATGTGATATACAAAACCTTTGCAGATGTGATATACAAAACTTTTGCAGATGTGATATACAAAACTTTTGAAGATGTTATATACAAAACTTTTGCAGATGTGATATACAAAACCTTTGCAGATGTGATATCCAAAACTTTTGCAGATGTTATATACAAAACTTTTGCAGATGTAATGTACAAAACTTTTGCAGATGTAATGTACAAAACTCTTGCAGATGTAATGTACACAACTTTTGCAGATGTGATATACAAAAGTTTTTCAGATGTAATGTACAAAACTTTTGCACGTATGATATACAAAACTTTTGCAGATGTAATGTGCAAAACGTTTGCAGATGTAATGTACAAAACTTTTGCAGATGTAATGTACAAAACTTTTGCAGATGTAATGTACAAAACTTTGGCAGATATAATGTACAAAACTTTTGCAGATGTATTGTACAAAACTTTTGCAGCTGTAATATAAATAACTTTTGCAGATGTCATGTACAAAACTTTTGAAGATATAATGTACAAAACTTTTGCAGATGTGATATACAAAACTTTTGCAGATGTAATGTACAATACTTTTGCTGATGTAATGTACAAAACTTTTGCAGATGTAATGTACAAAACGTTTGCAGATGTAATGTACAAGACGTTGGCAGATGTAATGTACAAAACTTTTGCAGATATTATGTACAAAACTTTTGCAGATGTAATGTACAAAACGTTTGCAGATGTAATGTACAAAACTTTTGCAGATGTGATATACAAAACTTTTGCAGATGTGATATACAAAACTTTTGCAGATGTGATATACAAAACTTTTGCAGATGTGATATACAAAACTTTTGCAGATGTGATATACAAAACTTTTGCAGATGTGATATACAAAATCTTTGCAGATGTGATATACAAAACTTTTGCAGATGTAATGTACAAAACTTTAGCAGATGTGATATACAAAACTTTTGCAGATGTAATGTACAAAACATTTGCAGATCTGATGTACAAAACTTTTGCAGATGTAATGTACAAAAGTTTTGCAGATGTGATGTACAAAACGTTGGCAGATGTAATGTACCAAACTTTTGCAGATGTGATGTACAAAACTTTTGCAGATGTAATGTACAAAACTTTTGCACATGTGATATACAAAACTTTTGCAGATGTGATATACAAAACTTTTGCAGATGTAATGTACAAAACTTTTGCTGATGTAATGTACAAAACTTTTGCAGATGTGATATACAAAAATTTTGCAGAGGTGATATACAAAACTTTTTCAGATGTGATATACAAAACCTTTGCAGATGTGATATACAAAACTTTTGCAGATGTGATATACAAAACTTTTGAAGATGTTATATACAAAACTTTTGCAGATGTGATATACAAAACCTTTGCAGATGTGATATCCAAAACTTTTGCAGATGTTATATACAAAACTTTTGCAGATGTAATGTACAAATATTTTGCAGATGTAATGTACAAAACTTTTGCAGATGTAATGTACAAAACTTTTGCAGATGTGATATACAAAACTTTTGCAGATGTAATGTACAAAACTTTTGCTGATGTAATGTACAAAACTTTTGCAGATGTAATGTACAAAACGTTTGCAGATGTAATGTACAAGACGTTGGCAGATGTAATGTACAAAAAAATTTTTGCAGATATTATGTACAAAACTTTTGCAGATGTAATGTACAAAACGTTTGCAGATGTAATGTACAAAACTTTTGCAGATGTGATATACAAAGCTTTTGCAGATGTGATATACAAAACTTTTGCAGATGTAATGTACAAAACTTTTGCAGATGTGATGTACAAATATTTTGCAGAGGTGATATACAAAACTTTTGCAGATGTGATATACAAAACCTTTGCTGATGTGATATACAAAACTTTTGCAGATGTGATATACAAAACTTTGGCAGATGTGATATACAAAACTTTTGCAGATGTGATATACAAAATGTTTGAAGATGTGCTATACAAAACTTTTGCAGATGTGATATACAAAACTTTTGCAGATGTGATATACAAAACTTTTGCAGATGTGATATACAAAACCTTTGCAGATGTGATATACAAAACTTTTGCAGATGTGATATACAAAACTTTTGAAGATGTTATATACAAAACTTTTGCAGATGTGATATACAAAACCTTTGCAGATGTTATATCCAAAACTTTTGCAGATGTTATATACAAAACTTTTGCAGATGTAATGTACAAAACTTTTGCAGATGTAATGTACAAAACTCTTGCAGATGTAATGTACACAACTTTTGCAGATGTGATATACAAAAGTTTTGCAGATGTAATGTACAAAACTTTTGCACGTGTGATATACAAAACTTTTGCAGATGTAATGTGCAAAACGTTTGCAGATGTAATGTACAAAACTTTTGCAGATGTAATGTACAAAACATTTGCAGATGTAATGTACAAAACTTTGGCAGATATAATGTACAAAACTTTTGCAGATGTATTGTACAAAACTTTTGCAGATGTAATATAAATAACTTTTGCAGATGTAATGTACAAAACTTTTGAAGATATAATGTACAAAACTTTTGCAGATGTGATATACAAAACTTTTGCAGATGTAATGTACAATACTTTTGCTGATGTAATGTACAAAACTTTTGCAGATGTAATGTACAAAACGTTTGCAGATGTAATGTACAAGACGTTGGCAGATGTAATGTACAAAACTTTTGCAGATATTATGTACAAAACTTTTGCAGATGTAATGTACAAAACGTTTGCAGATGTAATGTACAAAACTTTTGCAGATGTGATATACAAAACTTTTGCAGATGTGATATACAAAACTTTTGCAGATGTGATATACAAAACTTTCGCAGATGTGATATACAAAACTTTTGCAGATGTGATATACAAAACTTTTGCAGATGTGATATACAAAACCTTTGCAGATGTGATATACAAAACTTTTGCAGATGTAATGTACAAAACTTTAGCAGATGTGATATACAAAACTTTTGCAGATGTAATGTACAAAACATTTGCAGATCTGATGTACAAAACTTTTGCAGATGTAATGTACAAAAGTTTTGCAGATGTGATGTACAAAACGTTGGCAGATGTAATGTACCAAACTTTTGCAGATGTGATGTACAAAACTTTTGCAGATGTAATGTACAAAACTTTTGCACATGTGATATACAAAACTTTTGCAGATGTGATATACAAAACTTTTGCAGATGTAATGTACAAAACTTTTGCAGATGTAATGTACAAAACTTTTGCAGATGTGATATACAAATATTTTGCAGAGGTGATATACAAAACTTTTTCAGATGTGATATACAAAACCTTTGCAGATGTGATATACAAAACTTTTGCAGATGTGATATACAAAACTTTTGAAGATGTTATATACAAAACTTTTGCAGATGTGATATACAAAACCTTTGCAGATGTGATATCCCAAACTTTTGCAGATGTTATATACAAAACTTTTGCAGATGTAATGTACAAAACTTTTGCAGATGTAATGTACAAAACTTTTGCAGATGTAATGTACAAAACTTTTGCAGATGTGATATACAAAAGTTTTGCAGATGTAATGTACAAAACTTTTGCACGTGTGATATACAAAACTTTTGCAGATGTAATGTGCAAAACGTTTGCAGATGTAATGTACAAAACTTTTGCAGATGTAATGTACAAAACTTTTGCAGATGTAATGTACAAAACTTTGGCAGATATAATGTACAAAACATTTGCAGATGTATTGTACAAAACTTTTGCAGATGTAATATAAATAACTTTTGCAGATGTAATGTACAAAACTTTTGAAGATATAATGTACAAAACTTTTGCAGATGTGATATACAAAACTTTTGCAGATGTAATGTACAAAACTTTTGCTGATGTAATGTACAAAACTTTTGCAGATGTAATGTACAAAACGTTTGCAGATGTAATGTACAAGACGTTGGCAGATGTAATGTACAAAACTTTTGCAGATATTATGTACAAAACTTTTGCAGATGTAATGTACAAAACTTTTGCAGATGTGATATACAAAATGTTTGAAGATGTGCTATACAAAACTTTTGCAGATGTGATATACAAAACTTTTGCAGATGTGATATACAAAACTTTTGCAGATGTGATATACAAAACCTTTGCAGATGTGATATACAAAACTTTTGCAGATGTGATATACAAAACTTTTGAAGATGTTATATACAAAACTTTTGCAGATGTGATATACAAAACCTTTGCAGATGTGATATCCAAAACTTTTGCAGATGTTATATACAAAACTTTTGCAGATGTAATGTACAAAACTTTTGCAGATGTAATGTACAAAACTCTTGCAGATGTAATGTACACAACTTTTGCAGATGTGATATACAAAAGTTTTGCAGATGTAATGTACAAAACTTTTGCACGTGTGATATACAAAACTTTTGCAGATGTAATGTGCAAATCGTTTGCAGATGTAATGTACAAAACATTTGCAGATGTAATGTACAAAACTTTTGCAGATGTAATGTACAAAACTTTGGCAGATATAATGTACAAAACTTTTGCAGATGTATTGTACAAAACTTTTGCAGATGTAATATAAATAACTTTTGCAGATGTAATGTACAAAACTTTTGAAGATATAATGTACAAAACTTTTGCAGATGTGATATACAAAACTTTTGCAGATGTAATGTACAATACTTTTGCTGATGTAATGTACAAAACTTTTGCAGATGTAATGTACAAAACGTTTGCAGATGTAATGTACAAGACGTTGGCAGATGTAATGTACAAAACTTTTGCAGATATTATGTACAAAACTTTTGCAGATGTAATGTACAAAACGTTTGCAGATGTAATGTACAAAACTTTTGCAGATGTGATATACAAAACTTTTGCAGATGTGATATACAAAACTTTTGCAGATGTGATATACAAAACTTTCGCAGATGTGATATACAAAACTTTTGCAGATGTGATATACAAAACTTTTGCAGATGTGATATACAAAACCTTTGCAGATGTGATATACAAAACTTTTGCAGATGTAATGTACAAAACTTTAGCAGATGTGATATACAAAACTTTTGCAGATGTAATGTACAAAACATTTGCAGATCTGATGTACAAAACTTTTGCAGATGTAATGTACAAAAGTTTTGCAGATGTGATGTACAAAACGTTGGCAGATGTAATGTACCAAACTTTTGCAGATGTGATGTACAAAACTTTTGCAGATGTAATGTACAAAACTTTTGCACATGTGATATACAAAACTTTTGCAGATGTGATATACAAAACTTTTGCAGATGTAATGTACAAAACTTTTGCAGATGTAATGTACAAAACTTTTGCAGATGTGATATACAAATATTTTGCAGAGGTGATATACAAAACTTTTTCAGATGTGATATACAAAACCTTTGCAGATGTGATATACAAAACTTTTGCAGATGTGATATACAGAACTTTTGAAGATGTTATATACAAAACTTTTGCAGATGTGATATACAAAACCTTTGCAGATGTGATATCCCAAACTTTTGCAGATGTTATATACAAAACTTTTGCAGATGTAATGTACAAAACTTTTGCAGATGTAATGTACAAAACTTTTGCAGATGTAATGTACAAAACTTTTGCAGATGTGATATACAAAAGTTTTGCAGATGTAATGTACAAAACTTTTGCACGTGTGATATACAAAACTTTTGCAGATGTAATGTGCAAAACGTTTGCAGATGTAATGTACAAAACTTTTGCAGATGTAATGTACAAAACTTTTGCAGATGTAATGTACAAAACTTTGGCAGATATAATGTACAAAACATTTGCAGATGTATTGTACAAAACTTTTGCAGATGTAATATAAATAACTTTTGCAGATGTAATGTACAAAACTTTTGAAGATATAATGTACAAAACTTTTGCAGATGTGATATACAAAACTTTTGCAGATGTAATGTACAAAACTTTTGCTGATGTAATGTACAAAACTTTTGCAGATGTAATGTACAAAACGTTTGCAGATGTAATGTACAAGACGTTGGCAGATGTAATGTACAAAACTTTTGCAGATATTATGTACAAAACTTTTGCAGATGTAATGTACAAAACGTTTGCAGATGTAATGTACAAAACTTTTGCAGATGTGATATACAAAACTTTTGCAGATGTGATATACAAAACTTTTGCCGATGTAATGTACAAAACCTTTGCAGATGTGATGTACAAATATTTTGCAGAGGTGATATACAAAACTTTTGCAGATGTGATATACAAAACCTTTGCAGATGTGATATACAAAACTTTTGCAGATGTGATATACAAAACTTTTGCAGATGTGATATACAAAACCTTTGCAGATGTGATATACAAAATGTTTGAAGATGTGCTATACAAAACTTTAGCAGATGTGATATACAAAACTTTTGCAGATGTGATATACAAAACTTTTGCAGATGTGATATACAAAACCTTTGCAGATGTGATATACAAAACTTTTGAAGATGTTATATACAAAACTTTTGCAGATGTGATATACAAAACCTTTGCAGATGTGATATCCAAAACTTTTGCAGATGTTATATACAAAACTTTTGCAGATGTAATGTACAAAACTTTTGCAGATGTAATGTACAAAACTCTTGCAGATGTAATGTACACAACTTTTGCAGATGTGATATACAAAAGTTTTACAGATGTAATGTTCAAAACTTTTGCACGTGTGATATACAAAACTTTTGCAGATGTAATGTGCAAAACGTTTGCAGATGTAATGTACAAAACTTTTGCAGATGTAATGTACAAAACTTTTGCAGATGTAATGTACAAAACTTTGGCAGATATAATGTACAAAACTTTTGCAGATGTATTGTACAAAACTTTTGCAGATGTAATATAAATAACTTTTGCAGATGTAATGTACAAAACTTTTGAAGATATAATGTACAAAACTTTTGCAGATGTGATATACAAAACTTTTGCAGATGTAATGTACAATACTTTTGCTGATGTAATGTACAAAACTTTTGCAGATGTAATGTACAAAACGTTTGCAGATGTAATGTACAAGACGTTGGCAGATGTAATGTACAAAACTTTTGCAGATATTATGTACAAAACTTTTGCAGATGTAATGTACAAAACGTTTGCAGATGTAATGTACAAAACTTTTGCAGATGTGATATACAAAACTTTTGCAGATGTGATATACAAAACATTTGCAGATGTAATGTACAAAACTTTTGCAGATGTGATGTACAAATATTTTGCAGAGGTGATATACAAAACTTTTGCAGATGTGATATACAAAACCTTTGCAGATGTGATATACAAAACTTTTGCAGATGTGATATACAAAACTTTTGCAGATGTGATATACAAAACTTTTGCAGATGTGATATACAAAATGTTTGAAGATGTGCTATACAAAACTTTTGCAGATGTGATATACAAAACTTTTGCAGATGTGATATACAAAACTTTTGCAGATGTGATATACAAAACTTTTGCAGATGTAATGTACAAAACTTTTGCAGATGTAATGTACAAAACTCTTGCAGATGTAATGTACACAACTTTTGCAGATGTGATATACAAAAGTTTTACAGATGTAATGTACAAAACTTTTGCACGTGTGATATACAAAACTTTTGCAGATGTAATGTGCAAAACGTTTGCAGATGTAATGTACAAAACTTTTGCAGATGTAATGTACAAAACGTTTGCAGATGTAATGTACAAAACTTTTGCAGATCTGATATACAAAACTTTTGCAGATGTGATATACAAAACTTTTGCAGATGTAATGTACAAAACTTTTGCAGATGTGATGTACAAATATTTTGCAGAGGTGATATACAAAACTTTTGCAGATGTGATATACAAAACCTTTGCAGATGTGATATACAAAACTTTTGCAGATGTGATATACAAAACTTTTGCAGATGTGATATACAAAACTTTTGCAGATGTGATATACAAAACTTTTGCAGATGTGATATACAAAATGTTTGAAGATGTGCTATACAAAACTTTTGCAGATGTGATATACAAAACTTTTGCAGATGTGATATACAAAACTTTTGCAGATGTGATATACAAAACTTTTGCAGATGTAATGTACAAAACTTTTGCAGATGTGATATACAAAACTTTTGCAGATGTAATGTACAAAACTTTTGCAGATGTGATATACAAAACTTTTGCAGATGTAATGTACAAAACTTTTGCAGATGTGATATACAAAACTTTTGCAGATGTAATGTGCAAAACTTTTGCAGATGTAATGTACGAAACTTTTGCAGATGTAATGTACAAAACGTTTGCAGATGTAATGTACAAAACTTTTGCAGATGTAATGTACAAAACTCTTGCAGATGTAATGTACAAAACTTTTGCAGATGTGATATACAAAACTTTTGCAGATGTAACATACAAAACCTTTGCAGATGTAATGTACAAAACTTTTGCAGATGTAATGTACAAAACTTTTGCAGATGTGATATACAAAACTTTTGCAGATGTGATATACAAAACTTTTGCAGATGTGATATACAAAACTTTTGCAGATGTAATGTACAAAACTTTTGCAGATGTGATATACAAAACTTTTGCAGATGTAATATACACAACGTTTGCAGATCTGATGTACAAAACTTTTGCAGATGTAATGTACAAATGTTTTGCAGATGTGATGTACAAAACGTTTGCAGATGTAATGTACAAAACTTTTGCAGATGTGATGTACAAAACTTTTGCAGATGTAATGTACACAACTTGTGCACATGTGATATACAAAACTTTTGCAGATGTGATATACAAAACCTTTGCAGATGTAATGTACAAAACTTTTGCAGATGTAATGTACAAAACTTTTGCAGATGTGATATACAAAACTTTTGCAGATGTGATATACAAAACTTTTGCAGATGTAATATACAAAACCTTTGCAGATGTGATATACAAAACCTTTGCAGATGTGATATACAAAACTTTTGCAGATGTGATATACAAAATTGTTGCAGATGTGATATACAAAACTTTTGAAGATGTGATATACAAAACTTTTGCAGATGTGATATATAAAACTTTTGCAGATGTAATGTACAAAACTTTTGCAGATGTGATATACAAAACTTTTGTAGATGTAATGTACAAAACTTTTGCAGATGTGATATACAAAACTTTTGCAGATGTAATGTACAAAACTTTTGCAGATGTGATATACAAAACGTTTGCAGATTTAATGTGCAAAACTTTTGCAGATGTAATGTACGAAACTTTTGCAGATGTAATGTACAAAACTTTTGCAGATGTAATGTACAAAACTCTTGCAGATGTAATGTACAACACTTTTGCAGATGTGATATACAAAACTTTTGCAGATGTAATATACAAAACCTTTGCAGATGTAATGTACAAAACTTTTGAAGATGTAATGTACAAAACTTTTGCAGATGTGATATACAAAACTTTTGCAGATGTGATATACAAAACTTTTGCAGATGTGATATACAAAACTTTTGCAGATGTGATATACAAAACTTTTGCAGATGTGATATACAAATCTTTTGCAGATGTAATATACAAAACTTTTGCAGATATAATGTACAAAACTTTTGCAGATGTAATGTACAAAACTTTTGCAGATGTAATGTACAAAACGTTTGCAGATTTAATGTACAAAACGTTTGCAGATGTAATGTACAAAACTTTTGCAGATGTAAGGTACAAAACTGTTGCACATGTGATATACAAAACTTTTGCAGATGTGATATACAAAACTTTTGCAGATGTAATGTACAAAACTTTTGCAGATGTAATGTACAAAACTTTTGCAGAGGTAATATACAAAACTTTTGCAGATGTGATATACACAACTTTTGCAGATGTGATATACAAAACTTTTGCAGATGTAATGTACAAAACCTTTGCAGATGTGATATACAAAACTTTTGCAGATGTGATATACAAAACTTTTGCAGATGTAATGTACAAAACTTAAGCAGATGTGATATACAAAACTTTTGCAGATGTAATATACAAAACGTTTGCAGATCTGATGTACAAAACTTTTGCAGATGTAATGTACAAAAGTTTTGCAGATGTGATGTACAAAACGTTTGCAGATGTAATGTACAAAACCTTTGCAGATGTGATGTACAAAACTTTTGCAGATGTAATGTACAAAACTTTTGCACATGTGATATACAAAACTTTTGCAGATGTGATATACAAAACCTTTGCAGATGTAATGTACAAAACTTTTGCAGATGTAATATACAAAACTTTTGCAGATGTGATATACAAAACTTTTGCAGATGTGATATACAAAACTTTTGCAGATGTGATATACAAAACTTTTGCAGATGTGATATACAAAACCTTTGCAGATGTAATGTACAAAACTTAAGCAGATGTGATATACAAAACGTTTGCAGATGTAATATACAAAACGTTTGCAGATCTGATGTACAAAACTTTTGCAGATGTAATGTACAAAAGTTTTGCAGATGTGATGTACAAAACGTTTGCAGATGTAATGTACAAAACCTTTGCAGATGTGATGTACAAAACTTTTGCAGATGTAATGTACAAAACTTTTGCACATGTGATATACAAAACTTTTGCAGATGTGATATACAAAATTCTTGCAGATGTAATGTACAAAACTTTTGCAGATGTAATGTACAAAACTTTTGCAGATGTGATATACAAAACTTTTGCAGATGTAATGTACAAAACTCTTGCAGATGTGATATACAAAACTTTTGCAGATGTAATGTACAAAACTTTTGCAGATGTGATATACAAAACTTTTGCAGATGTAATGTACAAAACTTTTGCAGATGTAATGTACGAAACTTTTGCAGATGTAATGTACAAAACGTTTGCAGATGTAATGTACAAAACTTTTGCAGATGTAATGTACAAAACTCTTGCAGATGTAATGTACAAAACGTTTGCAGATATAATGTACAAAACTTTTGCAGATGTAATGTACAAAACTTTTGCAGATGTAATGTACAAAACGTTTGCAGATTTAATGTACAAAACTTTTGCAGATGTAATGTACAAAACTTTTGCAGATGTAAGGTACAAAACTTTTGCACATGTGATATACAAAACGTTTGCAGATGTGATATACAAAACTTTTGCAGATGTAATGTACAAAACTTTTGCAGATGTTATGTACAAAACTTTTGCAGATGTAATATACAAAACTTTTGCAGATATGATATACAAAACTTTTGCAGATGTGATATACAAACCTTTTGCAGATGTGATATACAAAATTTTTGCGGATGTGATATACAAAACTTTTGCAGATGTGATATACAAAACTTTTGCAGATGTGATATACAAAACTTTTGCAGATGTGATATACAAAACTTTTGCAGATGTGATATACAAAACGTTTGCAGATGTGATATACAAAACTTTTGCAGATGTAATGTACAAAACTTAAGCATATGTGATATACAAAACTTTTGCAGATGTAATATACAAAACGTTTGCAGATCTGATGTACAACACTTTTGCAGATGTAATGTACAAAAGTTTTGCAGATGTGATGTACAAAACGTTTGCAGATGTAATGTACAAAACTTTTGCAGATGTGATATACAAACCTTTTGCAGATGTTATATACAAAACTTTTGCAGATGTAATATACAAAACCTTTGCAGATGTGATATACAAAACTTTTGCAGATGTGATATAAAAAACTTTTGCAGATGTGATATACAAAACGTTTGCAGATGTGATATACAAAACTTTTGAAGATGTGATATACAAAACTTTTGCAGATGTGATATACAAAACCTTTGCAGATGTAATGTACAAAACTTTTGCAGATGTGATATACAAAACTTTTGCAGATGTAATGTACAAAACTTTTGCAGATGTGATATACAAAACTTTTGCAGATGTAATGTACAAAACATTTGCAGATGTGATATACAAAACTTTTGCAGATGTAATGTACAAAACTTTTGCAGATGTAATGTACAAAACTTTTGCAGATGTAATGTACAAAACTTTTGCAGATGTAATGTACGAAACTTTTGCAGATGTAATGTACAAATCTTTTGCAGATGTGATATACAAAACTTTTGCAGATGTGATATACAAAACCTTTGCAGATGTAATGTACAAAACGTTTGCAGATGTAATGTACAAAACTAATGCAGATGTGATATACAAAACTTTTGCAGATGTGATATACAAACCTTTTGCAGATGTGATATACAAAATTTTTGCGGATGTGATATACAAAACTTTTGCATATGTGATATACAAAACTTTTGCAGATGTGATATACAAAACTTTTGCAGATGTAATATACAAAACCTTTGCAGATGTGATATACAAAACTTTTGCAGATGTGATATACAAAACTTTTGCAGATGTGATATACAAAACTTTTGCAGATGTGATATACAAAACTTTTGCAGATGTAATGTACAAAACTTAAGCAGATGTGATATACAAAACTTTTGCAGATGTAATATACAAAACTTTTGCAGATCTGATGTACAAAACTTTTGCAGATGTAATGTACAAAACCTTTGCAGATGTGATGTACAAAACTTTTGCAGATGTAATGTACAAAACTTTTGCACATGTGATATACAAAACTTTTGCAGATGTGATATACAAAACCTTTGCAGATGTAATGTACAAAACTTTTGCAGATGTGATATACAAAACTTCTGCAGATGTGATATACAAAACTTTTGCAGATGTGATATACAAAACTTTTCCAGATGTGATATACAAAACTTTTGCAGATGTGATATACAAAACTTTTGCAGATGTAATGTACAAAACTTAAGCAGATGTGATATACAAAACTTTTGCAGATGTAATATACAAAACGTTTGCAGATCTGATGTACAAAACTTTTGCAGATGTAATGTACAAAAGTTTTGCAGATGTGATGTACAAAACGTTTGCAGATGTAATGTACAAAACCTTTGCAGATGTGATGTACAAAACTTTTGCAGATGTAATGTACAAAACTTTTTCACATGTGATATACAAAACTTTTGCAGATGTGATATACAAAACCTTTGCCGATGTAATGTACAAAACTTTTGCAGATGTAATGTACAAAAGTTTTGCAGATGTGATATACAAAACTTTTGCAGATGTGATATACAAAACTTTTGCAGATGTAATATACAAAACCTTTGCAGATGTGATATACAAAACTTTTGCAGATGTGATATACAAAACTTTTGCAGATGTGATATACAAAACTTTTGCAGATGTGATATACAAAACTTTTGAAGATGTGATATACAAAACTTTTGCAGATGTGATATACAAAACTTTTGCAGATGTAATGTACAAAACTTTTGCAGATGTGATATACAAAACTTTTGCAGATGTAATGTACAAAACTTTTGCAGATGTGATATACAAACCTTTTGCAGATGTAATGTACAAACCTTTTGCAGATGTGATATACAAAACTTTTGCAGATGTAATGTAATAAACTTTTGCAGATGTAATGTACAAAACTTTTGCAGATGTAATGTACAAAACTTTTGCAGGTGTAATGTACAAAACTTTTGCAGATGTAATGTACGAAACTTTTGCAGATGTAATGTACAAAACTTTTGCAGATGTGATATACAAAACTTTTGCAGATGTGATATACAAAACTTTTGCAGATGTAATGTACAAAACTTTTGCAGATGTAATGTACAAAACTTTTGCAGATGTGATATACAAAACTTTTGCAGATGTGATATACAAAACTTTTGCAGATGTGATATACAAAACTTTTGCAGATGTGATATACAAAACTTTTGCAGATGTAATGTACAAAACTTTTGCAGATGTGATATACAAACCTTTTGCAGATGTAATGTACAAACCTTTTGCAGATGTGATATACAAAACTTTTGCAGATGTAATGTACAAAACTTTTGCAGATGTAATGTACAAAACTTTTGCAGATGTAATGTACAAAACTTTTGCAGATGTAATGTACAAAACTTTTGCAGATGTAATGTACGAAACTTTTGCAGATGTAATGTACAAAACTTTTGCAGATGTGATATACAAAACTTTTGCAGATGTGATATACAAAACTTTTGCAGATGTAATGTACAAAACTTTTGCAGATGTAATGTACAAAACTTTTGCAGATGTGATATACAAAACTTTTGCAGATGTGATATACAAATCTTTTGCAGATGTGATATACAAAACTTTTGCAGATGTGATATACAAAACTTTTGCAGATGTAATATACAAAACTTTTGCAGATATAATGTACAAAACTTTTGCAGATGTGATATACAAAACTTTTGCAGATGTAATGTACAAAACCTTTGCAGATGTGATATACAAAACTTTTGCAGATGTAATGTACAAAACTTTTGCAGATGTAATGTACAAAACTTTTGCAGATGTAATGTACAAAACTTTTGCAGATGTAATGTACAAAACTTTTGCAGATGTAATGTACGAAACTTTTGCAGATGTAATGTACAAAACTTTTGCAGATGTGATATACAAAACTTTTGCAGATGTGATATACAAAACTTTTGCAGATGTAATGTACAAACCTTTTGCAGATGTGATATACAAAACTTTTGCAGATGTAATGTACAAAACTTTTGCAGATGTAATGTACAAAACTTTTGCAGATGTAATGTACAAAACTTTTGCAGATGTAATGTACAAAACTTTTGCAGATGTAATGTACGAAACTTTTGCAGATGTAATGTACAAAACTTTTGCAGATGTGATATACAAAACTTTTGCAGATGTGATATACAAAACTTTTGCAGATGTAATGTACAAAACTTTTGCAGATGTAATGTACAAAACTTTTGCAGATGTGATATACAAAACTTTTGCAGATGTGATATACAAATCTTTTGCAGATGTGATATACAAAACTTTTGCAGATGTGATATACAAAACTTTTGCAGATGTAATATACAAAACTTTTGCAGATATAATGTACAAAACTTTTGCAGATGTGATATACAAAACTTTTGCAGATGTAATGTACAAAACTTTTGCAGATGTGATATACAAAACTTTTGCAGATGTAATGTACAAAACTTTTGCAGATGTAATGTACAAAACTACTTTCGTTTTACATATTTATAGGTTTACTCATCATTTTATTTTTCTACACTCCTAACATAAACAAAACGAATATAAGTAAATAAATAAATCGTTCCATTTAAGTGTTTTACTTTTTTACATTTAAAATGATAAAATACACAAATATTTTTCATACTTTGGAGATTGGTGCTTTTTACATCGACATTTTACGAATTGTTTTTTTCATATTTCATTTTTTTCACTTACATTGTGGGGTACAAATCACCCCTATTTCAGAACTAAGTGGAATCAACCAGTCCTATGAATACCACTGGTTTCAGAGACTAAAAGGAGACATTCATACCATGTTTAACCACATGCTACGAACACGTTCCTCTCATATCACTTTAGTGGTTCCTGTATTCTTTATGATAAATACATATTATATTTTATACACTTTACACTACTTGTGGTTTCTTTCATTTGTGACCCCTAGCACAGGTCTACAACAACTGGTTGATGAGGACGATTCAAGAATTTTCCGGATCAATCTACAATAATTGCTAACAACAACTCAATGACGAATATTCGGGCAACGAATTCATTCTAAAAATAAAACAGCCATTGGAAGGTAGCATTTGACGACCAAAAGGATTCAAGAAAAAGAACACTTATTCGAAATAATGTTTTCCTACACTCGGGGGGGAATTCGAAACTTCAAAAGTATTTATTTTTCAAAAGAAGAATAACGGGAAAAACTACTTGTCTACTTTGGGGAACAAAATACAATATTCGAGCGTAAAAGTCCACAAATACGGGATGAAGAACACTAAAGGACAACAATTCTTGCCGATAAAAAGGATTTTTCAAAGACGCCATCAAAAAGCCTTATCTTGCTGTTAAATAAGCTACAAAAACGTAAACTACAAGCTGAAACAAGACGAATTGCACGGAGAAGTATTATTACTTAATTAACAAGACCAAGTTTTCAGTAAGTACAAAAAAACTTTGTCATTCTAAAAAGCATGTCTTGCTAATACGTCTTATGGTTAAAAGGCATTAGCGTTGGAAAAAGGAAAAAAAACTCGGGCAAAAGTAAATGATATATTTTATTTTATTGGCTAAAGCAAGTATTTGCACAAATTAAAAAAGACGTCGGATTTTAATCCGATTAAAATAAACTTTTCACTGATCGACAGGACTGCATAACATATAAAGTGTTAACGAGAAAAGGACATTCTTTTTCGCACAGAGATTAAAAAGAATAGCCAATATTAAATAAATGCTATAAACTCTCTTTCACAGATAAGTAACTTTTTCTTTTTAAAGAAAAGAGGAAAGAATGTGTAGGATCAACAAGGAATTGAACCCAGTACCTACACGTTACGAAAATTGGAAAATGACAAACGAAATCTACTGCTTTCTATATAAATGCAAACGCCAAATTATTTTCTCAGAAAAATTGCCACACGAGGAAATAAATATATGAAAGAAATATTCGTTAAATAACCAGGTACGAATTTTGTAAAGTTTTTTTCTATAGAGTTGGTACTATAGGAAAAGTAAATCAATGAATTGGGTTGTTTCTGAAAAAACTTGTTTTGTCATATTAAGTAATTCCATAACGTCAAAAAAAAAATCAAAATGGGCGAGTTTGCAAAACAAATTTGGAAATGGTAAAATTCCAACAAAGTCAACAATTAGAACTTGAAAAAAGGTTCAGAAAAGAGCAATGGCAATACAGAAACAAAATGAAGACAAACAGTTAAATTTAATAAAATATCTCGAAGAAAACCGAGGAAGAGAAAAGAAAGAAATGAATGAACAAATATTGGAAAAGCAGTTATATTTAATGAAATTCTTCGAGGAAAAACAGGAAAGAGATTGGAAAGAAATGAATGAACAAATATTGGAATTGAAAAAATTACATTTACAGCAACAAAACCAGTCAGATAAAAACATGGATTTGATAACGCAAGTTTCAGTGAATAAGGACAGTGGAGAAGAAACCAGCACGGCTTTTTCCCAAAAATGCGATCTGGTCAGCTATTGATACATTTCATTATGCTCCTGAAGAAGACCTAACGTTTGAGGCATATTTCAGAAGATTTGAAGACCTTTTTTTAAGATTGATTGCAGTACATGGACGGATCAAAAGAAGGTTCATTTATTGCTACGGAAGTTAGGTACATCCGAACATAACAAATTCGTGGACTTTATTTTACCAAGAAAAACCAAAGAATTGTCATTTGATGAGGCAGTCAAACTGTTAATTGAGTTATAAGTCCAAAAAGAAGCCTTTTTCATAAAAGATGGAAATGCATGAATTTTACACATAAGGAGAGTCAGGACTATATGACTTTTGCATCTATAGTTAATAAGCGCTGTGACGACTTCAAATTGTCGTCATTAACGGCGGACAATTTCAAATGCTTAATACTCACACAAGGTTTGATAGCCACAAAAACACCGATATAAGACGTCATGCTCTAAATAAATTAGAATTAGAACCTGATTTAACGCTTCAGAAACTAGCTGAAGATTGTCAGCAGTTCGTTGCAATGAAGCAAGATTCCCAAAACATAGAGGAAGCAGGTATCGCTCACATTAAAAAAAAATATGCTTAAAAAATAAAGGACACCTGCCCGCCAGCAATTACCAGTGAAGAGGCAAAAAGACCCCTTCACAAAACTATCAGGATAGACAAAATCCTAGGACCCCTTGCAGCAAATGTGGAAGACCTCATGGGTACGACACATGTCAGTACCAAAGGGAAATAACAGGTGGCCTATGCAAGCGAGCAGGGAACAAGGCCTCATGTTGCAGAACAAAAGCAACAAAAAAGAGCTACGTAAAAACTGCAAAAATGGACCCTTCACCAACAGAGAACATAAGCAAGTATGTTACGGTGAGAATTAGAAATAAAGAAGTCAAACTGTAGCTCGATTCAGGGTCGAATTTATCAATTATAAATTTTCACATGTGGAAGATAATAGGAAAGCCCACGATGACAAAGACGAATAAAGTCACAAGATCGGTAACTGGTGAAAAAATAAATTTTGAGGGTGAAGTAGTTATTAATGTGTCACTAAAAAGAACGACAAAAAGCTAAACGTGTTCATGCTAAGGAATGCAACAAACTTATTTGGGATCGATTGGATTCAGGAATTTGAATTATGGGACTCGCAAATGAGTGATTTTTCTCACAAAGTTGAAAACCTAACAGCCGAAGCTGACAGACTCAAAAAGGATCTAAAAAAATCCTTCCCAGGTGTTTTCTCCGAAAAGCTTGGATGCTGCACAAAAACAAGGGCAAGATTCGAATTGCTGGACGAAGCAAAACCAATATTTAAAAAGCCACGGAGCGTACAGTCCGCTTCAAGGGAAAAATTGGAAAGACTAGTTAACACTGGAATTTTAACCCCTATTAACTATAGTGAGTGGACAGCCCCCACCGTATACGTGAAAAAAAAATCTAAAAGATTAGGGTATGTGCAGACTTTTCGACCGGATTGAATGTGGCGCTCAAGGACCATCACTACCTGCTACCAAACCCAGACGAAATATTTGCTAAGTTAAATGGCGGAAAATATTTTTTCAAAATAGACTTAAGCGAGGCGTACCTACAAATACCAGTAGAGGAAGATAGCTTGAAACTTTTGTCTATCTCGACGCACAAAGGACTTTATAAATTCAATAGATTAGCATTTGGTATAAAAGTAGCACCTGCAATTTTCCAACAGGTAATTGATACTTTGCTAAGCGGTTTGGATTTCGCAATTGGCTAAAATGGACAGGTCCACAGCAATAAAAGATATGCCAGAACCTCATAATGTAACTACATTGCAGAGTTTTTTAGGGCTCGTGAACTATTATCAAACGTTCATTAAGAACATGTATGAATTGCATGCGCCATAGAATGTACTATTAAAAAAGGACAAAACATGGAACTGGACGCTTGAGTGCCAGGCAGCATTTAAGAAATTAAAAGATATATTAACGTCAGATTTATCCCTTACTCATTTCAATCCGAAACAAGGTTATTGTCGCAACTGACGCAAGTTCTTATGGGATCGGTGCGTGCATTCTACACAAGATGCCTGATGGGTCCACTAAGCCGATCACCCATGCGTCAAGAACTTTACTTCCTGCCAAGAAGACTTACTCCCAAATCGAAAAGGAAGCACTGGGAATCATATTCGGTGTTACAAAAATCCACCGATTTTTACACAGGGTCATAAGTTCCAAACATTTTAAAAACATGTAGAAATACTTCAAAATGTGTGTGTAAGGGGACTCTTCATTTTTTATTTTTTTAAAGATTTACTTTGAAAAGGTTTCACCGTTAAATATTACTTAATTAATAATTATTTCCTGATATTTTTAAGGCTGTTAACTCACAAAAAAAAACAAAAAAAAAAAAAACAACTAGTGTGGACCTGTGCAATGCACACTCCCTGATTGTATTTTTAATCCAATGAAGTTAAGATCTTTATTATTCAATGTATTCCGTATTGTGTTCACTGGTCGCTGTGTTTGTTTTCAATTCAATTTTTGTGCGTTTATACATTAATTCCGTATATTCACTTACACTTTTGTACATTAATTCTCTATATTCACTATTTCAAAGCTAGCTATAACATATACTGACCCAACGGGTCATGGATAGTCTAGTTATTTAATAAATTGGAGGCGATGATTTTGACTTTAGATATCCTCAAAGAAAAATAATCGTTCAAGTCAGTTCTAAGGAATCCATATGGATAACCATGAAACGAAATAAAACAAAATTACACTCTCCTTCACTGATTGAGAATAGAGGGAGTGTAGTAGTAGAACAGATACTCCACTTTGATTCTATCCAAAAGAAAGTCAATTGTTCACTAAAATTTTAATCTTATAGACATTGAAAGTTAACTAAACATTTACTTGTTGCCATCCTAGTCTAGATAATCTCTTTCAACTGTCAACTTTAAAATAAAGCCTTTCTGTATATATTGGGAACATTCGGGAAGTTTTATCGAATATCTAGCAAGATTGAGAGCTTGATAGAAACATACACTGGAATAGTTGCGATGGAGAAGCGCTCATCAAGTCAAGTCAAATCATGATGCCTCCACCTCCTCGGTGTGGTATGACCTGAGTGGTGACGAAGTCCTGCATAACCAAACCAGTCGCTTATCTTCACAGTGATCTGTTAGGATATTAATCTAAAATTAGAAATAAAATACAAAATCAATTTAATCAAACTTTATTGTAACATTTCTTTACACTAAATCCGTTTCTCATATTAAATTTCCTTATTTAATCCATGAATTATATTGAGTAGTAAACAGAGCTGGTAATATCTATCTGAACACTTTAAGCTGAGCGAAGATGTAGAGTGGAACAAACCTGCTCGAGTATCCTCCTAAGGAATTGTTTCAGAAGAGCTCTAAAAAATCTCCTTAATTTTAGTTTTTTGACTCCCTTTTTTACTTTTACTTATAATGTTGCCATAAAAATATAAAACAACAAACAATTAATTTACATGTATTAATCTGACTTAATATTTTTGGTTCAAGTTTCCACTTTTTTAAAGTTGCTATGATATTGAATTTAAAACTTTATATTCTTTATAGAATATATAATTTACAAGTGGAAATTCCACAGGTGCTTTTTATATCAATCTGTATAGATTTCTATTAATAATTATAATTTACTATCAATAATTATATTACTTTTGAAATAATAAATATCTGTATCGTTTAATATTATTTTTAAAAAAAATGACTCTTTATTCTTCCGTAAAAATAATTGTAATTGAATTCTTTGAATAAAACGATATTTTTATTATTTCTTTATTTAAAATTATTTGAATGTAGTTCTTTTTAAAACAATATATATTCTCTGCCTTATTGCTACAAAAATAATTGGAAGGGGTCTCCAAACTATGCCTGTAGGCCAGATCCAGCCCACCAGTCTTTAATTCAGCCCGAGGAGAAGCTCTTATGGAAGACAAAAATAATCAGGGAAAATTTTCTAAATGGAAATGTGTGAAAATAGTGTGATAGTTTTTCTTTTTGTTCAGAAAATGATTAAAAGAATAAGAAAATGATTGCTCAGAAAATCATTAAAAAATGAGGTTTTGGAGAATAAGTTTCACTAAAAAGCAAAGCTAATAAGCAAAACAGTATAAAACATGTCCAGGACATTTTTAAAACTTTTGGTCCATGTAGCTTTAAAAAGTCAGTAATATGCCTCCCCCCCCCTTCGAAAACTTTGGTGATCCTTGCTTTAAATCAATGTAACGAATATCATTTTTTTAAATGTATTTATTTCAAATTGTACTGTTTTAGCAGAGATGACAATTTGATTTCGAAATAATTCATTTTAAACTGGGTTAACTCATAATTCTTTTAGTTAGCGACATCAGATTAATGACCAATCGCAAAAAAAAAAAATCGCATTGAAAAAATTGCAGCACGAAGGGTAGCCGAATCCTGGGTGTGACCTTAAAGTACATACACCCTATGGCGAAATCATAATTCGGGAATTTTGCAAGTGCGAAGTGACCCCATTAGTTAGCTCTACTCATAGGATCACTCTCACTTTGCATAGCAGTACCTGTTAAGGTCACACCTATTCATTAAGCTATAAAGTTACAGAACTATTTGTTAAGAGAACAAATTATTCTACAAACCAATCTATATAAATAAAACAGTACATGTATGTGTGCGTGTAAATATCTCACAGGTAAACTCTTAAACTACTGGTCACATAACGCTGAAAATTTCAGGAAATAATATTCATTAACCAAGGATAATTTATAGCGAATAATATCTTTGCATGAATAACGCGTACAGACATCGGCAAATTTACATGTAAAATGTACATTAACGCCCAGCAGACATTTTGTGCGGTCATGCGCATGCGCACACTTAATAAAGAACACAACATTAGGTTAGAACGCTAGATGTTTTGATTTAAATTCTAGCTGGTAACACAAACTCTTTCTTTTATTTATTTATTTATTTTTATTTTATTTTTTTTTTTTTTTGTTTTGTCTTTTTTAATAAAAAACGAATGAAATAATACGTAAATTTTACTCGCGGTTTGGAATTTGTAAGCCTATATATTTTTTATTTTACGATCGCATATTTATTTTATTTCATATATATTTTTAAGATAGAGGGGGTGGAAAATAACATATGGAGTACGAACCGTGCTGAAATAATAACATTTAAAAAGCCATTCTTAATATGGGGAGGGAAATGTATTTTTAAAACTATTCTGTACTTTTACCTAACAATTTATTAAATAAGAAACTAAAATACGGACCGTGCTGAAATAATAGCATTATTACTTAGAAAGCCATTCTTAATATAGGTAGGATAGGGTATGTTTTTTTTACTATTCTTTGCTTTCTCCTAAGAATTTAAAATAATTGTCTCAGTCAGGAAGACCAAGCAACTAAGTTGTTTTCACCAGGTATTATCTCACTCTTAAAAAGAAAGGAGGGGGAGATGAGGTCGCTGAAATGCTGCACCAGTAAGGGAGGGCAATAATGTGGGTAAAATTATAAAAAATGATTGTCGAAATTTGTAACATATCCAAGAATAATGAAAAATGATGAAATGTGAGTTAATTGATTGGAGGTTTTTAATGAAATAATCAACCAAGATAATATATCAAAGTTATTACTTTCCTAAGCGGGAGGGCGATAATGTAGGTCAAAATTATGAAAAGTGATTGTCACAATTAGTAACATATCCAAGAATTATGAAAAATGATTACATATGAGTTAATTTATTGGTGTGTTTGTAATGAAATAATCAGCCCAGACAATATATCAAAGTTATTATTTTCGTAAGTGGAGGCCGATAATGTGGGTTAAAATTATGAAAAATGAGTGTCGAAATTAGTAAAATATCCAAGAATTATGAAAAACTAGCGGGGGGTACCCGGCCTTGCCCGGGTGTTTTTGGGTGTGTGTGGTTGGGCGGAGGTGGGGGTGTTAATGAAAACCTAAGAATAAGCGAAGCAAAAAAAACAAAAAAGCAGAAAAGCGAACATGAAAAATACCACCCCCAAAAAAATTACATGAAAAATGGCTTAAATAACCCTGCTTCAATATTAAAATTTAAAAAATCGAAAAAAAAAGAAGACATCTCACACCACGATTCGAACTCAAAATGTTTAAATAATGAGGCCGAGCTCTAAGCAACTGAGCTAAGACGACGTCGCCGAAATTGTGTCGCTTTTTCAAATATTTAAAGTAAATCAGGTTACGACGTCGTATGACGCATGCGTAGAACCGAACTTGTCATGAGAGGACGGTTTTTGCTGACCCTCCCCCCTGTAGCAAACTACTGATTTCAGGATGAAGGAATTAACGTTTTGGGGCAATTTTTCGATATTTGTCGGGCGGAGATTGGAAGTTTAAAATGATACTGATCTGGCGAAAATCCATGACCTGTGTGGAAAGTTTTTGCGAGACATACAAACACACATACATACATACAAACAAACACACATGCATACATACAAACATACATTTTCACTTTTATATATATAGATGATGAAATGTGAGTTAATTGATTGGTGTGTTTGTAACGAAATAATCGGCCCAGACAATATATCAAAGTTATTATTTGTGTAACGAGGGTGATAATGTGGGTTACAATTATAAAAAATTGATTGTCTTAATTAGTAACATATCCAAGAATTATGAAAAATTATGAAATGTGAGTTAATTGATTGGTCTGTTTGTAATGAAATAATCAGTCCAAACGATATAACAAAGTTATTATTTTAGTAAGGGGGAGGCGATTATGTGGGTTACAAATATCAAAAATGATTGTTGAAATTAGAAACATATCCAAGAATTATGAAAAATTATGAAATGTGAATTAATCGATTGGTGTGTTTGTAATGAAATAATCTGCCCAGACAATATATCAAAGTTAGTAAGGGAGGGGAGGGCGAAAATGTGGATTGAAATAATGAAAAATGATTGTCAAAATTAGTAACATATCCAAGAATTATGAAAATTGATGAAATGTTAATTAATTGATTGGTGCGTTTGTAATTAAATAATTGGGCCAGACAATATGAGGGGCGTGCAATAAGTAATGCCTTTGACCCACTCCCAGTTGTCTGATCTAGCTGAAATTTTGCATGTGTAATGATTTATATCTCTTTGGGTTATGTGGCAAATTACAGCTCTGAACTAATTGTGGTTTTTGTTTTACAGGTGTTTGAACTGAGTCAGGTGTGAAATGGAGCCTGTTGAATGTTGAGCAGTGATCCGGTGTTTGTATTTGAAAGGACGCACACCACAGGAGATTTTTGATCAAATGAAAGAAACTTATGTTGATAATGCCCCATCATATGACCTTGTAAAATGCTGGCATTGTGAATTCAAACATGGCCGGAAGTCTGTGGAAACAGCTCCCAGACCTGGTCGCACCCCCCCCTTCTTCCATTTATGAGGCATCTGTCCATCAAGTTGAGGCTGCCATTTTGGAAGATTGGCGCATTACTATTCGCCAAATAGCCCAAGATGTCAAGATTAGTACAGGGTCTGTGGAAACTATCATTCATGATCATTTGCATATGCATAAGGTGTCTGCCAGATGGATTCCCAGGTTGCTCACACCATTCCAGAAGCGAGAACACATTGAGTGCTCGAAGATGAATTTGGAGATGTGCCAAGAAGATGAGTCAAAGTTTTTCAAAAGACTGATTGCACAGGATGAAACCTGAGTCCATCATTATGATCCAGAGACCAAAGCCCAGTCAATGCAGTGGAAGCACTTGGACTCACCACCTCCAAAGAAGGTAAGGGTGCAGCCCTCTGCTGGCAAGGTCATGCTCACAGTCTTCTGGGACTAGGACGGAGTATTGATGACAGATTTCCTGACAAAGGATACCACAATTACAGGAACCTATTATGCTTCACTTTTGAGGAAATTAAGGGAAGCTATCAAAATCAAGAGGCGGGGCGAGATCAGCAAAGGTACCCTCCTCCTGCAGGACAACGCACAGGTCTACAACTCGCATGTCACCAGATCAGAAGCACGGGCGTGTGGTTATGAAATCCTCCCCCATCCTCCCTACTATCCTGACCTTGCACCCTCTGACTTTCACCTCTTCCCAGCCATGAAGTTGTTTTTGAAAGGAAAGCGTTTCCCAGATGATGCAGCCTTGATTTCTGAAGTCACGTCGTGATTGGATGACCAACCTGGGGTGTTCTACAAAAACAGTGTCCAAAGCTGCATCAAACGATGGGAGAAATGCATAACTCTGGGTAGTTCCTATGTAGAGAAAGACTAATAAGTGTTCCAAGTTTCGTTGCTCTACTGCTATGGGAAGTGGGTCAGGGGCATTACTTATTGCACGCCCCTCGTATATCAAAGTTATTATTTTCGTAAGGGGGAGGCGATAATATGGGTTAAAATTATGAAAAATGATTGTCACAATTACTAACATATCCAAGAATTATGAAAAATAATTAAATGTGAGTTAATTGATTGGCGTGTTAGTAATGAAATAATCGGCCCAGAAAATATATCAATGTTATTTTTTTTGTAAGTGGGAAGGCGATAATGTGGGTTAAAATTATGAAAAATTATTGTTGAAATTAGTAACATATCCTAGAATTATGAAAAATGATGAAATGTGAGTTAATTGATTAGTCTGTTTGTAATGGCCCAGACAATATATCAAAGTTATTTTTTAGTAAGGGGGAGGGGATAATGTGAGTATGATTGCCGAAATTAGTAACATATCCAAGAATTATGAAAAATGATGAAATGTGAATTAATCGATTGGTGTGTTTGTTATGAAATAATCAGCCTAGACAATGTATTAAAGTCATTATTTTCGTAAGGGGGTGGCAAAAATTTGTTTAAAATAATGAAAAATGATTGTAGAAATTAGTAACATATCCAAGAATTATGAAAAATGATGAAATGTGAATTAATCGATTGGTGTGTTTGTTATGAAATAATCAGCCTAGACAAAACATCAATTTCTGTAGGTGGTTAACAATATTTTTCTGAAATTACGGGGAATGACGTCACAGTTGTAGTGATGAGTAGAAAGACACATGATTGTGTTGCTTTTTAACGTGCTCTGAAGTTCTCTATGAATTTACAAACCTTCACTTTTGGGGTGGGGCTGGAGGGAGTAATGTCCATTTTGGGGTCACTATGTAATCTCCCACAATGTCATATTCCAAAAATATGAAATAACTATGGAATCATATTCCGGGAATGACATCGTTTCTCTTACTAATGTGTTGTTGGTGGTTGTGGTAGGAGGGAGAACTACATTAATTTTGAAAATTGTGGTAAAGTAAAAGTTGCCTAATGATCATTCACGTCAATGCATTTATGTAAATATTTGAAAAACCTGCTGAGTTATGGTCAAGAAATGATATCATTTCACTTAAAATGATGGTTTCAGTAGTAGGGAGGGACAGAACACAATAATGTGGAATTTTGTAGTGAAGCAAGTGTTGCCTAATCTCTATTCTTCTCAACATATTTGTTTGTAAAACTTGCTGAGTAATCTTCTGAATGTGACGTCTTTTTCCAAAAGTTTTTTTGCTGGTAGTGGGGAAAAAATGAAACAGAGTAATATGGAATTTGATAATGAAGCAAGGGTTGTCTAATCACTTAACTGTGTCAATGTATTAATTTTAAAATGCTGCTGAGACATCTTCCAAAAATGACATAAATTTTCTTACAATAATAGTGCAGATGGTCAGTAAGGAAAGAAACGCAATAATGTTGAAATTTATGGTGAAGCAATGGTTGCAAACTCATTAACAAACACAATGTATTTATGTATTAATTTGGAAATCCTAATGATCCATCTTCTAAAAATGATTTTAATTTTCTTGAAATTATGGCTTGGTGGGAAGAGAAATTACTTCATATATGTTGTACAATAGCTGTCGAGAGTATGTTAAATTGTTTCATGTATATAAATTACCCGTTTGAAGGTAGGTAAACATATTTTAAATATGTGTTGTAAATTACCCGTCCCAAAAAGGTAAAATTATTTCATATACATTCTGTAAATTATCTGTCCTAGGGAAGGTACAATTATTTCATACATGTGTAATAGCCATCCTAGGGTAGGTAAAATATTCTTTTGCTCGAAATAGCAAATGATACATAGACATTAAAAACTCCTCTCTCCAAAGAATAGCAATTATATTCAAATCAACTTCAATTTTCTGATTGTTTATACGGTCCCGAGCAACGCCTGGTAGCCCTGCTAGTCATATATAAAACACATGTCTGTACATTGCGGCATAAAATGATCCAACAATGGTTGATCTGCTGTAAAAAAACAACAAAGCAATTCATTGTGAAAACTAATTAGCATTTTTATTTATTTTACTAATAAGCTACCACTGATCAAGGCCAAAAGAAATGTGAGGATCAGTGTTGACGAGATGGGTAAATTGTCAATTGAATGATGAATAATATTATGAGACGATTGAAAATGATGAATGAAATTAGATTACTTATGAAGATGGTTTGACAAGTATTTATAGACATTGGATTCGAAGATGACCATGGTGTAGACCACAAGGAACAAGTCCTGTAGACTTGGGTTCCACAGGGGAGAAGTTTTAGTGTGGGTTCTGTATTAAATCAATGTGCTGTTAAACATTGTCTTGCTCAAATAAAACAATCATTTTTGTTAAAATATTGCAAAGCAAGGCAAAGCACACACACACACACACACACACACACACACACACACACACACACACACACACACACACACATATATATATATATATATATATATAAGTATCATGCCTGTTAAAATACAATAATAATAGCTATCCAATTCCTTCACACCCATTATGTAACAAATACTATAACCACTTGTGTACTACAAGAAAATAGGTTGAGATTAGTTTATAATTTGTACAATAGTCTTAGAGACTTAGAGCAAAACAGCAGACCTTCCCAGTTTACTCCCCTATCTTATTACCCCTATTGGAATTTACAGTCCTAGTCCCTGTCTGTGACCCCATCACACACACTTCACTCACTCCTTCTCTCCCACTCTCACACATACACACAGTGTCAAAGACTTGCACAATACCATTCATGTCTAACATTTGTGTGACCTGGACAAACAATTTTCTCCACTTTTCACTCTCCTTCACTCTAATCTGACCCCCAGTTCATCACCCCCTCCAACTCTAAAGATGTGAGGGTGGTGGTAAAATAAGGATCCTCACCCAAACAATCCTAATAGTAGAGCAACCACAACAGACCACATAGTTAGCATTCCTAAAACTTTTGAGCAACACCTCTTCTTTTATACTAAGCATTTACATTAACATCTCAGTCTGTTGAAAGGTGGACAAATGATGTATATTTTGTGTGCTTAGGCGCCATTTTTTTGTTATATTTCGTTGAGTAAGATTCACATTTCAAGTCTATTGGATCTGTTCATCATTCTGTCCAAATTCTAATAACACACACACACACACACACACACACACACACACACACACACACACACACACACACACACACACACAATGCGTTTTTATGTACTAGATTCACTCCTAAACTAATCATTATGCATGGATTTTGGATTTTGGAAATAAGGATGGGTAATATCGGCTATATTTAATTTAATTTAGCATCATAAAAAGAAGTAGTGGAAGCACTTCATGAAAATAAAATACCTTCAATTTTTGTGACATTTTAACAATCAATATCAGATCTCAATTAAAAAATATTCTCCATTTTTCAGTTTCTTTAAAGTATTTTAAAGAGTTCGCAGGGGCTATAATAAAGTAATTTGAAAATTCAAATATTTCAGATATGCATTGAATTTGATTCATAGTCATTAGACACCAATTAAGCAAGGTTTCCTGAATGTCATTTTCTTCTTAAGTTCCCTATTGCCTTAACTTTTCCATTTTCGAAGCCATATAACTGACAGCAGGTTTAGTAGCATTATATCTCTTTTTTAATATTTGTAAGGAGATATAAAAATGATGCAAAACTTTTGTTCATGCAATAAATTTTACCACCCGTACTCACATGAGTATTCTTCTAGTATATTTTAAATAGTCATTTCACAAGTGAATTTATTTGATTTTAATTTGAAAATATTAGAACACCAAAAATGTTATGAAATATTTAATTAAATTATTCAAATCAATTTTTTTTATAAAAAAAAAGTAAAAAAAAAACCCAATAATTTCAATCATTTAAAATATTTAATTAAATTATTCAAATCAATTTCTTTTATAAAAAAAGTAAAAAAAAAACAATAATTTCAATCATTTAAAATATTTCATAAAATTTTTTGGCTTTATTATATTTTCTAATTAACATTAAGAAATTTTTTTAAATATGTGACTAAGTTCCTATTTATTTTATTTTATTTTATTTCTAATTCCTAGCTGGAAGTGCTTCTTTTCAGGTAGTCTCTTATTTGAGAGGTAGACATTTTTGGACAGCCTGGTAAAGTTTGGTACATAATAGTATTTCTTGAGGGTATTCTTCCAGTATATATGTATATGTATATATAATATATATGTGTATAAAAATTAATATAAAAAATATAAAGGTGTTCATATTTTTTCTATTTATTTCTTATTTGTAAACATCTAGGAATACAAACTGTTTTTTAAGTGTCTTTGTTCTAAAAGGACAAAATTTTCAACTGTTCCTTCGGTTTTCTTCACTGTATTGAGAGGTATGAGCATGTACAGTGGATGATGGAAGCAAGGAAAAACAGAGCACATCCAATGAGATAAAGAAATGTTTGCACGTGACTTATGTGTGTACACATCAATATCTTCACTATTTAAGTAACGTGGGTGGTGTTATGGACTTTTTCTGTTGAGGTTTTGCCAACAAAAAAAAAAGACCTCATATAAAGTAAAATCGGCATTAATCTAAAAAAATTACAGCTATTTCTCCATAGCCAACACAATAGGATTAAAACAAAAAACAAAAAAAAAACAAAGTGTGAATATTATCAACAGATGAATCTTCAGATTTATAGATAAAAAATTAAATTACTTTAATTATTATTTATGAAAAAAGCGACCATTCTTTTTTTTTCTCATGACACATGTAGTAGTTATATATATGTGTGAATGTATGTGTACACACACACACACACACACACACACACACACACACACACACACACATGTATATATATATATATCATGACCAGCAGGAATTCTTATCCTACTCTGATGATTGTGGGTAAAAATGAATAATTATTATTTAATTATAATTATCAAGCCCCTTTAAGAATACTTAAGAATGGGCAGTGTCTGCGGAGTTATAACTAAGGCAATTAACTAGCGACTATGAAATGTTCATGACTTCCATTCGTGTGACCACTCTAGATTAACTAATGTACATGCTTGAATTCAGCGTTTAATAGTTCTTAGTTCCCTTCATTCCCATGATGGCCCTAAGGTAGAGGCTCGTCAAATGGAGCAAAAGGTAACTTTGTTGCAGTGTTCAAATCTTATGATTGGCAGGAATTGTTACCCTACTCTGATGATTGCATGAGCATGAAACACTAGTGTATGTAGGTAAAAATGAATAATTATTTAATTTAATTATATATATACTAGCATGGGTGCCCGGCGTTGCCCAGGTGTTTGGAGGTGTGTGTTGAGCAAAAAGAAAAAAAACTTGTAGTAGGAAGGCAGGCTCAAACCTATACCATGAAGGAGGAAAAGAACGGGAAAAAAACGTGACGTATTTGCTGTTGCGACCACTGCTAAACGGAAGTGACATAGGGTTAAATTAAGGCTAGAAAATCGAAAAGAGGGAATGACTTTCGGAAATATCAGTGAAAAAGCGACCTCGCCCTGTAGAAAAGTGACCAGTTGAGGGTGAAGATATTAATGTTTTTAGCCAATTTTTCGATCGTCTGAAGAGTCGAGCTTCAAAAGGATACTGATCTTGTGAAAATCCGTCGCTTCTATTGAAAGTTTTAGGCAGACATGCAAACATGCATACATACATTTATATATTGGTAGCTCAAATTTTCGACACAAACCGATTAAAAATTTGCCCTATCTCTGAATACGCTTTATGTAAAATTTCAAATGTTTAGACCAGAAATTGTCTGAGTAATTTGGTAGAGGCCGCAGAGGCCAAATTTTTTAAAAACTTTGACCCCTTGTATGACCCCTTAACATTTATTGTTTTGGGCTTAAATCAAGTTATTAAGTTTGATCCATGTCCAAAGAACTTATATCTAAAATTTCAAGTGTTTATACCCAAAATTGGCGGAGGAGTTTGGTAGAGTTCTCAAAGGTCAAATCGTCGAACTTTATCCCCTTAACAGACAAATTTCTGGCCGAAAACGGATTACAAAGATTTCCCGAAATCTCAGTACCCTGTATATCAAATTTCGAGTCTGTAGACTTCAAATTGACAGAGCTATTGTGTAGGGAAATGTACACAGACACACAGACACGTTCACTTTTCTAAAGTCCTATAAATTCTTTTTTCTTGTGTGTGTATTGATATTCATATCAAAAACCCTCTTTTCTTTTTATTTAAAAAGAAAATACAATTTTCTTATATATGGGTTATGGAATTGCATTCACTAGCAAAAGATCTAGCTAATTTGCATATTCTTTTAAACATTCATTTTAATTAATTCTCTATTAGTTTTTTCGGTTTTCTTATGGGATGATCATCTTTAGGTAAATATTACGTGTAATTATATTCATGCAGATATTCTACATGATTTATACTTGCATAATATTTTCGTAAAAAGTTTACAGGAAACACAAAATTGTTTCCATATATATTTATGTATCTGTATATATTTTTATCTAATCTATAAAAGTGAACGTGTCTGTGTGTCTGTGTGTGTACATTTACCTATGCAATAACTGTAAATTTTTAGTTTACAGACTCGAAATTTGATATACAGGGTACTGAGATTTGGGAAAATCTTTGTAATCCGTGTTCGGCCAGAGATTTGGCTGTTACGAGGTCAAAGTTCAACGATTTGACCTTTGAGAACTCTACCAAACTCCTCTGCCAATTTTGGGTCTAAACGCTTGAAATTTTAGATAAAGGTTCCTTGGACATGGATCTAACTTAATAACTTGATTTGAGCCCAAAACAATAAATGTTAAGGGGTCATAATAGGGGTCAAAGTTAGAAAAATTGATCGCTTTTTTATGCTCAACATACACATCCAAACACTCGGGCAACGCCAGGCTGAAATGCTAGTATATCTATAAAAGTGAACGTGTCTGTATATCCGTGTGTGTATCTGTGTGTCTGTGTCTCTATATGTGTACATTTCCCTACGCAATAACTCTGCCAATTTTAGGTCTACAGACTCGAAATTTGATATACAGGGTACTGAGATTTGGGAAAATCTTTTTCATCGGTTTTCGGCCAAAAATTTGGCTGTTAAGGGGTCAAAGTTCAACGATTTGACCTTTGAGAACTCTACCAAACTCCTCCGCCAATTTTGGGTCTAAACATTGAAAATTTAGGTATAGGTTCCTTGGACATGGATCTAACTTAATAACTTCATTTGAGCCCAAAACAATAAATGTTAAGGGGTCATAATAGGGGCCAAAGTTTTTAAGAAATTTGACCTCTGCGGTCTCTACCAAATTACTCAGACAATTTGTGGTCCAAACATTTGAAATTTTATATAAAGGGTATTCAGAGATAGGGCAAGGTTTTAATCGGTTTGTGTCGAAAATTTTTAGTTACCAATATATAAATGTATGTATGTATGTATGTATGTATGTATGTTTGCACGTCTGCCTAAACTTTCGACAGAGGCAACGGATCTTTACAAGATCAGTATCATTTTGAACTTCGACCTTTCAAACGACAAATATCGAAAAATTGGCTAAAAACATTAATATCTTCACCTTCAGCTGGGCACTTTCCTACAGGGGGGGATCGCTTTTTTAGTCGATATTTTCGAAGTCATCCTCTCCTTTTTATTGTCTAGCCTTAATTTAAACCTACGTCACTTCCGATTTGGTGGTGATCATGGCAGCAAAGACGTCAGTTTTTTCCCCGTTCTTTAACTCCTTCACGATACGGGTTCGAGCCTGCCTTCCTACTAACACTTTTTTTTTTTTGCTCAACATACACCTCCAAACACCCGGGCAACGCCAGGCTGAAATACTAGTATAGATAGATGGATAGATAGAAGATATAGTAAGTTATGAAAATATATATGGCAATTAAGCTACACAGGATATTCTGCATTTCATTTTTGTGACAATTTTACTACCTAGCTCTATCTATGTATAGAGCACTGTTGAAGTGAATACTTAAAATATATGCAATAAATTATATATTCATATATTAATTTATGTGATTAAATGAAGTAGTCATATATATATATATATATATATATATATATATATCATGATTTTCTTGGGGATACAAAACTTTATTAAGGCAATGATGAAGAGAAGATGTATTCCTTCGGAAATCATTTTATATTAAATCGGTTTGGGTCGAAAATTTTTAGTTACCAATATATAAATGTATGTATGTATGTATGTATGGTTGCATGTCTGCCTAAAACTTTCGACAGAGCAGACGGATCTTAACAAGATCAGCAGCGTTTTGAAGATCGGCCTTTCAGACGACAAATAGCGAAACATTTGCTAAAAACATTAATATGTTCACCTTCAACTAGGACCTTGTCTACAGGGGGACGGAGTCGCTTTTTCCGCCGATATTTGTGAAAGTTATCCTCTTCTTTCGATTTTCTAGCCTTAAGTTGAACATAAATCAATTCAGGTTTGGCAGTGGTCGTAACCGCAGTGGTCGTATCTGCAAAGTCGTCAGGTTTTTTCCCCGTTCTTTTCCTCCTTAGCGTACGGGTTGGAGCCTGCCTTCCTACCACCACTTTTTTTTTTTTTTTTGCTCATATCCAAACACCCGGGCACCGCCGGGATGAAATGCTAGTATATCTATAAAAGTGAACGTGTGTGTGTGTCAGTGTGTCTGTCTGTGTACAGTTCCCAATGCAATATGTCTGTCAATTTTTAGTCTACAGACTCGAAATTTGGGAAAATCTATGTGATAGGCTTTCGGCCAGAAATTTGGCTGTTAAGGGGTCAAAGTTCAACGATTTGACCTTTGAGAACTCTACCAAACTCCTCCGCCAATTTCGGGTCTAAACACTTGAAATTTTAGATATAGGTTCCTTGGACATAGATCTAACTTAATAACTTGATTTGAGCCCCAAACAATAAGGGTTAAGGGGTCATAACAGGGGTCAAAGTTAAAAAAATTAACCGTGTTTTTTTAGGTTTTTTTTTGCTCAGCATACACCTCCAAACACCCGGGCAACGCCAGGCACCCAGTATATCTATAAAAGTGAAAATGTCGGTGTGTCTGTCTGTCTCTCTGTCTGTCTGTGTACATTTCCCTACCAAATAACTCTGTCAATGTTCGGTCTGCAGACTCAAGATTTGAGATAAGAGGTACGGAGATTTGGGAAAATCTTTTTCATCGTGTTTCAGCCCGATATTTGGCTGTTAAGGGGTCAAAGTTCAACGATTTGACTTCTGAGAACTCTACCAAACTCCTCCGCCAATTTCGGGTCTAAACACTTGAACTTTTAGATATAGATTACTTTGACATGGATCTAACTTTATAATTTGATTTGAACCAAAAACAGTAAATTTTAAGGGGTCAAAATTGGGGTCAAAGTTCAAAAAAATTTGATCTTTGCGGTCTCTAACAAATAACTCAGCCAATTTTTGGTCTAAATATTTGAAATTTTACATTATTATTGTTAATACCTTCTGGAATCATCAGTGCAGAAAGTTACGATTGTTGCTGGTCATGGAATTCGAACCCTGCAATGAAGCCATCTCTGCCTCCATTTGCAAGGAACATAACTCCAGGACCACCGTCAGCTGCAGCAATATTTAAGTGAAATTAAAAATCGGCATAAATGTTATTAAATGTAGATCTACAGTGATCGAACGACTGGGTAGCCGCTATCTTGCATGTAGGTCTACTGACTGACTTTTCTTTCACAGTACTGTGCTTAGCTGTTAAGAAACTTACTTCTAAAGGGGCAGAAATAATTGTAATTATAAATAATTATTTTTAATTATATATATATATATATGATAGACTCTCCCATCGTTTTTGACATATGAACATCTAAAAAACTAATTTCAGTTTCGCTGTTTCTGTCTTTCATAGGACTTGAGGCCCACCAATGACTTGCAGATGCGGCCACAAGCCATGCATGAACGAAATGTCCAACGAAATGTCACTTGGTCTGGCAGTCAATTCTTTCTTCTTTTCTCTGAGTTTTTGTACTCTTCCTAATTCAAAGGCTTTTAAGACATTGTGACAATGTGACATGTCAGTTTCTATTGTTTCCTGTCAGAAGCAGTTTGTTCAAAAGTTGACAGATGGATGTTAGTTGTTGTCAAATTGTGCTTGAGCTTATCTGTACCTCAATAGTGGGCGGCCAACATACCTTTTACCTGACTGAAGCTGACTGTACAAAAGTGCTTTAGGAATATCATCACTCATTCTTACTACATGTCTGGCGCAACGTAACTAACACTGCATAAGAAAAGTTTTTCAAAGAGATCAGCATTGATCATCTTTTTGTTCGGGGTAAATCCACATATTGCGCGAATGCAGTGTTTGTGAAATACGTTTAACTGCATGATATGTGAGCGGTAAGGGGTTCAAGACTCAGAACGATACAAGAGAGTTGTCGGAACAACAGCCCTGTACACTCTGATTTTAGTGTCTAACTTTATACCTCTGTCATTTCACAAACGGTTGCGAAGTTTATCAAAAGTTACCTTTGCTATACGATTTACAATTTCATCATCAAAAGATCCGTTCGAGTTCACCATGCAACCTAAGTATGTAAAACATTTGACATATTTCAAATTCTTCCCATCTACTATAATACAATAATCAGAAAAAAATGAACTGGAGAATTTTGTTTCACACCATTTGCTTGCTTTTGATGAGGAGACGGCTGATGAACTACTTCAGTTTTCTTAATACTTATCATGAGTCCAAATGATTTGCTGGCCTCAGAAAACCTATTGACAAGTTTATGCAGCATCATCAGCAAATAACATGCTTTTGCCGACCTTACTAAATTTTTTGATACAGTGAACAGAGAGGCACTTTGGAAGGTACTGAAAAAGCTTGTAATACCAGAGATTAACGTTATTGTACCATTCCATGACGGTATGAAAGGTACTGTGATCTTGGACGGATCTGCTTCGGCTCCTTTTGATGTCTCAAATGGTACAAGGCAAGAGTGTGTGCTCGCTCCGGTTCTATTTGCACTCTATTTTTTGGTGATGCTTCAGCATGCATACAGTGATTTCCATGGTAGTGTGAACTTCCAATTCCATACCAGTGGTGGATTGTTTAACCATCGGCGCTTTAAAGCAAAAACATTGCTGAGACCTCAAATGATATATATATATATATATATATATATATATATATATATATATATATATATATATATATATATATATATATAAGTGAAATTGTCTGTGTGTGTGTGTACATTTCCCTACCAAACTACTCTGTCAATTTTCAGTCTATAAACCCGAGATTTGGGAAAATCTTTTTAATCGATTTTCGGCCAGAAATTTGGCTGTCAATGGATCAAAGTTCAACGATTTGATCTTTGAAAACTCTGCCAAACTCTTCCGCCAGTTTTGGGTCTAAACACTTGAAATTTTAAATGTAGGTTACTTGGACATGGATCAAAATTTTTAATTTGATTTGAGCCTAAAACAATAAATGTTACAGCGTCAAAATTAAAAAATAATTGACCTCTACGATCTCTATCAAATTACTCAGCCAATTTTTGGTCCAAACATTTTAAATTTTACATAAAGTGTATTCAAACATAGCTTTTTAATCGGGTTTTGGCCGAAAAATTTGGCTGCCAATAGAAATTTTAGATGTAGATTACTTGAACATGGATCAAACTTTTTAATTTGATTAACTTAAAAAAGATTTGACCTTTGCAGTCTCTAGCAAACTATTCAGCCAATTTTCTGACTAAACATTTGAAATTTTACATGAAGGGTATTCAGACAAGCTTTTTAATCAGTTTTGGGCGAATATTTGGCTGCCAAGAGGTCAAAGTTGAAAGAGTTGACCTTTGCAGACTCTACCAAATTCCTCTGCCAATTTTTGGTCTAAACACTTGAAATTTTAGATGTGGATATTAGTCAAACTTTTTAATATATATACATATGCACATAAAGTCATGAACAGTACATAAGGCCCGAGCAAAACCGGGCTGAACTGCTAGAATATATATATATATAGAGAGAGAGAGAGAGAGAGAAAGAGAGAGAGATCGACATTGCTAGCTATTGGTTCATGTTTTGATTTTTAGCCTTGTAGTAAATATATCTTCATGGCCTAGTTATTGGCGGCAGAGGCAAAAATAAATCGTAAGCTGAAGGTTTTGGCTTCGATTCTCGGTGGTGGCGCATGAGTATTTTTTTTTTTTTTAATTTTTTAAATCATTCCTATATATTGCATCTAATATAATCTATAATATAAATCTCAACTTTTTGTTTAAATGTATGTATATATGTGTGTATGTTTGTCTGCCTAAAACTTTCGACAGGCGACGGATTTTCACGAGATCAGTATCGTTGTAAAGCCCACCCTTCAGACGACAAATACGGAAAAATTGGCTAAAAACATTAATCACTTCAACCTCAACTGGGCGCTTTTTCGCAGATGTTTTCGAAAGCCATCCTCTCTTTTCGATTGATTAGCCTTTATTTAAACCTACATCACTTCTGGTTTGGCGATGGGCGAAACAGCAACGACATCACGTTTTTTTCGTGTTCTTTTCCTCGTTTGCGGTACGGGTTCGAGCCTGCCTGCCTACAACCACTTCTTTTTTTTTTTTTACTCAACACTCACATCCAAACACCCGGGCAACGACGGGCATTCAGGCTAGTATATATATAAGTGAAACTGTCTGTCTGTCCGTGTGCGTATCTGTCTCTGTACATTTCTCTACACAATAACTATGTCAATTTTCAGTCTGCAGACTCGAAATTTGATATGTAGAGTACTGAGATTTGGAAAAATCTTTGTAATCCGTTTTCGGCCAGAAATTTGGCTGTTAAGGGGTCAAAGTGCAACGATTTGACCTTTGAGAAATCTACCAAACTCATTCCTATCTACCGACGCTGTAAACAACACATATGGATCCGCTATAACTCATACTTTATTAAATACCGGGATTGTGCAACAAACTTCAGCATCGACTCTTTCTCCGTATTGAGTCGAGCTCACTCCGTATATCATCTAAAAGTCTTGGAGACTGTTCACGTTCGCCTTAGGAAGCCTTCCCTTTGTAAGCAAAAGGACTGCTTGTTGGGTTTGAACATGATCAGCCTCTAAAATTCATCCCCATACGATTGCCCTTGCTCCCGTCTCTTTTTTTAGATTTTATCATCAAGGAAAACAAATTACTAAAAAATAAATCCCTCGATTCCAATTTTGATGAGTGAGGGCGAAACATGTCAATTGACTCGTTTTGATTTTTTTTTTTTTTTTCTATTTCCTTACTTTTATTTTTTAGTCGCTGTTCATTTTCCTTTTCTCCTCGGTCTTTTTTTTTCTTTTTTAATATAAAATGAATTCCGAAGGAATACGTCTTCCCTTCATGATTGCTTTAATAAAGTTTTGTACCCCCAAGAAAATCATGAAATATTTAAAGACACGGTACAACCCAAGTTTAATTAAAAAATTAACCAACATCATTTTAATTAAAAGTAAAATAAGATCAACGCAAGAACAAAAAACATTCTTACGTTCTTGCATAAATAATAATGTATGTCCCTCCTTTATTTTATCTAAGATAAAAAAAGCAAGATTACATCCTGGGCATACGATTGAAAAAGCGTTTATCCTGAATCATTCGGATAAATTAGCATTTAATCTGGAAAGATTCAGGAGTAGATGCAAGCAATTATGGAGGGAAATAATGGCCATATTATCTTTTTCCGATAAAGTTTGTTTCCTACGGTATCATATTATTGTCAAAAAACGAAGCTGTAAAAAAATTACAGCTTGAATTTGATAATGAATTAAAACGTCTAATAAAGAAGAAATATGGTTGCTTTGCAATGCAAATGTAGGTGGTAACGTGTTAAATCTATCTTCTTGGAAACTGTCCCCCGTTGAACTTCTCGTACTCGATCATGGCTTGGAATTTTGCATTCCACCAAGTAATACAAAACGAGAAGAAATATTCTCTGAGTTTGAAGTTTTAGGCTCTCAGATAGCTAAACTTCAACCGGTTTCCGTGAATAAATTAAGGGACTTAAAAGCAAGTTTAAACAACCATGCTCACATTTACGCTAGTACACCAGTATCCCATTCAGAGTTTAAATGGCATAATGAACACCTTCACGTCATTAAAACTCTACGTAAAAATAAATCCCTCGTGATAATTAGACCCGATAAAGGCTCTGGGGTAGTCATAATGAATCATGAGGAATACGTCAACAAAATCTCACATAGTAAGCGATAGTGACAAATTTATTAAATTAGGCCCTGTTGACACCCATGATTCAAGTACTCTGGAATCTAAATTCCAGAAAAAATTAGTTAAATGGGTAAAAAGTGGTTTACTTTCTTCTGAGATAGCTAGTGAGATTAGACCCTCGGGCTCTATCCATCCAAGATTATATGGCCTACCCAAAACACACAAAGTGGATATTCCCTTAAGACCCATTCTATCTATGGTAGGGTCCTCACAACAGAAGGTTGCAAAATGGACCTTCAATATTCTTTAGCCAGTATCAAATTATTATAGTAAATACTGTCTGAAAGGTTCATTTCATTTCGCTGACTACATGCAAAAATCAACGAGTACAAATAAATTCATGTGTTCGTATGATATCAGCAATTTATTTACTTGCGTCCCAGTTTTAGAAACGATAGATATTCGTGCTGACTTTTTATATCGCAGTCAAAGTCCAACACCTTCCGTTCCTGAATACGTATTTGTTAAACTAATTAAATTTGCCGTTACATCCATTGAATTTAGCTTTAATGATGTAATGTACAGGCAACTTGATGGTGTGTTGATGGGCTCCGTGTTGGGACCCACATTGGCCAACATTTTTGTAGGATTCCATAAGGAAAAATTAATGTCCAGACCCATAAAACCATTGGTTTACTTTAGATATGTAGACGACACGTTTTACCTATTTGATAGTAATTCGGAGGCAAACGAATTTTTCTTGTTACTAAACAGTACGTATCCAGCGTTAAAGTATTCGTATGAAAGTGAAGATAATTCCGCCCTGGCATTTCTCGATGTTTTTGGTAAAAACTCCATCTAGTTGCCTTACATCGATTTATTGCAAACCAACATTTACTAGGCTGTATACACGCTGGAATTCATTCTGCCCTAACAAACACAAATATAATTTAATTTGGACATTAACACATCGTGCCCTAATGATCTGCTCGCCAGAAAAATTGGATGAGGAATTAAATACAATTACAGATGTTTTGTCCAATAATGGGTATCCTTTAGATGTAATTGAAACCACCATTAAAAGGAAAAGAGCAGATTTTTTACGAACAAAATCCAATATGGTGGATAAATGTCCGGTTTATATTCGATTGCCGTGGTTGGGGAAAGTAAGTGAAAAATTCACCAAACAAATTAGTTCAACTGTTGAAGGATGTTATTTTGCTTCAAATGTTCGTGTTGTGTATAATAAAAACCATTAATGGCTTCCAATAAAAAAGATGTTCTACCCCCTCATCATATTAGTAATGTCATTTATTTATTTAAATGTGGTTGCAGTGCCGACTATGTAGGTCGAACGTCTTTAAAATTGGTAAGTCGCATACAACAACATATATCGAGCAAAATCAGAAATGGAACATTCCTACCTACCGACGCTGTAAACAACACATATGGATTCGCTATAACGGAACACTTTATTAAATACCGGGATTGTGCAACGAACTTCAGCATCGACTCTTTCTCCGTATTGAGTCGAGCTACCTCCGCATATCATCTAAAGGTCTTGGCGACTGTTCACGTTCGCCTTAGGAAGCCTTCCCTTTGTAAGCAAAAGGACTGCTTGTTGGATTTGAACGTGATCAGCCTGCAAAATTCACCCCCATACGATTGCCCTTGCTCCCGGCTCTTTTTTAGATTTTATCATTAAGGAAAATAAATTACTAAAAAATAAATCTCTCGATTCCAATTTTGATGAGTGAGGGCGAAACATGTCAATTGACTCATTTTGATTTTTTTTTCTTCCTTTATTTCCCTACTTTTATTTTTTAGTCGCTATCCATTTTCCTTTTCTCCTCGGTCTTTTTTTTTCTTTTTTAATATAAAATGAATTCCGAAGGAATAAGTCTTCCCTTCATAATTGCCTTAATATATATATATATATATATATATATATATATATATATATATATATATATATATATATATACTGATTACAATTTAGGGATTGAGGCGTACATATATGCACACATGTATGCACACACAAATATGCAAATTTTGAAAAAGTTGAAAACATGAAATGAAATAAAGACAAAATTAAATGTTTGTGAAATAGCATGACTACAATCCAATCTTAAGATCATCTGAATCAACCAAAATATTGTTTCTCCTTTTGTGTTCTTAATTCTAGTAGTCGGTTTCATGCTTATACACTCGCCAAACGTTCACAAGAAACACTCGTCTAGCTGAAAATACTATCAATAATTCCCCCCACTCTTTATCTGTGCCTAAACCTAAACGTAGATTCCATGAACAAATCTTCTTTCTTAGAAGTGCACGCCTGTGGAACTGCCTTCCGTTTTCCTGCTTTCCAGCTGACTACAATCTGATTGTTTTCAAGTCTAACGTAAACAAATTCTTGATGAGCCGTTCGACTTAAGTTAACAAATTTCCATTACTAACGATTATTATATTGTCCAATTGACTACTGTAAAGTCTTAACCCTTATCCTCGAGTGGTCTCTGGGCCTTGATAAAAGTGATGATTCCTGTGTAAAAAACACCATTCCATATACTAAATATTCAATATATATATATATATATATATATATATATATATATATATATATAGTAATCCACATACAGTACTGTTTCGATGTTTCACAGCTCATCAGTGCAGCTAGACAGGCAACTGCCTCAAGCTAGGATCGAAACCTGAATGCCTAAATGACAGTCAAAGCTTCTCACCATTACGCTATACGGCTGCTGCTGTGTGGGTAATGAATTTTAACGATGTTTAGTTTTTACATCGTCTAAATGCCTCCGCTTGATTTGTTTACACAAAGAGCGTCGCTTTATACGTTAATGGCAGTTTGTATATTACTTCCTGAAATGCTCAAACCAAGATAGGGAGCATTATAGTCATCCACATACAGTACTGTTTCGCTGTTTCACAGCTCATCAGCTATATATGTAGACATATATATATATATATATATATATATATATATATATATATATATATATATATACACACACATACATACACACATATATATATATATACACACACAAACAGGGCTACTCAATATTGCATAGCGTTCTAGTTTCCATAAATAACAGAAAAATTAAAACTAAAACTAAATAGTCTAATATTATAATGTAATATAAATTGTTTCAGTTCATTTTGAGACACAATTATAGTAAAAAATAATTATTCCCTGACGAGGTTCCAACTAACAACCTCTGTCTGTACGTACAGCACACCAACTGATTGAGCCACAGGAATAGTGATGTTAATATAGTGCCGGCAAAAGAAAGTCTGCACTTGCAAATTTAAGCTAAATTAAATATAACTGTTTAAACAACCTATAACTCATTTGATTCGCCTTTTATTCCTCTATAATTTTACCTGTTCATATTTGACTTTTAATTGAAATATTCTAGTCTTCAAGTCAATTTAAAAAATAACTTAAAATTAAAGAGGCAAAAAGAAAGTCTGCAGCAACAAATTCGCTTAATAGGAGCTGAAATTATCGCCCCTAAATCAGTTTAAATTATCCACCAACAGGCAACAAAGCATCTCTAATCGTAATTGTTGTTGTTCCTGGTTATACAACATAACATTTAGTCCATATTCCACAACTTTCTCTTAGTGATCGTCAGGAGCTCATTAATCTCCACCTTTCTGGTTTATCCAATCGAGAAATCAGCTGCAGATTTAAATTGATGAGAAAACAGTACGAAAGACTGTGCAAAAGCACCAAAACACTGGCAGTGTTTGTGATGCCCCTAAATCTGGCCGTGCTATAGTTACTTCTAACAGGGAAGACAATACTATCAAGATCCACGGCCTAAGAAACAGTTAAAAACTGCTCTCTTTCTACTGTCAAGAACAGATTAAAGGAATTTCATTTGCAAGGATATGTTGCAAGACGCAAGCCAATGATTTCTGTAAAGAACAGAAAGCGCCGTCTGGATTTCGTCAGATGCAATGAAGATCATGACTCTTCATATTGGTCAAAAGTGCTTTTTAGCGACAAAAGCAAATTTAATAGGCTAGGCAGTGTTGGTAGGCAGTACGTCCATCGGAGGAAAGACAAAGAATTTAATCCTACGTGCTCAGTTTCAACGCTGCATGTGGTGGAGGTTCAGTTTTGGTATGGAGCATTATTATTACCAATGGCCCAGGGTCTATAGTTTGCTTGCAAAGTCGAATTAATTCGACTAAGTACATTAATATGTTGACTGAGAATTTTCTACCCTACTTTGGTTGGACTTTCGATGATAATCCCATCTTCATGTAGGATAATGCTCCCATTCACACAGCTGGCAATGTCAAGAGGTTCCTGGAAGAGCATGATATTCCGTGTTTGGATTGATCTGCACAATCTCTAGACCTTAATCCTATCGAAAACGTATGGCATTACATAAAGCAACAGCTATGCAATGATAAAATGTCAAATTTGGAAGAACTTTGGACAAAAAGTAAAGAAAAGTGGGCTGCCCTTTCCCTGGAGTATTGCTACAGTCTAATTCAAGGAATTCCCAAAAGATTGCAGACTGTCAAATTGCAGAAGGGCTATGCTACTAAATATTAACTAGTTCATTGTGTTCCTGTTGTATTTGCGTTGCATTAATGTCCTAAATTTACATTAAAATAACAATTTCCCATTGTGCAGACTTTCTTTTTGCCTCCTCAATTTGAAGTTATTTTTTTTTAATTGACGTGAACACTAGGATATTTCAATTAAAAGTCAAATATGAACAGGTAAAATTATAGAGGAATAAAAGGCGAATCAAATGAAGTATAGGTTGTTTAAATAGTTACATTTAATTTAGCTTAAATTTGCAGTTTTTGAAAAAATTACAAGTGTAGATTTTCTTTTTGCCGCCTGTGTATATACCATAAATCAAAACGGACAACTGCTGCTGTTTTGACTAGATGTATTTCTGCTTTTTTTCTCTCTCTATGTACATATATTTTATTCCCTTTCCCTACCCACCAACTCTCTCTTTCTCTCTGTCTCTCGTTCTTCTCTTTCCCCTCTATCCCTCTTTTTATCGCCGAATGTAGGTCAGTTGTTTATTAACACGGGAAGAAAACGCTTAAAATATGATTTAATATTAATGGATCTCAAAAAATTGTCCATTATAAAATGTATTCCAAGTTGTGTGTAGGTAGCAGTAAGGGGGGCCTTTTAGTGTGAGGATAAAGCCTCTCCATCTTCTTGTTTTTATGACTAATCAAGAACAAAATATTGATCAGGATTAAATATTGAAATAAATCAAAAATACAATTTCTATTTTTACAGATTTTATTGAACACAAACCAATGTGTGTATAATAATAATAGTAACAAAATAAATTTAATTATGTACCTTGCAGTAAAATGCTATTAATCACAAAGACACGGGGGGGGGGGGAACTGGCTCTATTTTACATATAAGATATATGAGTTCAGAAGAAAATAAAACCTTTTTCAGAAGTAAGGTCCTGTTTATTTTTCATTGTTGTTAACATTTTGCTGATTTGTGTTGCTGCAAGATAAAATATAAGAATATATTTTTTATTATTAATTACAGATAAACAGTTATAGAATAGTAGAAGTATTTTGTCTTGAAGCAGTTTAGAATTAATAAAACGTTAACAATAAAAAAAGAAAGATAAATACAATCTTACTTCAGAAAAAGTTTTCATTTTCTATTATACTGATCAGACACTTATCCCTATTTTCATCCTTTTATATATATTAGTGGCCTGGCAAGACCACAGGGAAGACAACTGAAGCAGCAAAACCGATAACTGTAGGGAAGACAACTGAAGCAGCAAAACCGAAACTGCCTGCCAGGACTCTATATATACAAATGCAAGCAAATTTTGACATATTTTATTGGTTTGAAAAATATACGTTCTTTTTTACCAATTGTCATAAAATTTTAACCATATAATAGTATCTTCAAAAGCCTGCAAATTTTCATGTAGTTTCGTCCCATAGAACCAAAGATATGAGCATTTCAATTTGGCTACCAGTATATATATATATATATATATATATATATATATATATATATATATATATATATATATATATATATATATATATATATATATGTGTATATATATATATATATCATCACCTTCTTTTAGCAATTTATAAGTTTGAAATCTCGGCGACTATTGATCAGAATTTAACAAATGAAGGCTCGCAGGAAAGTTAATGACCCAAATTGTGCAGTGGGCTATGTGGCATTTGCCCTTAAGGTCGAACATTACTGTTTAAACAAGTGGGGGATCACTTTTTAATATTAATTTAATGTAAAATGAGGACCCATTTATGTCCACCTTTAGGGGGGTATGTTTTTTAGGGGTGGTGTTTATTGTGGCTTGGTAGACCAACACAAACCTACATTAAAAACGTTTTTTTTAAAGGTTTTCAGGTGTACTGAAAATGAACATGGCATTTAAATTTTCCGCAAATAAGTATTTTTCTGGGTATTGAGCAAAAATATGCACACGCTTGCCTGTACAACAATTGCCACCACTTATAACATACAGAATTACATTGCATAATACCCTGAAAAATATTTATTTGTAGAAAATTTAAATGCGATATTCGTTTTCAGCACACCCAAAGACCTATAGAAACAAGTTTTTAAAGGTGGTTTTTGGCGTTGATCTACCAAGCCACAATTACCAAATAAATACCACCTCTAAAAAACAAAATAGCAGATCTCCTCCAAAAACAAAAAGATGTTCATTTTATGCAGCGTCGGGTGTGGACATGTTATAAAATGGGTCCATGTTATGTAATAGGGTTTCTTTGTTAGTTTTAATTTAGCTTCTTTTTTCTCTCTAATGCAAATAGATATCGATTTAATTAAATTCTTTTCTCCAGCTTAGACAAATGACTTCTTCCTTATTTCTAAAAATCTTTCAAAATACTATTTTCTCTTTTTCCATTCCGCCTGAGGACCAGACAGGTCAGCTTGCAAATGACCCAAAACAAAGTCTGTGCACATTTATTGGTCTAAAATCAGCACCCGATATGTTTTTCTTTATCTCTGCTATGATAAAGAAATTAATAAAAATCTATTTTAACCTTAAATTTAATTATAGGTATCTGTTGCCATCAATTTGAATAAAAGATTTATTCATGGTTTATAGAATAATTCAATAAGGGCTATTAGTTTTGTTGGTAGATGCAGTATAAGGAACATACTATCAATAGAATTGTCTGTCCAGTTTAAGGAAAATGCCAGAATGTGTTGAAATGCCGAGCACTTTAATTCTAATACAAAAAACAGCATAAAGAAAACATATCATTGGTTTAAAAAAAATCTAAACATTTATTTGGATTTGAAAAAAAATTATAAAAAATCATAAAAAAGAAAAATTGTTTGCTATCAGTTGTTTGTTATTCAAAAAAAATAAATATTTATTGATGAGACTTTACAATAAATATTTTTTTTTGATTTGAACTTTAATTTTCTGAAAGTTTTGTAAAACTTGTCCAAGAATATCATTTCATTTTTAATCAATTTTTCATTGAATTAGCTTCTACTGACAAAAATAATATATTCTTTATTGAAAACATTGGCCAGTGTTTGTATAAAAAAAATCACAAAAGTTCTATTCAGCATCCTCTGGCATTTTCTGTTAACCACCCAGACGATTCCGATGATAGAACAGTCCTTATATTGCATAAGTACCATTTTGTTTACCTTAGTAGCAAAGATTATCGAAATTTGTGCATTATCGTCGATGGAGGAATTTATTCCTTGAATGTGCTCAAACACAAATAATAAATAAAAATTTCACCCATGCTGGTACTCGATGGTGCTTCTGAATGATAGCTTAACCTTAAGTTCCCTGAATAAATTTGTATTAGCAGGAGCATTTATTTCCAAACTTCCTGCAAGTTACATATGGAGTCCTTACTCCTCTCTTTTCGGCAGTTGTTTAAGCAACTTCTATTTTGGTGGAAGACTGTATTAATCCTATCTAGCTGCCTGGAAAATTTCTCACCTCTAGCTTTCTTTAATGTTCTGTGATCTTGGCCAGTGGTTCAGGCTCTGAAATTGATACACTCAATACTGAAGCATTCCTTGGTGTCACTAAATCAACAATTGTATCTTCTATCCTTGCTAATTTCTTTGTCATTGCACACTTACCAACAGCTGCTAAATAAGTCTTGTATGTATAAGGCAGACGCTGGTGGAAAATGGGACATACAATTTCGTCTTCTTTACTATTACCAGCAATTGGTGGCATTTATCTTCCTCAAACTGCGGGAAGATGTGACAAAAGAGTTAGAAAGTGGGATTGAAGAGCCAGCGCCCTCAAGAAGGAGCATTTTGGTATGCCAAAAATTCCTGGGCAGCCCCGTCGATATTCCTGGGTAGGAGCGCCTCAAGCGATTAGCAATAAACTAAACCTTTCTCAAAGAAATAAAGTAAAGCCTGGGAGATTAAACCTCCTAGAACTGCACAGGACTAGCAAAATAATGCTGCCAACAGGGAAAGGGGCATTTCAGAAATGGCCTCTGTTGGTTTTGGGCAGCTCATGCCAGCAGTTGGTATTTATATTCTCCTAAAGGTTCCTCGTGTAAAAGTTTAAGTACCTTTTGTTGTTTGGCAGTAGACGTCCTCGAAATGACTTGCTCTTTGAGTGCTGCATAATGAAATTATTATGGCTTTTATTTTAATCACTTAACTTGCTGTCATTTTTAGATTGCTGCATGGAATCTTTTTAATTGAGAAGTAATCACCTGGTTTGGCAATCTATCTGAACAAAATTTAAGGTGGGTTCTGTCATAAAATATCTCTGATCTCCGACAGATATTAAGTGCCTGCCTATTGTTGGAATCTCTCTCTGCCATAGTGGAAAGTTGTATTCTCACTTGACTACAAGAAGGAAGGTCAAACAGAGCCATATTCACTAGCTGTTCCCCAATCAACCAAGAAAAAGATGATAATAAACAATTGAGCAGTGAGCACCCACTTAAGCCAAAAATGAAGACAGTAAAGTTATTCAAAGGAGAAGTAAAAAATGTACAATTAAATGAATCTCTGCTGCATAAAATAGGAAACAAGAAAAAATTCTACCATAATTTTTATTTACGCACAAAACAAAAAAAAATAGAAGTGCTATTTTTTCCATAACATTTTGAACACTGCAAAACAAAAATATGCATTTAACACTTAAATAGTATTAAATGCATATGAACACATCAATTATAATTGTATTTTCTATCCAATTTACTTTGCATGTTCTAAAGGAAATATTTTTTTATGGGCCGAAGTAACCAGTGAAAAGTTGTTATACTTACTTCTACTGAATATATTTTGCTGCTTTCTACAAAAAATCAACACTGAAAACTCAGAATATTTTTTGTAACTTTATCATGTTTTGGCTGCACGGATGCAGAGATATAGAATTGTTTTCTGCACATGCATCTCAGGTATAGCTGTTATTAATACATGCAGGTGTCTTTATTGTTGCATCGTGCAAGATGGAAAGCAAAATACAATTAAGAAACACTCGCATATGACATTTAGGCTGCATGAAGATTCTTTATTATGGAAACTAAAATGCTTTGATGCATGTCTACAATGACTCTGCTCGACCAAATCTGCATAGAAATGTATCGAGTGAAGGCAAAATGGGAGTAATGGCGGTTCAGATGGCTGAGACATGTGCTGAGGGCCAACAATGGCGCCGTTGTGATACTTGCTTTTGTATTAGAAGTCATCGGAAAGTGATTGGAAGGCTAATGAGATGGGCAGACACCTTGCATAAAGATATCTATAAAACCGGTGTTCAATATTATCTTACAAATATATGGATATATTGAAGTGGTTAGCTTCCAAATACGTTGCCATATCTCATCAGTTTTGTTTTGTTTTTCCAGTGGTGATAGTGCAAATTAATCCACCATGCAAATATTCATTTAAATTTTTTCTTTTCTTTTTGGTAAATATTAATGTATTGTTTGATTTTTGGTAAATATTAATGTATTGTTTGATTTTTGGTAAATATTAATATATTGTTGGATTTTTGGTAAATATTAATGTATTGTTTGATTTTTGGTAAATATTAATGTATTGTTGGATTTTTGGTAAATATTAATGTATTGTTTGATTTTTGGTAAATATTAATGTATTGTTTGATTTTTGGTAAATATTAATGTATTGTTTGATTTTTGGTAAATATTAATGTATTGTTTGATTTTTGGTAAATATTAATGTATTGTTTGATTTTTGGTAAATATTAATGTATTGTTGGATTTTTGGTAAATATTAATGTATTGTTTGATTTTTGGTAAATATTAATGTATTGTTTGATCTTTGGTAAATATTAATGTATTGTTGGATTTTTGGTAAATATTAATGTATTGTTGGATTTTTGGTAAATATTAATGTTTTGTTGGATTTTTGGTAAATATTAATGTATTGTTGGATTTTTGGTAAATATTAATGTATTGTTTGATTTTTGGTAAATATTAATGTATTGTTTGATTTTTGGTATATATTAATGTATTGTTTGATTTTTGGTAAATATTAATGTATTGTTTGATTTTTGGTAAATATTAATGTATTGTTTGATTTTTGGTAAATATTAATGTATTGTTTGATTTTTGGTAAATATTAATGTATTGTTTGATTTTTGGTAAATATTAATGTATTGTTGGATTTTTGGTAAATATTAATGTATTGTTTGATTTTTGGTAAATATTAATGTATTGTTTGATTTTTGGTAAATATTAATGTATTGTTTGATTTTTGGTATATATTAATGTATTGTTTGATTTTTGGTAAATATTAATGTATTGTTGGATTTTTGGTAAATATTAATGTATTGTTGGATTTTTGGTAAATATTAATGTATTGTTTGATTTTTGGTAAATATTAATGTATTGTTTGATCTTTGGTAAATATTAATGTATTGTTGGATTTTTGGTAAATATTAATGTATTGTTTGATTTTTGGTAAATATTAATGTATTGTTTGATTTTTGGTAAATATTAATGTATTGTTTGATTTTTGGTAAATATTAATGTATTGTTTGATTTTTGGTAAATATTAATGTATTGTTTGATTTTTGGTAAATATTAATGTATTGTTTGATTTTTGGTAAATATTAATGTATTGTTGGATTTTTGGTAAATATTAATGTATTGTTTGATTTTTGGTAAATATTAATGTATTGTTTGATTTTTGGTAAATATTAATGTATTGTTTGATTTTTGGTAAATATTAATGTATTGTTTGATTTTTGGTATATATTAATGTATTGTTTGATTTTTGGTAAATATTAATGTATTGTTTGATTTTTGGTAAATATTAATGTATTGTTTGATTTTTGGTAAATATTAATGTATTGTTGGATTTTTGGTAAATATTAATGTATTGTTTGATTTTTGGTAAATATTAATGTATTGTTTGATCTTTGGTAAATATTAATGTATTGTTGGATTTTTGGTAAATATTAATGTATTGTTTGATTTTTGGTAAATATTAATGTATTGTTTGATTTTTGGTAAATATTAATGTATTGTTTGATTTTTGGTAAATATTAATGTATTGTTTGATTTTTGGTAAATATTAATGTATTGTTTGATTTTTGGTAAATATTAATGTATTGTTTGATTTTTGGTAAATATTAATGTATTGTTGGATTTTTGGTAAATATTAATGTATTGTTTGATTTTTGGTAAATATTAATGTATTGTTTGATTTTTGGTAAATATTAATGTATTGTTTGATTTTTGGTAAATATTAATGTATTGTTTGATTTTTGGTATATATTAATGTATTGTTTGATTTTTGGTAAATATTAATGTATTGTTTGATTTTTGGTAAATATTAATGTATTGTTTGATTTTTGGTAAATATTAATGTTTTGTTGGATTTTTGGTAAATATTAATGTATTGTTTGATTTTTGGTAAATATTAATGTATTGTTTGATTTTTGGTAAATATTAATGTTTTGTTGGATTTTTGGTAAATATTAATGTATTGTTTGATTTTTGGTAAATATTAATGTTTTGTTGGATTTTTGGTAAATATTAATGTATTGTTTGATTTTTGGTAAATATTAATGTATTGTTTGATTTTTGGTAAATATTAATGTATTGTTTGATTTTTGGTAAATATTAATGTATTGTTTGATTTTTGGTAAATATTAATGTGTTGTTTGATTTTTGGTAAATATTAATGTTTTGTTGGATTTTTGGTAAATATTAATGTATTGTTTGATTTTTGGTAAATATTAATGTGTTGTTTGATTTTTGGTAAATATTAATGTTTTGTTGGATTTTTGGTAAATATTAATGTGTTGTTTGATTTTTGGTAAATATTAATGTGTTGTTTGATTTTTGGTAAATATTAATGTTTTGTTTGATTTTTGGTAAATATTAATGTTTTGTTGGATTTTTGGTAAATATTAATGTGTTGTTTGATTTTTGGTAAATATTAATGTTTTGTTGGATTTTTGGTAAATATTAATGTTTTGTTGGATTTTTGGTAAATATTAATGTGTTGTTTGTTTTTTGGTAAATATTAATGTTTTGTTGGATTTTTGGTAAATATTAATGTGTTGTTTGATTTTTGGTAAATATTAATGTGTTGTTTGATTTTTGGTAAATATTAATGTTTTGTTGGATTTTTGGTAAATATTAATGTGTTGTTTGATTTTTGGTAAATATTAATGTGTTGTTTGATTTTTGGTAAATATTAATGTGTTGTTTGATTTTTGGTAAATATTAATGTTTTGTTTGATTTTTGGTAAATATTAATGTATTGTTTGATTTTTGGTAAATATTAATGTGTTGTTTGATTTTTGGTAAATATTAATGTATTGTTGGATTTTTGGTAAATATTAATGTATTGTTTGATTTTTGGTAAATATTAATGTACTGTTTGATTTTTGGTAAATATTAATGTATTGTTTGATTTTTGGTAAATATTAATGTATTGTTTGATTTTTGGTAAATATTAATGTGTTGTTTGATTTTTGGTAAATATTAATGTGTTGCTTGATTTTTGGTAAATATTAATGTATTGTTTGATTTTTGGTAAATATTAATGTGTTGTTTGATTTTTGGTAAATATTAATGTATTGTTTGATTTTTGGTAAATATTAATGTGTTGTTTGATTTTTGGTAAATATTAATGTGTTGTTTGATTTTTGGTAAATATTAATGTATTGTTTGATTTTTGGTAAATATTAATGTGTTGTTTGATTTTTGGTAAATATTAATGTATTGTTTGATTTTTGGTAAATATTAATGTGTTGTTTGATTTTTGGTAAATATTAATGTGTTGTTTAATTTTTGGTAAATATTAATGTATTGTTTGATTTTTGGTAAATATTAATGTGTTGTTTGATTTTTGGTAAATATTAATGTATTGTTTGATTTTTGGTAAATATTAATGTGTTGTTTGATTTTTGGTAAATATTAATGTGTTGTTTGATTTTTGGTAAATATTAATGTGTTGTTTGATTTTTGGTAAATATTAATGTATTGTTTGATTTTTGGTAAATATTAATGTATTGTTTGATTTTTGGTAAATATTAATGTGTTGTTTGATTTTTGGTAAATATTAATGTATTGTTTGATTTTGGGTAAATATTAATGTATTGTTTGATTTTTGGTAAATATTAATGTATTGTTTGATTTTTGGTAAATATTAATGTATTGTTTGATTTTTGCGGACCAGTCCACTATACTAATTATCCGTCATTTTAATTTTTACAAACACTGTTGGATTTTTTATTTGTTTCTCATAAAATAAAACATGCCCTTTCTTAAAATTACCCTAAGTGTGCGTAGTAACGCCCTCCCAACTGTTCGAACAAACTGGGAAATAAAAGAAAGTAGTCATTAGAAAATAGATATTTGCAAAATATTCCGCAAAAATGAGAAGACAAATTAATCTCTGCAAAATAAAGATAATAAAAATGCGCAAAGTCACTGCTGCGAAAAATGGACAAAGTTAATCAATAAAATATGCCAGTATCTTTTGGAGCCAGCCGTTTCAGTATACCCAGAAAATTAGTCATGGCTTTATAAAAATCTGATTCAATTTAATTACCAACCCACTGGCGTAGCTAGGGGGGGGGGGCGGGCCGCCTCGGGCGGCACACCTGAGGGGGCGGCATTTTGAGAGGGTAAAAATAGAAAGTAGAAAAAATAAATAAAAATAAACAAAAGTTAACAAAAAATATGAAATTTTATACCAAAAAGGTTGTAAAAAATCGGAATTTTGGGGGAGTATCGGAATCAGAAAAAATGTGTCCCTATTTTCTGAGCGTCAGGGGGGGGGCGGCATGGGGGCGGCATTTTGAGATGGTAAAAGGGGAAAATCGAAAAAAATGCTAGCAAAAAATCTGAAATTTTATATCGAAAAGGTTGTAAAAAATGGGAACTTTTGTAGTTATTGGAATCGTAAAAAGGTGTCCCTATTTTGCGAGTGGCATATGTCAGGGGGCGGCATTTTAAGAGAGTAAAAATAGAAAGTAGAAAAAAATAAATAAAAATAAACAAAATCTAACAAAAAATCTGACATTTTATACTGAAAAAGTTGTAAAAAAATCGGAAATTTTTGAGGTATCAGAATCAAAAAAATGTGTCTCTTATTTACGAGCAGCACATGTCAGGGGCGGCATTTTGAGAGGATAAAAATAGAAAATAGAAAAAATATATAAAAGCTAACAAAAAATCTGAAATTTTATACCGAAAGTTTGTAAAAATCTGAAGTATTGGAGGTATCGGAATCGGAAAAATGTGTCCCTATTTTACGATTCCAAAACCGATTCTTTTAAATTTTTAATTTAATTTTTCATTATTGGTACTAATTATAAATATTTATTATTTTTAAATTATCCCTAAAACTAAAATGAGAATAACCTCAGAATACGATGTAAATTTATTTTATTTGTAAAACAATTTTTAAAATTGCATAAATTCTCTATGTAACCTTTCAAAGAAAGCAGTTGCTTTACATGTTCTGAAAATGTTGAAAAATTAAACAGCAACAGTCTTTGCAGCCCGCGGCGATCTTAAGATTTGCCCCCCTCCCCCCGCATTTGATAATCTGTTAACCTTCAAAATTCCAAAAGCCCTCAAAATATTTATTTTCATGGAACTAATGTTAGACTGCAGCTATGAGTCCTAGATTTTCATCGTATTACAGTACTCGTCAAAGAAGACCAAAGATTTTTCAAAACAATTATATAATTTTCTTTGGATTAATGTTCACACAATTCCCTTCAGATTAATGTTTACATACTTATTATTATTGAAAAGAAATTGTTAAATTAAATTAACTGGCTACGTAATTGTATACGTAGCCAGTTAATTTAACAATTTCTTTTCAATAATAATTGAATATTATTATAATAATAATTGAAATTTCTTTTCAATAATAATATATGACTTGGGTGCCATGAGCTAGAATCGAAATTGAAACACAACTCTCCACCCTCATTCCCTAGCCTCTGAACCACAAATAAAATAAAGACTGGGTACGCAAATAAAAGAAACCAAATATTTTTTCAAAACAAAAACTTATAATTCAAATTATAAAAAAAATGTTAAATTAAATGAATTAGCTACACAAGCAAATATAATAATAAATTTAAATGAGAACATTTGAAAACCTGAAAATGTTATGAAATGATAAAATCATTTTTATTTACTTTTTGTCGTTGTTGTTAAAGTCCGAATTTTCACCAAATAACATGGATGTATCAAGGAGAGAATAGTCCGATGTAGTTTTCTTTTCTTTGTCTTCATAATGTTATTATTAAGAGGTCGAGCCCTTCGAAGAGAAAAAACGTCTTGTATCGGTGCTTTTTTAAATCCGTGTGTGTAATCGCTCGGTTTTCAGAAATTTGTTGTTGTTAATAACGTTTCGACTCTTTTAAAAATAGTTTTAATATATTTTAAATAAATGTATTTATGAATGGCAAATAAGGCTATAAATTTATTTTTTGTGAGAGAACTGTCGGTTGAAAATTTACAAACAGATTTTTCGCGCCTTTTTTTCGGAAAAGTTATCAATGACTCTATCAAAATTCACTTCCTCGACAAGTTCCCTCTCTATTGAGAGGATTGCCAAGTCTGTAAGTCTTGTCTGGCTCATTCCTGATCTAAGGTAGTTTTTTATGAGCTTCAGTTTTGAGAAAGAGCGCTCACAGCTAGCAACGCTAATAGCTCTGGTGAGGAAAATTCTCAGCAAGATCACAATATTAGGGACGGAATCCCCAAGTTGTTATCTTTATATAAAGTTCAAAAGTTCAAGAGGTCCATCGATTTTGTCTTTTTCTGAAGCTTTTACAACATACTGTAACCTCTCCCTTTCGGCTCTCATTATGCTCAACATTATGGGAGCATTATAATAAATACGTATTTATTTTATAACTATATATGTGCATATATACATATATATGTGCATATACACATATATTTATACATACATATACATATATACATACATACGTGCATATATACATATATACACACATACACATATATAAATACGCATATATACATACATATATATGTATATATATATACATATATGTATATATACATATATGTATATATATATACATATATAATATAAATATATACATACATATATACATACATACATACATGTAGATACATACATATACATATATATATAAACATATATATATATATAATATATCCTTCAAGATTGAGGCAATTTTTTTGTTTTAATCTAGGTTGAACTTTCTCTACATTAAAAACCGATCTTGAAATGAATTAAAGCAATTTATTCTCAACTAATGGAAATTTTGAAAACTCCAAACGCAATTGTAAATTATTACTTGATAAATAGTTTAACAGTTTGGAGTTTTCAAAATTTCCATTAATTGAGAATAAATTGCTTTAATTCATTTCAATCACTAAGTTTAAAAAATGCAAGCATTAATTATTTCTGGAGATATACTCAGTGACCGGCTGACCTAACAGGCTTGCCAAGCACCAAAAAAACAAAATGACCTCAGAAAGATTTCATACTTAAAGGGGAACTTTCATATAAATTTTAATCGAATAGGTGCAAAAAGAAAGTTGGATATTTGGGTGTATATACACCGACATCAAAGAGGAAATAACATTAGATGCGAAAGTTTGAATTCATTAATTTTATTACTGTCCAATTCATGAGACTAAGACTTTGAAAGTATCAAACGTTTGTTTTTGTAGCATACTTTTTATAACTCCTTGTAAACTTTACAATTGTTAGCTGGGGGGATCGGACAAAATCACCCCGGGCAACCCCCACCATCTACTTAAAACAAAAGGAAAACAGATAAAATCTCAAATGAATAAAAATATTAAAAATCAGTTTTCATATTTTAATTATAATTTAATTGAATTAAATGTAGTTGCTTAATTTTCATACCTTGCGAAAATTAAGCAACTACAGAATAAATGTTAACTTAATAATAATGGACCAGTTTTCCTACCTAGCAAAAATGGACGAATTTTCCACGGACGAATTATCCACGGGCGAATTTTCCATGGACGAATTTTCCGAGCACCCAAATGTCGGGGGGGGGGCGGCAAATTTTACTACCGCCCCGCAGCCCCGGGCGGCAAAAGGTCTAGATACGCCACGCCACTGTATCAACCTGCATTGTAATTAAATTTAACTTTTAAAATTCTATTAAAAATAAATAAATAAACTTTAATTCAAAGAAAAATGAAAACTTGTTTTTCACTTTTCTTTTAATTAAAGTTTTTTTTTTTATTTTTTTAATTACGTTTTCAAAACCAAAAATAGAAAAAGAATCACGGCCAACAACAGCAGCAAGGTATATAGCTAGTTTAAAATATGTTTCGAAATAAATAAATAAAACATTAACCATTTGTTAATATTATTTCTATCGCTCTAATCTTTCTTGTTATATTCACAACAGTTCGACCAATGGAATCCTCAGCCTTCGTCAGCAAACTCTAGGTTGTCAAAGAGTAGCGGAATTTTGAACGGAAGATCTAACGAACGGAATTTCGAACTGAAATCTGAACAAGAGTAAAAATAATGCATCTGAAGAAAGTTGAACATTAGATTGGCCGCCGAAACGTTTAAATATAACAACCAAGATGAGAATAGCAGTCCGAATAATCCAAATATCAATCTTTGTCTAAAGAAAATTTCGAAACATAAAAAAGAAAAAACTTGTTAAAATGTACAAACTTTTTCCAAAAAGTTTGTTTAAAGAATGTCCAGTGGGAGTTTGCCGGAACAGCGAGATGACACTTGCTTTCCCGGAGGGAGGTTCTATATTTATTCAACTTTTTTTCTCTCACTCAGCAATGATAATAATATGGCCGCTGCTGCGGAAATTATCGGGGAACCTTTGCCCGAACATTGGACTTATGGGGTAACTGCCGACGGAAGGGTATTTTACATTGAGTGAGTTTCATCTCATTATTCCTCACTATATCGATCTTATTGAATTATTATTACTATAATCCTGGCCGATTTACAAGGATCGTCTTTTTCACTGATCATTGCTTCCGCAACTTTATTTTGAGAAATGACAAGTTGTTGCTTTTTTTTTCTTTCTTTTTAATCAGTTTTGATTACTTTATTTTTATTTATGTAAAAGAAATTGTTTCAACAAATATGAAATTCTACGATTTCCATATTATTTTGTTTATTTTAACTAAAAACAATTAGATTGTTATTGATATTCATTAAAAATAAATCACGTTATCAAGCAATTTTAATTGTTTTAAAACTATGCAATTAATATTAAAATAAAATTGTTTTAAGGCGACAAATTAAAAATATCAAAAGAAAATAATTATATATCTTCTCATTTTCCTTGAGTCTTTATGACACTTAAAACTTTAACTGAATTATCTGTGTTGATTATTTGACTCGCTAAACCTACCCAACGTTGGCCGGGTGAAAAAATAACCCAAGATGTTTATAACGTGTGGAGCCTATACATTGTGTTTAACGTGTTGAAGTTTTTTGATGATTTTATCGATACATAAATGAAAACATTTATTATAATCCGTAAATAAAACGGTTTACTTGTTTTTCTTTGCAATCGCATTTAACTTTTTATTCTTTTCAAACCAGTGATTTACATGAAAGGACTTCATGGGTCCATCCTGTGACGAATAAACCCGCAGCATCAGGTCTCCTGTCTGACCCAGGTAAGTTTGGATTTCTGACAAATTTGTAGATTAACACACTTCAGTGCCCTCCCTGCTTCAATAAACTCCTACATTTTTTTTGTCGATTATTGAAAAACTTGTCCGAAAAATAGATAAATAATTTTAGAGTGCGTGTGTGGATGTGGGTGGGGGAGGCAGTTTCGTATAGTATTTAACGTAAAATGATCCCTCTATTCCAGATCATTATATAGGGCAGTTAACCATTTTCTTTTTACCACTCACCCTAAGTCCAAGTGTCAAAGTTGTAAAACTTACACGTAACCGTATAAAAAGGTACCCTCTAAAAACAAACAAGAATTCACTCATAAATGATAAATTGGTTAACTGTCCTAAACTGCTAGAATATCCCAGAAATGTAGGATCGCTTTCAGATTAGATTTATATACGAAACTGTGATCCACTCACTATAAATTTTTAAATATTTGTTTGTGTGTGTGTGTTTTTTTTTCTGATAAACTTTTTATTGTGCTCACATGTAATCACCTAAAAAGTGAAATTTTAAGGGAGGGAGAAACGGAGGAGAGTAGTAATAATACCCCTTTTCTCCTTTTTTGATTAAAAGAAAATATTTTTTTATGCAAGTACGTCACAAATAAGTAGGTAAAACAAGTTGCCCTCCCCACGAATGTAATTTATGCCCGGTTACCAAACTTACTAAGTTGCTGTTGGGTTTTAATGTTTTTTTTTTAATTTTTATTTTCTTATTATTACTAATCATCTAATTTTTGGAAATAGTTTCGTCACCTAAATCATTTAGAGTTCACTCTAAATGATTTAGGTGACGAAACCATTTTATTTCAGAACAATAAATATAGGCTGTTTTTCGGCATATATCTACCACTTGTTTTGTATTTTTTTTCCAAATGAATTTAAAGCGAATACTTTTCTCCTAAATTTGAACGAAAACCAAACTAAATAGTTTAGCTATGCCAACGATCTCTATGCTACAATTGAACAAAACTTAACATTTTTTTGTGTGTGATCTTTTTTTTTTTTTAATCATTTTGCATTTAATTATTCTCAGTTCTATTAAAGATTTTAGGTGATTTGTTAATTCAATTTTCATTTTTTGTCTCAAAAAAGTTCAAACGTTTGCAACATTTTTTGTTAAGTTTTTGATTTCCGGGGTTTGTATTACTGTACACACAGATTCGAAAAAGTTGTCAAAAAACAAATATATAACAAATAAATGTTATTAAAGGCAAGATAAGTTACTTTTCTACCAAACTGGATATATTTTTTGTGTTTTTATTCAATATAACATGTTTATTCAGCTCGAAAAACATGCAGTGTTTACCGATGTATTCAAAATGGCGCCCGCCCGACTCTCTTTAACACGGTAAGTTTGGGAAAAGGTGTTATAAATAATAAACTAGCCAAAATACTATTAAAAAACCACAGAATATATGTCAACTTATGTCACGGTAACATATATTGAGCGAATTTCTAACAGTATTTTGTCTAGTTTATTATTTATAACACCTTTTCCCGAACTTACCGTGTTAAAGAGAGAGTCGGGCGCCATTTTGAATTTTCCAATACATCGGTAAATACTGTATGCTTTTCGAACTGAATAAACATGTTACATTGAATGAAAACACGAAAAATATATCCAGTTAGGTAGAAAAGTAACTTATCTTGCCTTTGATAACATTTATTTGTTATATATTTGTTTTTTTGACAACTTTTTCGAATCTGTGTACACTACAGACTGTACACTGTACAGTAATACAAACCCCTGAAAGGTTTACAGGCCTAAAGAGTTCAGATATTTTTTTATCGTTTTCGTTAAGCCCCACTTTGTTTACATGCCATTCTGCGGAAGTGACGTCAGACAAATTTTAAGGTACGGATGACCAACACTATAATGTAGTTTTTTTTTGGGGGGGGGGCGAAGTTGTACAACCATCACCCCCCACCCATGCGTAATTTCTATACTGGTATGTTTATTTTAATTTTTTTTCACTGGATTATTATTGATTGGGCACTAATTAACCAGATTATGAAAAAAAAAAAAAAAATCATTTCGACATTTGAAAGGTGTGCTCACTTTTTAGTTACAACGTTCTGTTAAACCGGTCACTCATTTTTTTTTTTTTTTTTTCTGAACACAGAAGTGTCTTCGGGAGATATGAAATGGTCTCATGTTGACGAACCAATGTATCGGGAGGCGTACGACGAATGTTTATACTGTGGTGCGGCTGGTGCGCTACAGTACTTATTGAACCGCGCTATCTTTAAAATAGTATTTTCAAGTTAAATTAAAGTTTTACGATGTCTTTTATTAAATTGTTAGGTGAAAGTACATAATAGTTAAAAAAACAAAACAAAACAAAACAGTAAACACCCTCCTTTCCCAATGTTAAAAATGACTTTCTAAATAATAACGTTATTTCAGCACGGTTCAATGTGCCGTAATTAGTTCTTTCCGGAAGTAATCATTATCTTAGATAATTTATCTAGTTTAATTTTTTGAAAATTATTTTTTTCCTTGCTTCGGTCGTAGTTTAAAAATACTGATTTCTGCCGCTTCTACACTATTTGGACAAAATTTCGGAAATCATAATACTGAATTTCACATGAAAACAATGGTATCTATGTATTCCTCGTATCTTTAAGATGATTATATCCAAAAATTACGAAAATCGATAAGGTAGAAAATTATTTATTAAAGAAAATAAAAATAGAATTTGGTGACAACGATCGTAAGACACAGGGTTCAAAAGGGAGGTAATTTTCCGTTTTGATTTAAACAAGATGGCGGCAATTTTTCACCTGCTAACATAATTAAAATTGTTTTGTTTAATAATTCAGTAATATGTAGGTAATTTCGACTGCATATTTGGAAGCTACCATTGTAACAAAATCAGTTAAAATCTCGTCATAATTTTGTAGAAGCGCCAGATTTCTCCCTCTGATTCTAACGACAGGTGCCAGAAAAATAAAATAGCGTCTCCATTTTCGGCGATAAACTGTAGTAGTACCCAGAACACCGACCAATAAAAAAAAAATTGGGGGGGGAGGGGGGGTGCGGAGTCGCTGACAACGAATCTAATATTCGAACCCGTCGCAAATTTATCGTTAGCATGGTATTAACTCCTGGACTATTTTGCGCCATTTCACAGCCTTCGTTAATGCTATGCGCGAGCAGTTCTTACTAAAATTTACCTTCGCGCTCTCACGCATGTAGTCACGTAACGTTTCACAAGGCGCATGAATACATGGCGGACACTTTAAATTGCAAGAAATATTTTTCATAAAATAAAAAAAAGCTTTCACCTCATTTAAGAGTCAAAATTATGCTGTCAGTAAGTCTTCACGAGCGGTTTCGGTTTACATAAAACATTTTTATATTTTTCATTTTTTTTTAAGGGGGGTATTCAATGATAGAACTTGTATGGTTTTTAACAGGTTCTTCTACAGTATAATTAACCGTTTTTTCTATAAGTAACGTGCCGACATCAACCGAGTCGGAGAACCGTTTAATATTTCACAAAAATTCTGTTTACATTTGGGAGGAAGGGGGCGGTGTTATGGTGATCGCATTAAAATCACACTCAACATGAGAACCGTAGTACGATGAATTCAAATAATCACTAATCCTCATCTCCAAAATTCAGAAACGTAAGCATTGTTTATTTAATATTTACACACAAAAATTATAATTGCAAAAATATTTCCGCTTTTTTTTTTTTTTTTTTAATTACATTTTTATCATAATTTTTGTATGTAAGATTCTAATATTTTTTCATACGAATGAATATATAATCCTTAGCATGACATAATTTTTAAATAATCTTAAAAAATAAAAATTTAAAAGCAGGAACATACAAAAATGAATTAAAAAATGCTAAAAATGATACAAACGTTCAAGATAGGAATGTATGGATGTACGGCTGGGAAAAAAAAAAAGAAAACCAGTTGGTTTTGCACACCTCGTCATTTTTAGATTAGCTTTTTGACTTTCTGACATTTTGGGTTTCTGTTGCACGACAACTTTTTGTTTATATTCATTGTGTGAATCTCTCGCTTTTGGAGGCTAATTAAGCAATATTTTTTATTTTATTTAATTCAATATCGTAGGACTTTACTAATTACCTTTGAAATAGTCAAAGAAAACTAATATTTATAATTCAAGGGATTTTTCCATTAAATTTTGGAAAAAACCCAATTTTACTTTAATTCAAAAAATGTTGTTTTTTTTGGGGGGGGGTGAATCCAATGTTGTTTTAATTCAAGAATTGTTTTATTAAAATTATATTTTCTTATGCAGACCCTTCAATAAATGTTTTTACAATTCTATATTGATACATTTTTATACAATAAGTGTTTTGGTTTTACAATTTTTTTGTGTTTGAAAAAAATCTTGTCTGTTATTTATTTGCTGTATTATTTGACCAAGAATAAATCTCCTCCCCCAACAATGGTGCCGTCTATGTTATGCAGAAGTGCCAAAATTATGATAAACCATCTTTCAAAATTATGCCCCCTATCACGTTTCCAACAATAATGCACACACCTATTAGAAAGTAGTACGATTTTTATTTTTAACAACAAGCTATTTCGGCATGAAATAAAAAGGTCATGTGATCAAGACGAAAGTGGGACTTGTGAAAATTGAAAGCGTTGAGAAATGGAAATATTGAAGGCATAAAGAAATGAAAATATTGAAAGCATAAAGACATGAAAATATTGAAGGCATAATTCAATAATACAGACTTTAGGGGATTTTTTTCGTAATGTTCCTGTAAAAAAATTTTTATTTTATTTTTATTGTTACAAATTACGATGCTTATTTATATAAAAAAAAATTTTAAAAAAAAGCAAAACTAAATTCTTGCGTTTTTAATTTACTACTGAAGACCATAACTTAGTAAAGGTATTTTTTGTTTAAACAAAATAATACATTTCCACTAAGATTTAAATAAAAAATAATTAGTTTATTATATTCCGCGATCATTATTTGATAAATACTGAAAATTTCATTAAAATTGGTTAATTTCCTGATTTTTGGTGATTTTTTTTTAAGTAAAGGAGGGGGGGGGTCAAAATGTTTATACATTTTGAGCATCGGCATTCATTTTGGCCGTACCTATTACAATGTAAGTTCATTTAATAAATATCGAAAATTTCAGAAAAATACGACTATTTGATTTTTGCTAGATTTTTAAAACATGGGTGTGTCAACGGCTTAAAAAACGTCACTACATAGGAACGTTGTTTTAAAGCGTTGATAATGTAAACACTTTTTGTTTCTCATTTTCATTATTTTTGTATGTTGTAAATTTTTTTTTTTAAATATTAGCAGTTTATTTGAAGCTTCTTCTTTTAAATGGTAAAAAAGTTAGGATGATAATATTAAATTAAATTAGTTATATCGTGTTACATACAGAAGAGGGGAAGGTTAAAACTGTGGCGCGCGTTGGGGGTACATATCGTACAAAAATACCGAAAAATTAAATTGTTGATGTTTATCTAATTTTACCTCAATATTAAATTATAATTACACAAAAACTATATGTATATATCTGTTAGGTTTAAAAAAAAAAGTTTGTGTACCAAAAGTTAGGCAAATTCATCCAGTATTTGATGCAAGTCTGGTCCACAAGTAATCTTTTTTACTATAAAAATCTGAAAAAATATCTTTATAATGTACGTACTTGTCACTGCATGAAAATGTCATATTCCAAAAATCACGTAAATCAATCAAGTAGTTTTTTTTTTTTTATTTAAGAAAATCAAATATTATCAGACGTTTTATCGAAGATTTGCTACACGCCATCTTGTTTGAGAGATAACGGCACTAATGACCCCTGGCGGAAATAAGGTGGAAGTATGGGTCAACAACGGCAGACCATTGACGATTTTTATTTGTTTTTTTCTTAATAAATTAACTTATTTAATAAATAAATAAATTGACTTCTTTTAATAAAGAGAATGTGGAAAACACTAGTTTTTTTTTTTTATTTGTTCGTCTGAAAACACTTTAATTTCAAAAATGTTTCATTGTGTTAATTTTTTTTTTTTTGTATTATAAAAAAAGTGTTTTCGACATTTAAGAAAAGAAAAAACTTAAACTAGTCGATGGTTCAATGCTCGCTTAATAAAGTCTATTAAAAAAAAAACGTTTTAGACATTTTCGTTATGTTAATTTCTCATTTTGTATTTTTCTTTAATTCCAATTATGTTAATTTATTATTTTTTATCGTTTTTTTTTAAATTCACCCCCCCCATTTTCAAGTGTCTATTAAAAAGTAAATAATTAATTTACTCACCAAAGTTTTATATATCACAAATGGAAGAGAAAAGGTCAATAAATAATATATTCAAATTTAAAACAAAAAAAGTAGTGTTTTTTAGAAATTTACCTGTAAAGTCCGAAGTTTAAAACCTTTTTTAAAAAAAAAAACACTTTTTTTTTTTTTTTTTTTTTTTTTTTAATGAAACCTTGATCCTTGCTCCTTTTAATTGAAAAAAAAATTAGGGCTTCAATGACATTTTTCGAGGAGTTATAAGCTTGGAAAGACGGGGTGGAATTATTCACTATTTTTCACGAAATTTCTGACACACCTAGTGTAGAGACTTAATTAAACAGACAAAAAATGGCGTGATTCAAGCGTAAAATCGCTACTTTTAATTTTAATTTTTAAAATTTTACTGGCTTTACTTACTGTAAATTTCAATGTACATTAATATTTCCCACCACAAGTAAGTAACTCCAAACGTTTTCCTGTTATTTCTTTATAACTACCATATTGCAGGTGTCGGCATTAAAAAAATCGATTAGTATTCGCTAAATAGTAAATAAAAGAAAATGTATAAGTCATATTCTAGGTCAGAAATACGTACAGACACACGAGAAGTGTTGCCACAATTTTATTAACATATAAATTACATGTTTCATATTTGTTAAGGGTCGATTCTGATTCATAAGGAATGATTGAATACCTAGTTTTGTTTTTCCTTTTAGTTAAAGTAGTGTACTGAGCAACAAAACGGTAACTTGATAAAACTTCGTATGTTGAACATGTTTAGATCCGCTTGTACGTGACACCACCTGTTTAGTTCACCTGTTGTGAGGGGGAGAATGGTCCTTCGTCATTATACACACATTCCTAGACCCCCCCCCTTTTATACTTTATCTTGAAATTGAAGGACCTTCTTAGATTTTGCTTTGTGTCTGACTCATTCGCAAATCGTACGTTCGGCTATCTTGAGCCCCTCCACCCCATTTTAAACCTGTACATTTTTATGAGAAAAAAAGTTTAAATTTCATGTTTAAAATCACTTTCTACATTTTTATTAATTTATTTCCTCTTTTTTTACGAAAATAAAAAAAAAAAATTCGCCATTTAAAACTAGCAAGACCCCCCCCCCCGGAAACAAAACCCAAACAACAAAACGCACATTCCATCGCATGTGCACGGGGCGTTGTAGAAGTTACTCAAACGACTACAACAATGAAAACCTGCCTAACAACACACCGTGCGAGAATTTCAAGTGACATAATTTCCAAATAAATAAAGCTAGCCTTCATTTAATGTCTATCTCAATAACCAAGCTGACAATCAAGAGGAAATAAACACAAACTATGTCTACGGTGATTATTTTGCACAACACACATCGTGACAATTTGCTGAACTTGGAAATCTGTATCAAATTTTCAACAGAAGCTTTTATTTAATCCATTGATTCCTAAATTTGACAAGATGCACTTGAAAAAGGTTGGAGGTTACATCGGTGAAAACGGTGTTAGAATAACATTCAAGATGTTCAAAATAATACAAATAATGCTGATTTAGTATTTATCTCAATTCTTGAAAAATGCTTATAATGTAATGATGTAATAGCGGTTATAAAATCGGATAATGTGTTCAAGTCTATAGGATTTAGTTGTACATGTCCTGTCTATTTGTGTGTTGTTCTGCTTTCATGGCTAAAATATTTGAGTAGATTCGATTCTTCTTTGTCACTTTGTATACTTACCCTATTGTTAAATGTGGTCATCCTAGATGTTTTTGTCTCCAGACATGTTCATATATTGTTGGATTACTGAGAAAAAAGAAGAAATGGATACAATGCTTCTAATGTCTTCTTTTGATTAGTATTATTACGTTTTACACTAACTGCAACAAGCAGGAGGTATTTACTAGAACACCACTGATAATTATCTTTAATGTCCCAGCACACTATCCTGGCCTCAGTGGCTGTTCGTGCATGTAGAAATGCTGTTTGATTGAAATCATTTTATTTTGTACTAGCTCTACTAACCCGGCATTACTCCGGATCCATTATGTTAAAATTTGTTTTGTAAATATTCGATGTGATAGATGCCAATAGCTAAGGGAAATAACTCTTATTCTTTTAGTAAGGGTTGTAGTTGATTTTTCCTTTGAGATGATTTTTTTTTTAATGGACATCTTTTGAGACGAGGCATAAAGCCATTTGATGTAAAAAGCTAACAAGAATCCTTAATAATGTGTACATATTAATACACTGTCAGACCGACACAAGTATTTTAAAACAAATTGTAGCAAAGTCCAAAGTCTATTGCAACTGATATGGTCAAACTAGGGTTCACAAATAAATAAATAAATAATAACTATAATTCTGAAAACTGAGTTTTAAGTGTTATTTTTAGAATCGTTTCTTAGATGGTTTTGACAGATTTAGAGCAATGTCCACTTTTTTTTTCAATGACTTGATAATGATTAGACTCCAAACTTTCAGATTTCATTGAGTCTTCATCATTGTTTTAAAGTTTATTGAGAGTAGGGGTAAAATATTGTATCATCCAAGCTTATAGTAAAACAATTCACTAATGGAATCTGTCTTAATCTTTAGAAGTAAAATGTATTTTAATTTTGTAACATTTCTAACATGATGCAAGCATATAAATCTTTAAAATGTGATCTAGATTATAGATATTCCCATCTTCACACATTCCATGTTGGAAACCATGCCAAAGACTCAATGAAAGAAAAACATGAGCTATTATAAAATTAATTTATGACTTAAATTAAGCAATTATTTTCATTTATGCATGATTTTTAACATAAAGCAATCAAACTATGATATATAAATTTTTTATACTGTTGTAGGCTAAAACATCTGTTTTATTGTAAAGGAATGGATGTATATAAATTGTTTGTATATAAAACACTGATCACTGTAGCAGAAAAATAAACATTCTTTTGCGACAACACTGCATCCAAGATAAGATGCTGATATGTTATCTGTTTCGATGAAAGACAGCATTCTGAGAATTAAAATTGACAGCAATTATATTTCTTCTAATCAAAACGAATTCAAATTATTTTTTAAGGGAATTATTTTAAATCTTAAAGATACAAATAAAACATGTTTAAATGTTTAAAACTTTTTCAATGCATTTTTCACTGAAATTTTCTTTATATTTATGAAACGAAGAAAATCTACTTAAAAAAATATGAATTTTATTTCCTTAAATTCTAGTATATTTCAGTTTTATGGAACTAACCGATAATTGCTCCTATTAACCAAAGATGGAATCAACAAAAAATTTCGGTAGTGTCTTTAGGTTCCTTGAATAGTTGAATCTTTATTGAAACTTATTTGAATCTCTACAGACAAATTTATCTTTAGTTGATGTTTGACAACTAAATATTTTCGTTTACTAGCCAAACCCATTTGATTTTGGAATATGACGTCTTTGTTTCATGACAAATAATATGTACATCATAAATATTTTTTTATTTTTTTTTAAATAAGTGTAATTCTAAATGTGTACCAAATTTTACGCTGAGCCTTGAACGTATAAACATTAAAATTTCCTCAGATGTTTTTAAAAAGCCATTTAAAAAAAAAACGTATATTGTTCTATTGAACCTTTTTATTGTTTAAATAATTTGACTTTGCTTGTTTTACTTAAACAAAATAGGTTGTAAAGACATTTTTCACTCAGCAATGAACTTTGTAAGATTGTCAGTGAAAAAAACAGTCACCAAAATATAGTGGTGAAACGATTTATCGGAATCGTTAATCGTAAGAATCGTGTATTTTGGGGGAATCAGAATCGCATCATTAAAAAATACCTTAGATTTACGATTCTTTCATTACGATTCTCTTATATTTTTAAGTTGAAATGTTTGAAGTGAGATAATGCTCTCAAAAATTTATGATACAAACGTCATAAAACTTTTCATAACATATATTTAATATGATGTACAAGAATTTTATTAACTACTTTAAAGTTCATCATTATTTATCTTAATGAGTTTCGAAATTTCTTTGAATTTTTTTCTTTCTTTAATTCTTTGAATTAAAAATAATTTTTTTTTTTTACTTTTAGCTTAATTTGCTTTTATATTTCACAATTTCGTTTTTTAGTAATAAATGGTTCTCTACATTGATAACCGACCTTGTGTCTAACTCTGCTCTCGTGGGGAGGCAAGTAAATAGAAAGTAATATGGCGGCTGAAAAACGTTTTTTGACCATTATAAAAGCATTACAATATATTTAAACCCTGAAGAATTTCCGCCATGCGCACTTGTTGTTCTAAGTTAACTAGTCACTACTTGTGTTTCAAACTTTAAAAAAAAAGCGCTTTAAAATAGTAAAACACTAAAGCTTTATTCGTTTTGAAAGAAAGGTTTCGGGTGCCCCTATTATCCCAAAGAACCAGCTATGTAAACACTTTGCAATATTTTCCAATAATTATTTGAAAAAAAATTCTTTATAATCAATTTTTATTTAAAATTAAGAAATTATTTTCTAAAATATTTTGTTTATATATGTTTACATTTTGTTTTTAAGTGAAATTAAGGAATTCATTTTAAAAATATTATTTATATCCATTTTCATTTTAACAGTTGTTAACCTAAATTTTCCGAATGTCAGAACGAGGCTTGTTTGCAAACCTACTTATCTAAGCTTCACCGATTTTTTGTTATTATGATTTTATCTGTGTGTGTGTGTGTGTGTGGTTTTTTTTTTTGCCGGAGTTTATGTAATTATTAACAGGAAAATTGGTGAAAATCAGAATGGAATCCGCGCTATTTTTAAATATTATTTTCAAGTTTAATTAAAGTTTTATGATACCCTTTTCTTATTATTGTTTTTGTATTCTTTCATTATTTTTATTTATTTATTTTTTTTTTTGCCGGATTTAACAAACACACAAAATGAAAGCAAAAAAAAAAATTTGATACTTATGCGCTTATGTTACCGTTATTTTTTTTTTAATGGTTTAAGTGCCTTGCCCAATGGTTGAAGAGTTTCTAGTTGTTTTTTAAAGGAAAATTGGTGAAAGTCAAAATTAGCACTTGCGGCAATAAACAAAAAGCTTTGTGTACGTACCTCTCATGGAATGTCGTAGATCGAAACACAGTGACATGTTATTTGATGCTAGTGCACTTATTGATCTGTGCTATTTTTAAATAGTACTTTCAAGTTTTATTAAAGTCTTACAATACCTGTTCTTATTAAATTGTTAGGTGAAAATACAGAATAGGTACACAACAGCCTCCCGTCTTCATGTTAAGAATGGTTTTCTAAATAAAAATTTCACCACGGCTCAATAAGTGCATTAGTACTTTTTATTTTCATGAATAAAATAAAAACTACTCGACGAAGACACTACTGTTTATGTTTTAATAATTATTTTTTATTCAAAAATAAAAAATAAAAATTTCAGTTGTTCAAAACATGTTTTTTTCCAAAGCTATTGAGATTTTTTTTTTAATTCAGTATTATTAGTGCAAACACCGGTAAGCAGATCCACAAAATTTTGTGAATGGTTTATAGTCCCGTGAACATAATTAAACTTGAAAACAACATACAACATCGGAGCCAATGCGGATTTCGTTACAGGGGTAGCATTCCTGTACGTCCGCCCTTTTTCTTTATATTTTTTAATATATAAAATAACTCCTGAAATTTATTGTTATTAATTTCATGGTGCATGTTTAATTCATGGTTAAAATAGGTATCCCAAACCAAAATTTTATTTTCATTATATCTAAAAAAATGAATGTGGTCAATATAGATTTTTGTAAACCATAAACAAAAGTAATAAATTTATTTTGGTAGCTCAATTAGCCATCAAGTTATGATCGTTCAAAGTTTGTCAGAAAGTTGAAAATTTGCTATCATGGTCCAGAACCCAAATTTCATAGTATATAACTAAAACTGTAAGCTACTAACAAGTGAAAAATCCTTATAAATATAATGTCATCTAGTGGTAAATGAAAATACTAATGAAAGCAATAATTATTAGATGAAACCAACCTAAACACTAGGCAAAATCCCACTATCAACAAGGAAAAAAGTTCAAATATGACACGGAAATGCAACTTTGACTGTCCATATCAATTTCATTTCAATAGCTAATGTATTGAATCTTCTTAGTATGATTCATAACACATTAGAGATCAAGATAATTTTTTCTTTCACTTATAAATCGATAAAACCACTCAATTGTGGACCATGTAAAAGCAGTCGAACAGACAATTTGGTAAAAAGGGTTAAAAAAAATGAGTCAAAAGTATACGTTACTGAAATTGGTGTAAAAATGTAACCATTGGAGGTGGAAGCTTAAAACTTTGCAATTTTACTAATTTTTGGTGAGGAATTAAAAAAGTGTTTGCCTTGTTTCTAATAACAAAACTTTTTGCCTCAGAAATATTTTTACTTTGGGGAATTTAAACTCGGCAAAAAAGGACCGACAACAATTAGATTTAGAAATAACTTATACAAAAGGCACAAGTCATTTTTTAATCTTTAAAAAAAAAATTTTTTTAAGCATTGAAAAACTTTCAACTTAAAAGACAAGTAAACAAGATATTTTATAGGCAGAGGTCTTACTACAATTCCTTCCTTATTGATTTTCTCTCAGAATTCTTTCATAAGCTTCTGCTATGGTAGATATATCAAGAACACTCCAAATCCTACCATCACTTGAAACTGGCATTATCTCAAAACCCCATCTGTAAACAAATGCTGACTCTACCTGTGCAATGTCATCTGACAAAGGCCATCGAAAAAAATCTTTTCTACCTTTGGTTTTCGATAAAAAAAATGTATTACAGCGCTGGATGCAGATATAACCTCAATGACTTGGCCAATGTAAAAGTTGGTGTCATAGTAGACAACAACCCTTGATGCCCATAACTGAAAATATCCTGAGATGGTTCTTCATCACAACTGCAGAAGTTATCTGAATGTTCAGCAGATTCATTAAGGGACTTTTTTATTGCTTTGGAAGTGGAAATGAATCAACTGGATTTCTTCTCGAGTAGTCAGAGAAAGCAGCTTCCAGTTGAACTTTATTTCCACTGGTGTTGATTTTGATACCTAACACAACCTTGAGATATCTGAGTTCAAGTTTATCAAAAACACCTGATAGAATATATAGGTCACTGAGTACTTCTACAGTTTATCGCTGAAAATGGAGACGCCATTTTTTTCGTGCACCTGTCGCTAATATCTGAGGGAGAAATCAGTATTTTAAACTATGACCGAAGCATGGAATAAATAACAACAAAAAAAATTAAACTAGATAATGATTTTTCAGTTTCATTTAAATTAATTTGTTGTTGATCCTTTAAAGTGGCCTTAATTAAGAAAAATGTTTCGTTAAAATTATTTATTTGTTCGGAAAAAAAACAATTTTATAAAAATCCAATGTTGCTTTCATTACGAAATTGTTTTATTAAAATTATATTTTCCTACGCAAACTTTTCAATAAATGTTTTTACAATTATATTTTGATAAATTTTTATGCAGTAAATGTTTTGGTTTTCAAATGGCGCTTGCCCAGTTTAGACAATTGGTGTTAATACTCTTATTGATCCGCCTTATTTTTAAATAGTATTTTCAAGTTTAATTACATTTTTATGATATCTGTTTTTATTAAATTGTAAGGTTAAAGTACAGAATGCGTACAAAACACTCTCCCCTCCCCATGTTAAGAATGGTTTCCTAAATAATAACCTTGTTATTTCAGCACGGATCAATAAGTGCACTAGTACCCATTAATTAAATCAAAACATTTTCAATTAAATAATTACGGATATATGTTCACTTCCACTTTCTTTATTTACTTTTTTCATAGTTCTTTCCAGAAGTAATTAATATCTAGTTTAATTTTTTGTTATTTATTTTTAACTTCGGTCATAGTTTAAAATGCTTTCTCCCTCGGATTTTAATGACAGGTGTGCGAAAAAAAAAATAGCGTCTCCATTTTCGGCAATAAACTGTAGAAGTACCGTCTCGAGAATTATTAAATAATAATGAAAAAAAAAAGATTTTTACATTGAAATTAATTCTTTCATTTATGCATCACATGCACATATTTTCAGTTCTTATTTTTAAAGTAATGTACAGTGTAATTAAAACATGATTTAACAAAAACTTCAAATTTATCAAAAACAAGAACATAAACAAAAAAAATGCACATTTTTATGTGAAATTAATTTTTTTATTTACACATGACTTGTTGCATGTAATTTAAAACATAGCTATATTTTATTTATTTTTTTTTTAAAGTAATGTAACTATACAGTCTGATAAAAAAAAAATTAATTTAACAAAATGTTAAATATATCAAAAACGCCCGACAGAACATAAGAGAAATAAGTAAACAAAAAATTTTTTTTTAATTTTTCCATCAGTCACACGCAACTAAATGTTTTTTTGTTTAAAATGTACCCAGTTTAATTTTTAAGAGATAATTTAACAATGCTGAAGTTTATCCAACCAAAAGAAGATAAAGCAAAGAACATATGAAAGTTTGAAAGAAGATATAGAAAATAAACAACTGACATTATTTTGTAAATTGAAAATTTTCATTTCTTTTATTGACGTGCTTGTATCACTAAAAATATTATTTTAAACAATAAATTTCTATAACTTTTAAATAAACAAAAACAAATCCAAAGTGAAACAAGTTGTTTGTTTACGTTTTCGTTTCGGCTGGTTCATGGTTGATTTTTGTGATAATACTTGTACATACTTCGGTCACTTGGGATTAAGCTGTAAATCTCGATGTGTAGGTACATTCACTTATATTAGTGGGACTCCTTGATTTATGAGCGTAGTAATATGATACCAACAGATTATTAAAGAGGAGATATTTCTGTACAAAACGGTGCGATTTTCAGATTTTTTTCAATTGAATTTCTTTCATATTTCTTTCACTAAAGTTTTCAAGTTGGATTTTTTTGTGAAAAACAACTTAAAACCCTTTTTTAAGCTCACCATATCGATAAGTGACCCTCTTTCTTTAAAATGGTACTATTTTTTTATACGTAGAGACTCCCAATTATTGTGTGCACCAAATTTGAAAAACACCAACATATTTTTTTTGTGTAAAAAAAATAAAGCCATGTTTACCAAAATTAGTGACATAACTTGAAACTTAGAAAAAAAAAAAAAACTATTAACAAGAAAAAAGAAAAAAAATTATATCTATAAAGCAAAAAGATTAAATTTTATTTAAATCCAAATTTTATCAAAATAACCCAAAAAATAAACGAGATATCGCAAGTTGAAGTTAAGGGAAATTTAACTTTATTTACCAGTTTTCACATCCTAAACTAGGCTAGTTAAAATATTTGTTTTGACTTTTATTTTCAATGAAAGAAATTTTACGAAAAAAATCAAATCGTTGTCAAAATTCCCTTAATTATATTTTCACTTTTTCGCTGTACCAAATTTTTTCGCTACACAAAAACTTTTGATTATATAATGGTATATTTCAAAACAACAATTCCACGGGAATCGGAATCGTACTTGGTATCGGAATCGTTAATCAACATTTTCCCGGAATTGGAAAAAATTTAGGAATCATCCCAACACTACCAAAATATAAGCGTTTTGTTATTTATTTATTCCCCGTTTGAAAAAATCACTCACAAATGCAGCTGTTTCACTTGCAACATAAAGCCCTGATCGTGTAAAATTACAATTATGGGTGTTATGTTCAAATGAAAGGAAGACTAAATTACCTTTGACTCCTACAAATATATATATATATATATATATATATATTACAAACCGAGACGCCTAGTAGTATTGCTTGTAATGTATATTTGCTTTGAATTTTGCTGCTATAGTCTAACATATTAAGTAAATATGCTAAATTTGTCGATTTTAGATTTACTATTTTTGTTTAAACTTGAAAAGCATATTTAGAAATGGATTCAGAAGTCGGTCATCATTTCCTCCACTAAGCATATTGCATTGACCCAAAAACTGTATAAAGTTGTAGAAACTTGAAGAATGTTTAGAAAACTCAGAATATTAGCTACAAACACCAATCACTAATCACTTTGCTTGCTGTATGAAGTTTGAATTGGATAGAACTGTGCAAAGTTCACTGCACACTCATCTTGGGCTATGCCCTAGTCGTCACTGACATACCTCTCTCTATCATTTTGTGCATTTTGATTAATATTAACCTTGATATACTGTCTTTTCTTTTCAATTACAGTATGCATCATCTGCTGGTCAGTTGAGCTTGTTAAATTCTTGATTTATGGATGTGTTACTTTTGTCAGCTTTTTGAACTGATTTTCAGATTTCTGTTGGATATTATATAGCTTCCAACCTCAGTATAAGTTTATTTTTTATAACGATGAAAGGTTCTAAAATATGATTTAAGTCTGGAAGGAGGTCATTTCATTACTTTATTACTTGTCATCTTTTTAATTTAAACAACTCACAAGTGATTTTGGAATACACTTTGAGTTAAATTTAAAAGATTGTGCTTTGTATCAGTATGACAATAAAGAGAAACACCTTGTGGCTGATAAGCGAATCTGATGCTTTGCATGTTGTAAACTGTCTGCCAGTAGAGAGGGCTTCTCTTCTCAGATGTAGATTTTTGCATTTGCAACTAATGTGGGGGAAAAACTGGGGAAAATGGAAAGACTAAAATATGGAAAGACTAAAATATGGAAAGACTAAAATGCAACTGAATTTTGAACAGCTGCCAGGGGAACATTGTAGTTGAAATTTATTGGTGTTTGTTGAAGAATTCCTTTAATTTCACTACAAGATTACAAGAACCAGTCAAAAGTTAAATGATTTAATGACCATTTTATTAATAATGTGACAATATTGACGGATTAAAAAAAATATGTTGTCAGGACAAACATCAGGATTCATGTAGTGGAAAAGAAAGAAAAAGCAAAAAAAGGAAGAGGAGAGAAGAACAGACGGAAATTGTTAATTGCACAGAGAAGTCACAAAATAAAAGATGGTTGATAAGAACTATTCTGGGTCTTCTTAAAAGAAAAAAACATTGAGTTATCTTTTGGCTAATAAACCTAAATGGAATTTGGCAATAAATTGGCTTTTCCAAGAATTTGGGGAAGTTAATTGTTTGGTAATAAAATCACTTTTCATGGTTTAGTGATAATCGAATAATGGTTCTTATTCAGGCAAGGTGGTTTTGTTACAAGAGTCGTGATCAGACAAGGAACATTAAACTCTTGACCGATATTAGAACAAGGATAAAACAATAGTGGGCTGTTATTCAGACCAATTTTCACTGAATGAGATATGGGGCAAATCGAATTCTTAAGCAAATCAAGTAGATGAATTGTTTATCAAGCAAGCTAGAAGGACCATCTACACATGCGTTGCAGTGATGGTTAATTAAAATAGTTGCTGATAAAAAAATGAAGAACTATGATTATGGAAACTGGCTCAAATGGTGAGAAAGAGCTTCTGCATGGTAGCAGGCAGAGGTGGAAAAATCGATGAAGAGAGAAAGAGCATGTGGTAAATCTGCTGACCATTCCCAGATCCTCACATATTAGAACCAGTATACGTGGCAACAAGTTAAAAGAATAATGTGTAATTGATAATTGAAAGTTAAATTCTATTAGGTGGAGTTAGGGACTCTGGTTCACAGTGAGCCAGAGACAGTCATAAGACAGAGAAACCCAACTGGACTTGGCGGAGAGACTTTGCATTGTTCCTCACTGGACTGCACGTTTTTGAAAGTCTGACCCCCAAACTTAGGGTTAGTGACTGAACTTGAAAACTGCTCAGACCACTGTTTTCTCTCCACTGGACTGCTTGTTGTTGAAAGGCTGATCTGCAGATTTAGAGTTAGTGACTAAACTTGAAAATTGCACAGACTGACTTCTCTTTGCTCCCCACAGTACACAACGTCGCAGAGAGACTGATCCCCAGGCTTGGGATTGATGACTAAACTTGGAAATCACCAAACCTTACAAAACTCCAGATTTGAGGCTGATGAATAATCGGAATGCATAATCTTTTTTCTGCAAAGAATTATTGTTACGTTATCCGAAAAGATCAGTTGTCAAAGTTTTATTCTTTCTCTTTTTTTGGCTTTTTGTCTTGAATGACCTTTGCTCCCCAATGATACAGTTTTTTTTTTTTTTGTCTTGAATGACCTTTGCTCCCCAATGATACAGTTTTTGGTAACCAATGCCAGATGATTTGCCTTTTCGATCTTTTACAATGTGGGGGAAGAGGTAGTTCATCAAACAGGATTTTTCAACACACAGGGCCTTCACCATAGTGACCGCCAAAGACCAAGGGATCAGCTAGGACTGAGAACATCTGAATTTTGTGATGTTATTTGCTAGACATCATTGGAGAAGTGAGTGGGGTACAATAATACCATCCCAAATCATAAACCCTACATATTCTTATTCTCTTTTAGTATTTTGAACCTCTACATATGACTGAACTCATCCTCTTGTTTGTTCATCACACATTAAAAGTTACATTTAAATTCATCTGTGAAGATCGTTTTGAAAATTCAATTTTCATATTCTTTTTATCTCGATTTTCACTTAACAATATTAGCTTTACACATCAATGTATTTTTGAGCAAATCACCATTTTCTGTAAGATTCTACATATGTTGTTCTTCCTAATTTCTTCCTATCCACTTGTTTTAAACACTTCTGTACTGATTAAAAGATGCAGCTTTGAAACTACACATTTTGATGTTCATTGCAGTTAGACATGTTTTAAAACTTTTTCTTTTTTACTTTTTTTTATTATAAATTTAAATTAAACTGTCCTTTCAATTGTGTGATCAGTTTTTTGGAGTCTTTTTAAAATACCCTGTCTAGTTAGTTATTCTTTCACTAAAAAATTGTGAAATTTTTTAAATTTTAGTTAAAAAACATTTTTTATCTTTGAAATCATTATCCATTTTAATTATATAAAAATTAAAAAAATAAATAAATAGAAATATATCAGATATTTCAGAAAAAAAAAAAAAAAAAAATCAGAATGATATCCACAAAATTTAAGATGGTCAGTTATGAAGCCTTTACACTAAGTTGAAAGTATAACTTCTATTCACTAAAAAACTCAAGCCACAAGTGGGGATCATATATAAAGAAAAATTAAAATAAATTTTATTTACATTTTCATTGTGTAAAATTTTGTTTACTTTTATAAGATTTACCAAATTAAAAAAAAAAAAAAACATTGTTCAGTTTTTATAATTTGGTAGTTATTAAAAAAAAATTTTTACACCTTAAAAACCTCTTTAGTGTGTTGCAAACAATTGGACATTCATGAAAGGACGACAAATCTGAAATAAAAAACAAAGCAACAAAAAAAAATTGGGATGATAAATGGATTCAACATTCAGTGACGTGTTTTTTAGTACAGCTCTTAGTGTATGTAGCATTTGTGGTATTATCTCATCAGTGATTTTTTTTTTTATGAACTTAACTGAGCGGTAGTTGGAAAATACCAATGTGAGGTTTGCCATTTTCTTTGACCTATAGCACAAGTATAAAATGTTTTTATTTACGATAATGTTATTTTTTTTTTTAATTATTTCTTTTCTGGGGCATGTGTAGTTTTATTATTCTGAACATAGAATATTTTTTTTCTTCTTTTTATTGATTTTATTCAAAGAACAAGAATAATTTAAAGAATTCACTATTTTTTTTTTGCATTCAAGATGTCATTTTAAGGAGGGTTTTTCAATAAAACCTAAATAAAAAATTCAGTAAAATATTCATTATTTATTTATTTAATTATGGTTTGGGCTCAACCATCAGTCACAGGATGAAGCCAAGAAAAATAACAGACAGATGAATTTCAAAACAAAGTAACTGCAAAAAAAATAAAAATACAATAAATAAAAAATAAAAATCTACAGTAATATATATATATATATATATATATATATATATATATATATATATATATATTCCTAAAAAACTTGCATTTTGTAGTGTTTATTTGCTTTTATTTATTTTTTTTTGCAATTTATGATCAACAAAAATTGTTTTTATTCTTATTTGAGACGCATGCTTAACTGAACACAGGAACACAAACACACGCAGGAATGAACTATAATAAGAATCATTAACGAAGGGAATCATATGCAGTGAGAGAAAGAGAGGGGGGAGAGTAACCTTTTTACAGAGTGTAGATCTCATAGAATAATAGTGAACAGCAATCCAACAGCTGAAAAAAGCAACTAATAGTGATTTATATCGTACGCACGCATGCACACACATATCCACACACACACACACACACACACACACACACACACACACACACACACACACACACACACACACACGCGACTGTAATGACCCAAGCATTAAATGAACTTAACAACAGGCAAAATATGTCTGATATATATATATATATATATATATATGGCATATTTTAATTTTAATAACTGTTCGATAATAAAGGAAAGAATTAGATTCCGGAATATGAGAATTTTCAGAGTTCAGCCAATCAAAATGGACAGACTTTGGCGAGTGAGCCTTTATTGTTTATGAATCAGAAATTGGAAAGATTGTGTTAGATATATGTATTCTTCGGCCAGTTACGGTCAGTGTCATCACTGAATTTGTAGAATTCCTGCTGGTGATGACTGGTAGCAGTAGTAGGACTAATTATTTAAAGAAAAATAGGGTCTCCTTCCTCTATAGATGTTGCGATTGTGATGGTGTTACATCATAGGATGCAATATAGTATTTTAATCTCATGACTAAATGTGTCTATAATGGTGTTCGAAAGCTACATGAGATAGTGGCTATTAGCCTAGATGTATTGAATTTGTGGCATCTGTTGTGGCAAACCTATGCTACTTTGGTCGTGAGGGGAATTTCTGCAGTCGTTGTATTATATATGGAGATGACAAAAAATATAATTAGTATCTAATAAATGTTATTTTTCTTTTACTAGTGTTTTAAATTTGATCCATACTCAGCATATTCTAGCAGTCTATGTTAGCTAAGCCCGAGCCAACATCATGCAAATCCAGGTTGGTAACTGCAGAAGTACTTAATAAAATGACGACCATACAAATATAAAAAAATGTGTTATTGTAAGTGAACAATGCAATAAGTAGTTTCAAGTTTAGAATTAACCTGTGATGCGTACGAGGAACATCCCATCTTCTGTATTCATATTACTATCATACATTTCGAGGCTATGTTGTTCAATAAATTATATATAATGAATCGTTTAGAAGAGGCCTTGTGTGTTCAGCATTACAATGCAACAGGGATTGATCTGCTATAAAACCTATAAAGCAAAGAATATTATAAAGATTTCTTCAAAGTATAAAAAGGATAAGGCCCAGGGGGAAAAGAAAAGAAAAAAGAACAAAATTCGAATAAAAAAAAAAAAATGGTTTACACTTTAATAAAATGTGAGCGTCATTTTTAAACTGATTGTTTTATAACAAAATTAAAGAATGCCTTTTAATAAGTTTTGAAGCAAGAATTCTGCATACTTGACCTGCAGTTATGTTGTTGGTCTAAAAGAAAACATCCTACAGATGATTTCTTGTGCTGATTTACACATTAATATGAAAAGTCATGAACCTGCAGTTTCCCACGAGTTATACATGAAATATCAACTCATGCGTTGATTATCTGTGATGAATCCGTCACAATAGATCTTGCGTTTCAGAATTACAATTAAACAAGATTTGATCTGTTGTAAAACATGCAAGCCAAAATTTATTCTTAAGACTTAAAACAATAAATTATATTGCACAGGGAACAATGGTTTCATGCATTTTTACATTAACACAGTCAAGCTCAGCTGGAATTTGTCATCAATTCACCAATTGTGATGCAGTAATTATTTTAATTTCAAAATACATTGACGAAAGGCAAAACCTTAACTATTTCAGCAATATTTAGATATACTCCTATAATTTTTTTTTTTTTTTTTTTTTGTGTATAGATATTCATATTCATATTAAAACCCCTCTTTTCTATTTATTTAAAAATAAAATACAATTTTCTTATATATGGGCCATGGAATTGCATTCACTAACAAAAGATCTAGCTAATTTGCATATTCTTTTAAACATTCATTTTAATTAATTCCCTATTAGTTTTTTTCAGTTTTCCTATTGGATGATCATCTTTAGTTAACTATTACATGTAATTAATGTCGATATTCTACATGATTTATACTTACGTAATATTTGCATAAAATGTTATAGTAAACACAAAATTCTTTATATATATATGTACACGTATATATATTTGTTTAAAAAATTTTGCCTACCAAACTTCTCGAGTTTTTGGTCTACAGACATGAAACTTCATATATAAAGTATTTGAACCCATGCAAAACTTTATATTTAGGTTTTAGCCCGGGAAAATCAGTATAAAAGTGTGAAAATTAAAAAAAAATGAAATTTGTCAGGTGAAGATCAAATGCCAGCATTACGAATATGCATGCATAACGTTCATGTTTTAATTTTTAGCTTTGCAACAAACACGTCTTCAAAGCTTAGTCATTAACGGCAGAGACAAAAATATATCGTAAGCTAAATATTTTGCTTTCAATTTTCAATGGTGGCGCATGAGTTATTTTTTTTTAAACTTTTAAAATCATTACTATATCTTGGGTCCAATATAATAATAATAAATACAAAATCTGCATTAATCAAAATATATTTAAGCATATTTTACGACCGGGCAATATATATTACATAGAAAAATGTGAGCATGAAAATAATATGATTAAGATTAAACTTAGAAAAGTAAAAGGACTAGTTGTTAAAACTGGAAAAGAAAAAGACAATATACTCTAGTAAAAGATATAATAAATTTATAACTTAAAATATTGCAGCATTAAGAATTTTTTAAAATTTAATTTAAAATTATATATCAATTCTTGATCCTGCAATATTTTAAGTTATAAATTTATTATATTTTTTACTAGAATATCTTGTCTTTTTTCTTTTCCAGTTTTAACAACTAGTCCTTTTACTTTTCTAAGTTTAATCTTAACCATATTACTTTTCATGCTTGCATTTTTCTATGAAATCCATGATTTTTCCAGGCTTTGCTTTGAAATATTTTCTTTTGTGTCATACGCATTGTCAACAATCCATAAAAAAATTATTACCAACTTCTGAAATTGACTAAATAAAAAATCAGATAAAAAGCGTAATTAAGTAAATAAGCAAAAAGGAGGGGCAGAAAAAAAAAAAAAGAAGCAGAATTAACAGGCGATGTGTAAGCGAAATATTATCAGGCCTAGCATGGAAAAGAGCATCACTTTGATTAATTCTCTCTATATAACCTAAATAAGAAGGCATGGAGTGACCTTCTTACTATGATTTATGAAGGTTTCAACTACAAAAAAGTTGCTATGGTAACTAACAGTCAATCAGAAGAAACCATCTCTCACATTCCTTACTAATTTTGAGGACTTTTGAACATCAGTAATTTTATTATAACTTTTGTTTCAATGAACAAAAATTGAAATTTTTTATTTCAAAATATAGCTGAGAAGGGGACCTATGTACTGTAAAAATTGTTTGAAATTTCGTTGCAAAATGAATGAACGTTGAAGCTTTAAAGCTGTTCTCAATGAGTAAAACTAACACTTAACCATATATGCAAACACGGTAGTGTTTGAATGATATATATAATATATATATATATATATTATGTGTGTGTGAACACAAAATATTGTCAGCAGTCATCTTTGTTTTAATATCTATGATTTTTCTTGGTCAGAGAGAAAATTAGAGCAAAAATGTTTAAAAAATTGTTTTAAAATAGGAAACAAGAAAATTGGGTGTTATGAACTGCAGTGTCCAAAATAATCAAATAAAATCTATTACCAAGTTATCAAATTATGTTAAGAAATTTTAAGAAAACTAAAACTAAAATAATAGACAAAAAAAAAAAAGTTTTTTTCTTATTTTACTTGTACCTGCACTGGCAATTAATTTTTTTTTTGGTCATGTTCATCCCAAATAAGGCATATTGTCACGTGGAGGTAAGGGGCTACTATTTGTGTCAATGTTTAGGGAAGATGAGCGAGACGTCGTTTACATTACATTACAATTTTTTTTCTTGGCCTTCGGGACAAGATCAAAGTGTAGTATCTGTTCTTCAGATGCTGGACTTCTATTTCTTGTTCTCTTTCGGTGGAGGAGAAATCCTTCACAACTGAGACAATTTTTATTTTTGTACCTTTTCTCCACATTAAAAAACGACCCTGGTGTCTAACTCTGTCCCGTGGGGAGGCATTGTAAATAGGTACATTACATTTAAGCTTTTGTATGTCGGTACAGTCAGGGAAGCAGGTAATGGGGAGGGAATTCCAAACTTTAGCATGCTAGAATAACATCTAGGAATTGAAGGGGTGGGATTTTGTTGCTAAACTAGTTTGTTGGGAGTATGTATGTTAAGTTCATTAGAGCACATTCCATTAAAATCTGCCCCCCCCCTCCATTACTGATTTACTCAATATTATGATTGTAGTGGATCATGCATGTGAAGGACAAGATGCTGCACAAGTGCAATGTGTGTAACAAGATCTAGACTAGTTGTTGTTCTGCCAAGGAGAGAGTCTATTCTACCCTACTATATCATTCATAACTGGAAACACCCGATAGATTCATGCATTTCTGAAGGCTATTAGTGAAAATTATTTTATCGATGACAAAACTTGTATAAAACTTGTTTGTATAAAGCATGTATAAAACTTGTATAAAGCATGTATAAAACTTGTATAAAGCATGTACAAAACTTGTATAAAACTTATATAAAACTTGTATAAAGCATGTATAAAACTTATATAAAACTTGTATAAAGCATGTACAAAACTTGTATAAAGCATGTATAAAACTTGTATAAAACTTGTATAAAGCATGTATAAAACTTGTATAAAGCATGTATAAAACTTGTATAAAACTTATATAAAGCATGTACAAAACTTGTATAAAGCATGTATAAAACTTGTATAAAGCATGTATAAAACTTGTATAAAACTTGTATAAAGCATGTACAAAACTTGTATAAAGCATGTACAAAACTTGTATAAAGCATGTATAAAACTTGTATAAAGCTTGTATAAAACTTATATAAAACTTGTATAAAGCATGTACAAAACTTATATAAAACTTGTATAAAGCATGTATAAAACTTATATAAAACTTGTATAAAGCATGTATAAAACTTATATAAAACTTGTATAAAGCATGTATAAAACTTGTATAAAACTTGTATAAAGCATGTATAAAACTTATATAAAGCATGTACAAAACTTGTATAAAGCATGTATAAAACTTGTATAAAACTTATATAAAGCATGTACAAAACTTGTATAAAGCATGTATAAAACTTGTATAAAGCATGTATAAAACTTGTATAAAACTTGTATAAAGCATGTACAAAACTTGTATAAAGCATGTACAAAACTTGTATAAAGCATGTACAAAACTTGTATAAAGCATGTATAAAACTTGTATAAAGCATGTATAAAACTTATATAAAACTTGTATAAAGCATGTACAAAACTTATATAAAACTTGTATAAAGCATGTACAAAACTTGTATAAAACTTGTATAAAGCATGCCGGGTTCAGTTTGTGTAGATAGTCATTACACTACTTGTGTGTGGGTGTGAAATGTATTAAGTATCATATCAGGAAGATTTTTTCTCCTCTTTTTCTTATAGTTATATAATATATGTAGAATGGTTTGTCAGTATATATTATTCACTCATCTGATGTAGGTATATTAGAACACCACATGCAATTAATCGTTTTAACATTAATTTAAAGCTAGAATGGTATTCAATGTTATTATCATGAAAGGGTGAAAAGCTGATTTAAAGTAGTATAAACATGGTATCACGATAAAAACCCATGAAATGGTAAATGCAAATAACAGGCAATAATCTACAGTAACTAATAATTTCACTTCAAAATAATTATCAAAATCTGTAGCTGAACATTTTACGTTTAGTTTATAAAAGAGAGGAAAAGAAATCGATACAGGAGAAAGCAGACAAGTCTGGCAGTAAAACAGACAGAAAGGGAAAAGATATCAGGAGAGAAATACCACCTACATCATTTATGAAGCTTAGTTATGAATATGGATACCAATTATTGTAATCTACTATGTGTAATATCAAACCTAGTTTCAAGTTATTTTTCCTTTGGTACACCAAAGAAGTAGAGTCAATTTTTGAAACTTGTAACACTCTCTATAAAGTGTTTGCCATGTAAGCTAAGTCATTAAAAAACAATTTGTGTAATAACACTACCCCCCTCCCCACATTAGCTTGATCTTGTGTCAAGCTTACTCTTAGTGGGAAGAGACAAGTAAAATTCTTCCTCAATTCCTGTTTTTTTTTTTAAATTCTATTTTGTAGAATTTAAATATTTTCTGTTAATTACACATTTAAAAAATAAAATTTTGAACAACTGCTCTGAAAACAGTCAAATAAATGTTGACATATTTTTATCCTCCCTCTTACTAAGAATATAATGTTGATGATAAAATTTAATTTATTCAAATCTAAAAGTGCTTTTTTAACCTGTGTTAAAATTTCCTTAATAAAGAATCTACTTTTTACAAACTGTCAAACAACGTATTTCAGTAAAATCACATTTATTCTATTTATAGATATCCTTTGGAGAGTCAAAAAAAAGATGTACATTTACTTTGGTAAAATCATATTCATTTAATAATAGTAATAAAATGCTAAAGGCATTTCTGAAATTGAACAAGCTCTGGATATATCTTTTTTACTTGAGTCTATCACTTATCAAAGCCAGGACGCTACTCAAGGGTAAGAGTTAATAAGCGTTAGGTAGTTCGTGAAACAATTCCATGATAATCAGCAGTGGTGGAACTTTAGTAGGGCTTGATTGTTTAAGAGGAAAGGTCAACAAAAACTTATTTACATTGGACTTGAAAACTACCAAGTTATAGTCAGTGGGGAATAGTGTATTGATATAGTTTTTGGTAATAGTTATATCAGTCTGTATTTTGGTAATGCCACCCTTCTACATTACAGGTGGAAACTTAAGTTTCTGTTATTCAGTTGGAAATTGTTCTTTTATTTGACAGTTTTCTCTTTTATTTTTATTTTTGTTATCAACAATGAAAAGTTGTAAGGAATGCTGATATGTGAGTAATCTTGAATTAATAGAAAAATGTCAAGTGCTTTCTAAGTATTGTTGGCAGTGTATATACAAATACAATAGAAAATGGGTTCTTAAGTTCACTTCGAATTTCCTTATTGTTTAAAATGGAGATTATCAAAAGTTGCCCAAAGAGTAGAAAGATGAGAATCTACTTAACCAAGCGGATATGGAGTAAGAGTTTTCAACTTTAGATGTAAAGAAAAGAAATCTGATATTTCATTCAAAAACATTTTTTATTAGAATGTCGAATGTGTTTGGCAAATTCGTGTGTGGATTCTATGAAAATATTTTCAACTAGAAAGTTTGTAGATGAATTGCATCAGTAGACATATTGGCATAATTATGTGAATGTACTGATCCCCATTAGCTCACTGAAATTAAACACATTGAACTTGGTCAGTATTAAAAGGAGGTGACCATTTGGGAATAGCAGGTTCTGTATATGCTCTCCGCTTATTTCAGTCATCTTGGACTTCTCTTTGATACTGGAATCAGGCAATGCTTACTCAGGAAATGTGTGGTTGGGTATTGCCCAACCCTTGCTTCTCAATTACGTGTGTAGCAGAGGGTATCCATTGTCTTAAGACTGAATGAAGGCCATGAAATATATTTGCATAGTTGGATCATATTCTTAGACAGATTGTTGTCGATGAATTTACTTAGAATCGTTTTGCAAAGTGGCTAACATTTAGAAACGTCCTTCCAAAAGACTTGTGCACATTTTGAATGAAAATCCATCAAAAAACCATAAAAAAAACATTTAAAAAAATTAAAAACGAATATGTAAACTGATTGGCAAGAGCCTCATTTTGAATCGTAAACAAAACTATGTAGCCATTCATTTTTGCATCTTCCCTGGGTTAGACTAAATCTCACTTGGTGAAGTGAGATTATCATTCCAGAAGATTATTCATCATATAATTGGGTCTAATATTTCATATTGTACTATAATAAACCGGACTAGTCTTGCTAGAATTGGATTGTAGAGATTGTACACTATATCCAATATATGCTTATTTATATGGTTGTAAAATTAGAGTATGAACAGATCCATCATTTTTGTAGTCTGGGTTTGAGAGCTAACTTTTTAAAAATTGATTTCCTTTCTCTTGCTCCATTAATCTAGGAGTACCTTTGTTGCATCAGACATGGACATGCTATGCAGTTTGGTGCCCCCTGCCACCACTTCCCAAGACAATTGTAAAGTAATGATTGATAACTGAATAGTAAAACATCAAAAAGTGTCATTTTCTGGATGTCATAACCAGCTTAGATTGAAATAATTAGTATGCAGTCATCTATTGATGACCCTGCACCACGATTGAGCTTCTTGTGAATAGATATCTGTAATCCTAGTGGTCTACACTTACAAACTTTCTTATACATGCTTGAGTATTCCATCTTATTTGGAATCCATTTTCAAATTTCCTTTTATCAATCATGTTTTTGTGTGTTAATGCCAGCTGCTGACTTACCTTTCTTGAATGATTGTACTGGAAGTGGAGATTATTTAAAGGCACATCAGTGTGAAAGAATAAAATGTTTCAGTAAATCAATTCCTATTTGCAGCCGCGAAGGATGTCTTATTATAGCAGATAAGTTATGAATTTTGTAATATTTCTTTTCTAGATGCTAGTGCTAATATTATATTTATTTCAGTTTTTAATCTTTATTTTTATTTCATTGTTTTATTGTGTAAATGGTTTTCTCATGCAAAAATGTGCCGATTCTATCTGGCAAGTTCCTTTTGGAATATATATTTTATTTTACTTACTTATTTATTTTTTATTTTATCATAGATATTTCTTGTCTATAAATGTTTATATTTTCCAAGTTGATAGCATAATAGATTTTGCAATTGTTTTAATTTTCAGGTGTTGAGAGGGGAATCTTTCACCTAATCTCCTCTTAAACACACCAAATGGACTTTTAAGTACAATACTTAATTTTTTTTTTTTTCTTTTAATGGAGAGTAGACAATGCATTGTGGATGCGTTATCGGCAGCTCCCGTTACTCTCACTTCTCTTTATTTGTCCCTCAGTCCTCATTTTTAATGAGTGATTTTTCTGACAAAGGGAGAAGAAAAAGCTGTTTTCTAGGTTGGCAGTATTTTACATGAACAGCCGCCAGGGATGTCGGAAATTTTCTGTTTCTATGTCTATCCTTGTAGCCATGTCACTAGTAAGGGTGCTGGAGGTAAACGTTTTATCTAGGCTGACGTTATCCGCCTGATAGTCAGGGACTCGAACCTTGGATTAACCACCGAGGAGGCTGTCCTATCAGCAGGTGCAAAGTATTGGGGCTGCTGTATTGCCATTTGGTGAATGGATTCTGGACCATGCAGTAGTTTCTGGTGGGGCCTCTCGATGCCATATTAGTGGGTAATTGTAACGGCTTTACCTTTTCATGTGCTAGAAAAAAAAAAATTCTTCATTTCTATTTCTCTCTTACTTTCCCTCTCTGCCTTGCTCTAAGCATGTCTGTCGACCTAGTCCACAAATCCCAAAACACCATCATGAAAAGTCTCACTAAAAAAACACGCGATTAAACCCGGATCTCCAACTTCTAACATAGACCCCCACTACCAGGTCTCCTTCTCTAATATCAGGGGTCTATGTTCTAACCTTCCAGAGGTTGAAACCCAATTACAGGAGACTAAACCAAACATATTATTTTTAAGTGAAACTGGCATTGGACAGACCATTTCCCTAGATGAGTTTGTAATCAAAGGATACTCTAATTTAACTTCCAAATCTGACCCTCAAGATCGCCATGGGCATGGAATATGTGCCTATATAAAAGATGGCTTTCCATGTGGTAGGGACATCTCCAGAGAAGATCCTAACTTACCCTATATGTGCTTCCGGGTTGCACTAGCTCAAACTACTGCATTTATATTTGCTCTCTATCGCCCCCCCCACAACAGCGGAGTTACTATCTTTAAATGCATATCTGAGAAAATTGCCCACGCCCTATCTGCTTATCCTTCAACTAATATTCATGTCTGTGGAGACTTCAATGTTCACAATGTGGAATGATTAACTCACTCAAACAAGACCAATGATGAGGGGAGGTTCTGTCATGATTTCTCCATTGCTTATGACCTCACTCAGATTGTTCACGAACCCACCCATGTTCCCGATACTGACGGCCAGTATGCAAGTCTCTTAAACCTCTTTCTCACAACTTGCCCTGAACTGTGTTCAGCTTCTGTTCTGTCTCCACTTGGATCTTCCAACCACTCAATTGTATCATTTAAGATAAAAATGAAATGTAATAAGTCTCCAGATGTACCTCTCCATCGTACAGTATATTGATACTCTATGGCTGACTGGGATAGCTTCCGCACATTTATATCAGATCTACCTCTGCGTTCCACGTTTAAAAAAGATGTGTCCTCTATGATATCTGACCTGACAGAATGGTTAATTGTAGGTATAAACCGTTTCATACGCTCGAAAAAATTCCAGCAAAAACCTAACAGTCAGCCGTGGTTCTCTCCAGAATGTGCTGCTGCCATTGCGCATAGAAATCACTTTTTCCATTGCTTCCAACGTAATAGATGTACTGAGACTAAAGCAGCAACCACTGTAAAAAAATAATAAAGTTGTATGCTCAGTCCGTCAAGTCCAAAGTAGCTGAGCAGCGGCTTGGTTCCCATCAGTTTTGGCAAATAGCAAACAGAATCCTGAACAGAAGTGTGTGCTCTATCCCAACTCTCAAAAATGGACCTGAGGTAATCTCGTCATCATCAGACAAAGCCAAACTCTTTGCCAAGAACTTTGCAGCTAATTCTAACCTTTGCGACCAAGGCTGCCAACCACTAATATTTCTTCCTGTATCAGAAAACATGCTATGTGATATACAAATATCTGTACGTAATGTTGCCAAGCTAATCAAAAACCTTGATTCCAGTAAAACAATCGGCCCTGATGGTATTCCAATTATAGTACTCAAAAGACTTCAACCAGAACTTGCGCCCATCCTTACAAAACCGTTTAAACGTTGTCTTAAGGAGAATTGCTTCCCGTCACTCTGGAAAATCTCATCAGTATGCCCCGTATTTAAGAATTCAGGTGATCGCTCATCTCCCTCATAGTACAAACCAATAAGTCTCTTGTGCGTCATGAGTAAGTTGCTGGAATCTGTGTTAAATAGAGAAGTAATCAACCCTTAGAAAAAATAACCTTAGTGACACGCAATATGGTTTCCGTTCTGCTAGATCTACAGCAGATGTGCTTACAGCTATATCTCATAGGATTAGCGAATCTCTTGACGGAGGCTACCTTTCTAGGGCAATTGCTCTTGACATATCAAAGGCTTTTGATAGAGTATGGCATAAAGGTTTACTTCACAAGATCTCCAGCTATGGTATAGCTGGAAATGTCTTCTCAATTATTAAATCATTTCTCTCTGATAAGTTCATAATAGTAGTGGTTGATGGGCATAAATCAGAAGCTCTTAGTATTAATGCTGGAGTCCCTCAGGGGTCCATCCTGGGCCCAACTCTTTTCCTGATCTATATTATCTTCCAAATCACATCCTTACATTATTCGTAGACATCTATGCTGATGACACTACTATCTATGGTAGCATATCTAAGACCGTAAATGACCAAGTTCTCTCTGATTCTTTCTCCTCTGATCTGGAGCAAGTGGTACAATGGGGAAAGAGGTGGCTTGTTATTATTAATGCATCTAAAACCAAGCTTTTATATTTACATCATCAACGCTCTGATCCTCATCTGGCATCAATTGAAATGAATGGCTCTCGTCTTGGGGAGGCCTCAGGTTTTGACAAGCTTCTGGGCTTGACCTTTACTCCTGATCTTAAATGAAACACATCAAATTCGTTGCCAAGGCTGCTGGAAAATGGTGGGATCCTTCTATCAATCCAGTAGGTATCTCACTGCTGATGCAATTCTCTATCTATAGAAGAGCCAGGTACGTTCAAGGATGGAGTACTGTTGCCACATCTGCTAGAAATGACTTATCCTGCCTTGATAAAGTTCAAAATAGACTTTGTAGCCTTGTGGGAGATGTCCTTTTCTCTTCCCTGCAACATCTATCTCACAGAAGAGATGTTGCGAGTTTGTCTCTGCTTTATCGTTATTTTCATGGCAGGTGCTCGGCTGAGCTTCATTCTATGGTCCCCCCTCACCAAACTTTCACAAGAAACATCCGTCTAGTAGAAAACACTATTACTAGTTTCCCCCACTCTTTATCTGTGACTAAACCTAGACGTAGATTCCATGAGCAAAGCTTCTTTCTTAGAACTGCACACCTATGGAATTGTCTTCCATTTTTCCTGCTTTCCAGCTGACTACAATATGGTTGTCTTCAAGTCTAACGTAAACAAGTTTTTGATGAGCCGTTCCATATAAGTTAACAAATTTACCAAATCTCCATTACTAACTGTTATTATATTGTCCAATTTCTACTGTACACTCTTTAATCCTTATCCTCGAGTGGCCTCTGGGCCTTGATAAGTGGTGATGCCTATGTAAAAAAAGTCTTTGAAAAATATAAGAAACCTTAGCACCTTGTAATTTCTCATTATTCATCTTTTCATTTACTTATTGCTTTTTATTCACTCATCATTTATTTTGTATTATTTTTGTATTCTCATGGTGTATATACTAGTTTTATGCATTCATAAACCTTGTCTAGTAATTTTCCTCAAATCTACTAAACATATAGTTTAAATTAAATATCAACAAAAGCTTAATTCTAATAATGTAATGCCTTAACATAATCATTTATTTTAAAATGATGTAATCATAAAATGCACCTAGTGTATCTGCTGCATCATCATCATCGTCGTCCTCGTTGTCACGCCCACCACCACCACTACCAGTTTTACATACTGGCATGCATTGGGTGATTTTTAGAAATTGATTCCCAAATCAAACTATCTCTGACTATATCATTATGTATCGCTCTTTCTCTCGAGTTCATATCATTTCTTACAATGTTTTCCTTGGCCTTCTCCTGAGAACTGAGCTTCCTATCTCAACTGTTCAATATCTACACCCAGTGCCAGAATTATATGCAAATCGATATTTTTGTTCTAACTCCGATAGTTTTCAATGAAAATTTGTGAAACTCCGCACGTTATACAGCAACACTAACACATGAGCAGATATAAAATTTTAAGCTGATCTGTGCAAATAGCGACTATTTTGGTGACTTGCAGTTTTTTTCAGCATGCCAACTTTATATGCAAGATGAGATGTAAAGGTGTTTTAAGTCAAGCTGAGAAGTGTCAATTGTTCAAAGGCTCCATAATAAGATTTCCACCTTAGAAATTGCCAAAGTTTTACACCGTGATCATTGTACAATCAAAAAATATTGTACGAACCCTCAACTTTGCAATGGACGTTCTGACAAAGGGAAAATTCGTAAGAAATCATATCTGTCATGTCGAACAATGAGAAAGATCAAGAGAAAACTTCATCGTAACCCACTTGAAACTAGCAAACAAGTTTTTGAAAAAGCTGGCGTTCCTGATGTGCCCAAATCAACTTGTTGCCGTATCCTGAGGACGATTGCAAAATTTGGAAAGCCAGAGGTTCGCCTTCAATTGAAGGATATCCACAAGAAAAAGAGGATGGAGATGGCAAGAGATCACATGAAGGTGAATTTTCGAACTGTTTTGTTCACCGATGAGTGTCCAGCGACCCTTGATGGACCCGATGGGTGGAGGGGAGGATGGTACCATAATGAGGGTCTACGTCCCCAAAGGATCAGGCATCAACAAAGAGGTAGTGGTGTGATGTTCTGGGTTGCAATCATTGGCAAAGGGCTGGTAGGACCGTTCAGAGTTGCAGATGGAGTGAAAATTACCGCCAAACTCTACATTGACTTCATTAAGGAACATTTGGAACCCTGGCACAAGAAGAATTTGCCATTCCGGAAAAAGATGGTATTTATGCATGATAATGCACCGTCTCATTCTGCAAGGATAGCCACTGAATATTTGGAGAGAGTTTTTGCCAGACATGGGAAAATAATGTGATGGCCAGCATGTTCTCCAGATTTAAATCCCATTGAAAATCTGTGGAGCATCTTGAAACAAAATATTTACTCCGGAGGAAGGTAGTACAACTCCAAGGATGACCTCTGGAATGCTATTCTGACTGCTGCCAAAGACATTTCATCAAATCGAAAGTTTGACATCTTCAATGGACCAAAGGCTTTTTGCTCTTGTCAATAAAAATGGCAATTATATAAGATATTGATTGTTCTATGAAACCATATTGAAGTTGTTTGTTCTTTATTGTTGTTGTTCTCAATTTACAAATTCCTAGAATAATCAATGTTTCAATGATCTTTTAGTACTTCACCATATTTTAGCATTAATTTGCATATAAAGTTGGCACGCTGAAAATAAATGCAAATCACCAAAATGGCTACTAATTGTTTATTACTGTGAAGAGTAGCTTAAAATTTTAGATCTGCGCTTGTGTTAGTTATATAAAGTGCTAAATTTCACAAATTTTCATTGAAAACTATCGGAATTAGAACAAAAATATCGATTTGCATATAATTCTGGCACGGGGTGTATTAACCAAAAATTCTCATCCATTCTTTCAGCATGACCATGCCATTGAAGTCTCCTGTTCTGCACACATCTTTTACTGTCCAGATTTAATCTTCCTCTGAGATCTCTAATCAAAGACTTCCTTTAAGACTCTACACATACGTATCATCCTCATATCATTTCCCTCCATGTAGCACATGTCCTCAACCCTCCTTGACCAGGTTTCACTTCAATATGTCATCACACTGCATACGCATGCTTGATAGACTCTTTCCTTCGTCAACAGTAAGAGAAAATCACATATTCTTTGCATAAGTATTTATTTTGCTATTATTTATTGTGATTCTTTATTATTTTTACTTTTGTGTAAATTGAAAAACCAATTCAGCGTGTCGTGACTTCATTTTCTATCAGTGCATCACACACTGAATTGTTTCAACAAAACTTACTTGACACACCCAGTCACGCATAAAACAAATAGCCAGAGTTTAGTTCATTCTTTGTATATTCGGTAGCATCCACATTTCTAAATAATATGTGGCCATTGTTATGTAATACCATTAGTGTGAAGGAATGAATGCCTGGACCATATTTTCATTTACATCTTTGAGAAAGTATTAGTATATGGCATCTATGGTAAATGTTTTCTAACTTGAAATTTGAACTGCCTCAAACCATTATGTCACCATCACAAAGTTTAAATTAAATTTACAGTTTATTTTAAACTAGTGGAACTTATGACATGGCATTGCTCATGAATAGTGAGGAAACCAAAAATGCTAAAATTCATTGGAAAATGCCAGAAAAATTATTTTTTCCATAAATGCTAATTTTTGATCCAGAATATGAAAAATGTGTAAATGTGTGTGTCTAATAAGAATTAGAAAACATTAAGAACAAATAGTGAATTAGTGAGATATCCTTTTTTTAAGTAATATGCAGATTAGTTAACCAGAGAATGTAGATTAGAAAACCATTGTTCTTCTATTTTGAATATGAATTCGGCGTTTTAATCTCACTATCGTTGCAATAAATGTCCCAAATTTATTAACAGATGTTTTCCTTGTTTGCATTTGGTCTTCATGCATTTGATAAAAACTTTTAGTCAGTATTATAATTAATAATGCAAACAAGTTAGAGATTACATTATCTGTTTTTATTAATGATTTTTTCATGTTATTTTCTGTCTTTTGATTTTATAATATCAAACTAAAAGACATAATTAAAGTAACACTAACTACAGTAAATCCAACTGTATGCACAAGTTGAGGAATTAGAATAGTTTATACAGACATCTGTAAACTTCAAACGGCTATAAAAATTTTCGCAATGTGCAGTGACTTAACAACCAGAATGCGCTTATAGAAAACACTAAAAAATACTCAATAAAAAAAAAAATTTAATTTTCAGGCTCTCTTTTCATTAGATGCTACACAGATGTAGGGGGCACTACTTAATTCCCAGGATTACTCCACTTACCCTTGATCCTCCCCTTATAATGCTGAGCGTTTAGCAATGGAGCATAAAATACCATTTGTAAGTTTTTGGGATAACTTGACCAAGAATTGAACTGCAGTTCTGAGCCAGAACTCTTACTATTTATGCCAAAACTCTTACCATTTATGCTAGAACTCTTACCATTTATGCCAGAACTCTTACCATTTATGCCAAATGGGTTGGTATAATGCCATATTATCTGTTTCATTCTTATTTTTTACATTTTTTTATCATGTCTGGTTGACAAAGTTCTTGTAGTTTTTAACTTTTAAATTCAGATGAAAATATCTCGGGTCAAACAAAACTTTATTGATCAAAATATGCATCATGAGAATCAACACACTTTTGCCAACGCAAAACAAGTGTATTTATATCAGTAATTTAAAAATTTTGCGTTATAGTAGCGATGAAGTCGCTGAAAGCGTTCTTGATATCGCTTTGGTTTTTAAGCATTTCTCACGCAGAAAGTTAAGATGTTTTGAAAAGTTGTAGTTGGTATGTAAAAGATCTGGAGAGTATGGCAAATGAGGCAGAGTTTTGTAGCCGATTCATTCAACTTCTGCAGGGTTGGTTTAGTAATGTACGGTTGGTTTAGTAATGTACGGTTGGTTTAGTAATGTACGGTTGGTTTAGTAATGTACGGTTGGTTTAGTAATGTACGGTTGGGCATTGTTGTGGAGGAGAATTGGGCTTTTTCTGCTGACTAATACTGTTGTCAAAGTTTCTGATGCATTTCATCCATTTTTTTGCAGTACTTCTATAGTTTCGTTTGTATTCAAAAAACTAATGGTGAGACCAGTCGCAGACCATCAATCAGCATGACCTTCTTTTGGGGCAACTCTGACTTTTGGAAGTGTTATAGAGCTTCGTCGGCGTCTAACCACTGAGCTAAGCATTGCTGGTTGTCGTAAAGAACCCACTTTTCGTCGCTAGTCACAACACTGTCAAGAAACGGATCATTCTTGTTGCGTAAAAAAAGGAAGATGACACTTCATAACAGCGTTTCTTTCGGTTGTCATTCAATTCATAAGGCACCCATTTATCAAGTTGTTTTTTTGTCTTTTCAATCTTTCTCAAGTGGTTGGAAATCATTGTATATGTTACATCTAATTCAGAAGCAAGTGCTTGAACAGTTTGTGCATCAATTGGTTTTGACTAAGACTCTTAATTGTCAGCATCAGATAGTCAACCACTACGCTCATCATCTTCAAGACTCTTGTCGCCACTACAAAATTTCTTAAATCACCATTTTGCTGTATGTTCAGTAGTGATTTTTGAGTCAAAAACTTTGTTGATATCGCGAACTGTTTCAGCAGCTTTTCAGCCTAGCTTGTATTGAAATAAGAAAATTGCGTGGATTTTCTTTTTTTCCATCTTGTATTCAACATTCTGAAAAGAAGACATAATGGTTTTAAAACGATTGTAATTTAAATGATTAGGTAAAGTGAAAAACGCTCTTTAAAATGATATATAATTATTTGAAAATACATCATTTGAAATCAAAATTAAAAATCCCACAAGAACTTTCTTGTCAACCTAATATTTATTTTTTTGTGTGAACCCTCAAAAATAACATTAATTGAAACTGATAAATTGATGGTATTTAAACCCCTCTTAACTCCTTTTAATATTAAGATTATTTTTATTATAATTTTCAAGTTATAAAAAAATTAACGTAAAACACCATAAGTTTGTGGATGTCACAATCTTATTTGTACTTCTTTTGATCAAAATCAAATATACTTATGTGAGTATTCTGGGGAATGTAGTTTCAAAAAATATAGTTATATGGTTCTGTCCCGAAACCCTAGGATTTTGTGAACAAACAGGGATTACAACTATTATTATACTATTCTCTATCTATATAAGAGCCAGGTACGTCCAAGGATGGAATACTGTTGCCACATTTGGGCAGGAGCTGCTAGAAAGGACTTGGCCTGCCTTGATAGAGTTCAAAATAGACTTTGTAGCCTCGTAGGAGATGTCCTTTTCTCTTCCTTGCAACCTCTATCTCACAGAAGAGATGTTGCGAGTTTGTCTCTGATGTATCGTTATTTTCATGGAAAGTGTTCGACTGAGCTTCAATCTATGGTCCCCCCTCGCCAAACTTTCACAAGAAACACTTGTCTAGCTGTAAACACTATCAATAATTCCCCCCACTCTTTATCTGTGCCTAAACCTAAACATAGATTCCATGAACAAAGCTTCTTTCTTAGAACTGCACGCCTGTGGAATTGTCTTCCGTTTTCCTGCTTTCCGGCTGACTACAATATGGTTGTCTTCAAGTCTAACATAAATAAGTTCTTGATGAGCCGTTCCATATAAGTTATCAAATTTACCAAATTTTCATTACTAATGATTACTATATTGTCCAATTTCTACTGTACACTCTTTAACCCTTATCCTTGAGTGGCCTCTTGGCCTTGATAATGTGGTGATGCCTATGTAAAAAAAAAAAAAAAAAAAAAAAAAAACTTTGTTAGGATTGAATTTATATGACTAAAACCAACTTAAACCACATCAAAACTTTGGAATGCAAGCAAAAGGATATTCACTTATCTATAAAGTTGAAACAATACTTGTTTCCAATGTTTCCATTATTTCAGAATTTAATAGCCTAAAAAGATATATTTTGACCTTTTCTAACGTTTGAGTCACCTTTATGTGAATCGTCATTTTTATTCTATGCAAACTTTTGCATGTATCTCTCATAAGTATTCCCAGTTTTCTTAAAAATTCTTTTCTTTTTATTTATATAGAAACAAATATTTCTCTGAAATCAGTCTTCTAATTTTAAATGTTTTTCTTTCAGAATTACCAAGTGGCTGGGAATGGAGTATTACCCCAGAAGGAGTTATTTATTATGTTGAGTAAGTAAAAACTTTTTTTAACCCTTTTTTTATAGTAAATACAAATTTCAAGATGTTGTCCATCTTGCCATTTATTTCTTTCAGGATGTTAAAATGTTCAATTCTTGACAGCACCTGTTTCGTAGCACAGAATCATTCGTGTATATATTTTGTCAATATTTTAATTTAATCCACCCTTATCTATTAGAAGTCTAGAAATGCATCAACTTTAAAAGAAAATAAAAGAAATATGAGCATGATTACAAAATCCACAAAATTATAAGAGTAATTGCAATTGTTTTGTTTTAGTTAGGCCATCTTTGAATTCATTTATTTGTATATGCTCTGTATTTACATTGAGCTTCATAAATTAAAGGATTGATATAAATAAAAGGTGAAATATAATTAATTAATTAAAAATTAATTAAAAAGCATATTTTTCCCATGTGTATGTATGTATGTATATATATATATATATATGCATGTATGTATATATGTATATATACAGGGCTCTATGGACAAATTTATCTTTAGTTGACCTTTGACAACTAAATATTTACATTTACTAGCCAAATAGAAAAGTTTTTTTTTTTTGTTTTTTTTTACACGGTGGTCACCACTTATCAAGGCCCGGAAGCCACTCAGGAATAAGGGTTATTGCAAGTACAGTACGTTAGTGTGGAGATTTGATGAAGTGTTTACTTAAGGGGGTGGTTCATTAGGAATTTGTTAACGTTGGACTTGAACACATCCAAGTTGTAGTCAGGTGGGAAGCAGGCAGACGGAACAGAGTTCCACAGGCGTGCAGTTCTAAGAAAGAAGCTTTGTTCATGGAATCCACGTTTTGATTTAGGCACAGATAAAGAGTGGGGGAAATTTTTCACAGTGGATTCAGCTAGACGGGTGTTTTTCGTGAAAGATTGGCGAGGGGGGACCAGAGATTGGAGTTCAGACGAGCACCTGCCATGGAAATAACGATAAAACAAGGATAGGCTCGCAACGTCTCTTCTGTGGGAGAGAGGTTGCAGGGTAGAGAAAAGGGCATCCCCCACTAAGCCACGAAGTCTATTTTGTACTCTGTCAAGGCAGGATAGGCTGTTTTTAGCAGCTCCTGCCCAGATATGGCAGCAGTATTACTAGCCAAACCCATATGATTTTTAGAATATGACATCTTCGTTTTGTGACAGGCATCTACATAATAAAGATTTTTCTGTGTTGTTTTAAATAAATGTAATTCTAAATATACAACAAATTTTATGTTGATACTTGAAGGTATAAACATTTTCTTCAAATGTTTTTTAAACAGCCTTCATTAAAAAGAGTGTCTAGAGTTCTATTAAACTTTTATTGCTTATTTAAACAATAAAAGTTTAATAGAACAATATACTCTTTTTTAACTTTGTTCATTTTATTAAAAAAAAATGTTGTAAAGATATTTTTCACTTAGTAGTGAGCTTTGGAAGATTGTCAGTGAAAGAAATACAATCGCCAAAAGATAAGCGTTTCATTATTTCTAGTCGACACTTTTAGAATCACTTGCAAATGCGACTGTTTCACTCGCAATGTAGAACCCTGATATATGTATGTATATATGTATGTATATATATATGTATACATATGTATGTATATATGTATACATATGTATGTATATATGTATGTATATATGTATACATATGTATGTATATATGTATACATATATATGTATATATATATATATATATATATATATATATATATATATATATATGCTAGCAGAAGTCGTTGACTGGGTTCAAAAACAGCCTACAAAAAATGGACTGTGATTGATGAAAGTATGATAGGTTACGAAAAGGAGGGGGTTGTAAAGAGATAGGTTTTGATACTCAAAAATTTTACCCTCAGCAAAATATGATGAAAGTAAAAATAATTTTCGCAAAAATATATATTTTTTATATCAACTTTGTTTCCATTCATAGCCAAGAGTGACCAAAAAAATGATGTTTCCTTACAAAGAGAAAATGTTATATATATAATAATATAAACATACAAGAAATAAATGTTACCATAGTCAATAAAAGTTACTTTTATGATAGAAAAGTTCATTGGTTTGTATTTTTAAGTAGTTTGTATTTTTAAGTAGTTTGTAAAAAAAATTTTTTTTTTTTTAATTCACAAACCGGTTTAAAAAAAAAAATCAAAATGGCAGCAACTTTGAAATGGAGAGCCCCGTTTTCAGTTTGAAGGAGGGGCACTTGAGCATTCTGTGTTAACAATTTAAGAGTTCCGTCAACGTAAGGAATATTTATAAACATATTTTAATGTTTTCCGTTATTTTGTGCTTGAGGAATATTCGATTATGGCATGTGTAGTTTATATAAAAATTCATTTAAGTAGTTATCGCCTCAAATTTCGTTTTAATTTTGGTTTGCTGAAATTATTTCAAGTAAAGAGCATTAAAAATTATTTCAAAACAAAAAAAAACATGAACTGAACTTTTATTGACTATGGTAACATTTATTTCTTGTATATTTATTTTTTCGGGTAGACGTTTATTGGCTTTTCTGCTAAACACTCTTACTAAATAATATCAACGAAATATCAAAAACAAAGAAACAAAAACAGTTTGGGAAAATAATGAAGCTTTACTTACTTTAGTAAAATAATCCGAAACAACAAAATGGGATATTAAAAAGTAAACACGTAATTACTTTAGTTTTTTAAAGCAAAGAATCGATATAAATATGAATAAGAAGAAAATGGCACCCTTTTCAAACAGAACAGCTTCGTTCCAATTTTACAGTATTGAATGGTGTAGTATTGCGCCATCGGATTCAGGGTTGTACTATTGTAAAGAACACGCAGAAGGGGTTGTAATCAACTGAATTCCTTCTAGTACACTGACAAAAAAAAAAGATTAAACAGATATATAAATAAAAATAAAAAGGTTATGCAAATGTTTTTAAAAAGACACGTAATCACGTGAGCAGGATTTTTTCCTTCTTTTGACACGATGACAAGTAACGTTCTTATTTTTTATTATTTATCTATTTATCTATTTTTGAAAGAGTGCCACGTGCAAGTGGAGAAGGAAAAAAACAGATTTATGCAAAATTTGTGTTGAAAATTGTCTAAAGTTCCAACTTTTTTTTTTGGCTTTCACTTTAATAAAAACGTGAATTTATGAGGTGAATTTATTCGACACAATATGATTCAACTCAAAAAAATAAATAAAAGCTAACATGAATTAAGATTAAAGTTAAGGTGTTATTGTGAACCCTCACCCCTTTTAAAAAACCTTGTTAAACTTTGTGACATATTTCTATTCTATGGAGGTCATGCGCAAACGAACACCCAATAATTTTATTATACCATATTTCTTCAAACTGAAACATAATTATCAAAGTATACTTACGCAAATAGATATGAAAAGTCTTTATTAAAGTTTGTGCCATATTTCCATGGAATACAGATGCAAACGCAGACCCCACAATTTTATTATACCATCTCTATTTAAGTTGAAACATACTTATCAAAGTATTATAATGTACATCTATATCAAAAACCCTTGTAAACGTTTTTTTTTTTCATTTTTTATTTCCATACTTTGTGGACCAGGCGCGAACGCAGACCCCACAATTTTTATGAACCACCGTTCTGCCAGATCAAACATACCCATTCCTGATCCTCGATACATCTATCATTATATGTAATCAGTTTTTTAAAATAGTCAACCATATAGGAGCCTAGCCGTGACCACACACACACACACACACACACACACACGTTCAGCTTTATATTTTATAGATATATATATGACAAGTAAATTCCTCAAGCATAACCGTTTTACACCACTTTCATGCTATCTTATGAAAGATAAAAATCCAGATATAATGAAATTAATTCTTAGGTTTTTAAAAAGAAATAGGGATTCAGAGAATTTTAATTCATGTCTAATGACACTGAATTAAATTCAACAAAAATCGGATTTACTTGAATTTTCAATTAGAAGATTGTGTTCATACTATGCCTTCTAATATCCCTCCAAAATTCTCCGAATAAACTGTAATTTAAATATTTATTAATTTCATATCTAATACCTATTGTTAAAATTTTACAAAGGGCTTCCACTTCCTTTTTATTACACCATGTGAATAAACTAAATTAAACTAAATATAATCCACATTTGAACCTATTATGCCTAATGGACATATTCCACAATTATAAACACATAAACAAACCTAACTTTATAAAGATGAATAATTGCAGAGTTTGTTATTAAGCTCATGATGTATGTTAATAATTATGTGCTGATTTGCCATTTGGACCAACAGTTACTTGCATTTGGAAACTACTCTTAAGTAACAGAAAATACTAACTCATTATTTTCTTCCAATTGAAGAGTAGCTTACAAATGTCTAATGCTTCAGAAACCAGTATTGATGGCTAATCAGCACATAGCTGCATGGTATTATATATAAATACTAGAAAAAGTACCCGTCGTTGACTGGGTTCAAAAACAGTCTACAGAAAATGGACTCTGATTTATGAAAGTATGATAGGTTATGAAAAGGAAGGGTTGTAAAGAGATAGTTTCGAATTTGGGGGTATCAAAACCAAAGCAAAATACGATGAAAGTAAAGATAAAATACATAAACCCCATAATTTATTATACCATACCTGTTCACACTTAAATACTTATCACAATATTCTGTGGATCTATATTAAAAAACCTTGTTAAACTTTGTGACATATTTCCATTCTATGGAGGTCAGGCGCAAACGAACACCCCATAATTTTATTATACCATATTTCTTCAAACTGAAACATAATTATTAAAGTATACTTACACTGATAGATATGAAAAGTCTTTATTAAAGTTTGTGCCTATTTCCATTCAATGGAGGCCAGGCGTGAATGTAGACATCACAATTTTATTATACCATCCCTATTTAAGTTAAAACATACTTATCAAAGTATTATTATGTACATCTATATCAAAAACACTTGTAAAAGTTTTTTTTTAATTTTTAAATTTTTTATTTCAATACTTTGTGGACCAGGCACGTATGCAGACCCCACACTTTTAATGAATCATCATTATGCCAGATCAAACATACCCATTCCTCTGTCTTGATACATCTATCATTATATGTGATCAGTTTTCTATAATAGTCAACCATATAGGAGCCTATTCATGACCAGACACACACAGATGTTCAGCTTGATATATATATATATATATATATATATATATATATATATATATATATATATGATGTATACATACATACACACGCACATACAATTGCAACATTTTTCCCCGATACCGTACTAAATTCCCAATTCCGATTCTTTATAAATCTCTAAATGTTTTACTACAGAGTTGTTATTTTCCCTGATTACTGTAAAAATACACTTGTGAGGGATGATCTATCAACTTTTACTGGTAGTTTAAAATCAATGAATATTTATTATTTTATCATTATTATCAGCAGTGGAATTTTTTTGCTTTAAACAAAATCAAATAAAAATAGACAATTAAAAGAATCGTTTTGGCATTGGAAAATAGGCACAAATTCTTCTGATACTTCCTAAATGTTCTGATTTTTCCAATTCCCAATTCTTATTCTAACTAATCATTCCAACACACACACATATATATATATATATATATATATATATATATATATATATATATATGAGAGAGAATAAACTTTACTATAGGATAAAAAACACCATGATAAAAATTACACTTGGAACATAGATGACCTTAATAGGAGTGGCAGGGACTGATGTTAACAATCTGACTAAGTTAATTGTGAATTAGAAGTAAAAATGTCAGAGGAAATAAGTTGGACGTAAAAAAGTAATTTTTAAGGAGTGACGATAAACACTTTATACAGGTAATAAACAATTTGCTTTAAGTTAAATTTGTGACGAGGTGAAGCTGGTGTTGAAGGGTATGAACATTTTAAAGAGACAATAACAACCACCATATTTAAGCATTAGTAGCTTTATATAGAAAATTAGCAGGGAGACCTAACGTTGCCTGGGGTTGAATAATGATCAACAAATTCTTCACACTCCCATATTTTTATTGTCATAGAAATCAGTGAAATCACCCCTTTTGCTAATCAAATTGATTGCCTAATTTGAGACCCACTGGTGCAGTGGCAGGAAGCTTCACATGCCTCCCTGCAGTGACTTGGTCCACAATACATTATAGTCTGCATTGCACTGTTAAGAACCTACTGGATTTTATAAAATCATATTATTAGGCTATATGTCTGTCTGTTTCCATATTTTCAAACTCTCTTCTCTGTAACTAAAAGTCACAGAGCGGCACTAGGGGCCTCGAATGATTGGATTTTTTACGAATCATTCTTTTATGGGTCTTTAACTGGTTAAAATAGTTTTTAAGTGACCAAAAATGGTTAAAATTGAAAAATATCCTTATACATTTTATTCATTCATCTTAGTTTATTTTTACTTTTAAATTTTTAATCAGTTCATATGCATGTTACGTTGGTACAGTCGTAACGTCATCAGGTTTGAATGCTACAGTTTCAGTTTTGATTTTAGCTGATGACACCCTAATATTTTTTTTAGTTTTGAAATCACGACTCTATAATAATATATACAAAATCTGGGCAAATTAAAATATTATATTTTAGTGTATTTTACGTCTGGGTAAAGCCGGACGCCATTCCCTCTCCCACTAGTTTTATATACAACGGCTTGCATAAAAGTTTAAAATGCAAAAGTCGAGTATCGTAGTTAAATTATGCTTTAAACAGAAACATTCATTAGGAATGCACCCGTTGATAGCAAAGATCCTACTGTTGATTTTTATATGACTGGCTTTTCTGCTTGTGTGGTGATAATGGCTTGAATTTAAGTTTCAAGTGAAAACATCAAATATCATGGTTCATTTGTGCTTTAAACAGAAACATTTATTTTGAACGCACCCCAGTTATATCAAAGAACCTAATGTTGATTTTATATCTCAGGCCATTCTGCTTGTATGGTAATAAACTTCTCAAATGCACTTGTGATGTTAGGCTTTATAAGGTGTTAACTTTGGTCAAAATTGCCTGTTCCTTCTTTCATCAAATTATTTTTTTTATTATTGATTATCAATACTTATTGGAGACATTCCAATACAATCACACTGCCAGATCCATAAAGTACAATTGTGTGAAATTTCATAAAAAATTGGCCCAGCCATTGTGGAGTTTATAGAGTTTATGTGCACATGCACACTTTTTTTTATATTCATCATATTTATTTTATTTTTATTATTTTATCGAACAATAAATGTGTTCAGCAAAACAAAAAAATGTTAACAATGAGAATAGTCGTCCTAATAAACAAAATATATTTTCTGTGCTTCTCCAGAATTGGAACTGAAACAAAACGACTTTTGCCAAACTAAACATAAACCTAAAGTCACTATTCTAAACAAAATAAACATTCAAATTTTGAAAAACTACTCGTTTCTTTTATGCTTTTTGTTTTTTTAAGTTGTTTTGCAGAACAATTACAATCAAAATGTGTCATATTAAATCCATTTCAAATTATTGAATGTGAAACCTGTTCAGAGCAAAAAAGATTATTAGCAAAACAAAGAGAATACTAGTCTGAAAAAAACAAATAGATTCTTAGTGGTTCTACAAGGTAGAAAGATAGATTTGTTGCCCTAGAGAAAACAAAACTACAACTTTATTTTAAAACTTTTATTGAAGCACCAGTGGGAGCTTGGCGAATACTCAGCGGATGGTTGCGATCAGGCTGACTTTGGGGTTGTGGGAGGTCATGTTGTTGATATTCTTGACATACAACCAAACAAACTGGTACAGCAGGTTCAGGTCAGGGGATGGGGGGTGCAGTGAGAGAAAGGTACAAAGTCGCAGCACTCCTTCTGAAGCCAAGCCTGGGTCTCTTTGGACATGGGCCAGCATCGAGTAGAGAGCAGGAGTTGAACTTTGTGTCACTTTCAGACATGATAGAAGGCTCCTATCACCCTTGCACACAACTGGTCAACTAGTAGATGGTCTACAAAAAAAAAAAAAGCGGTTTTCATCAAATGGAAATGGAATCCTGTCGTCTTTTCTAGGGCAACAATTTTATCATTCCATTCTGAACAAAATTTAAAACAAAACAAAATTAGTTTTGCCAAATATAAACCTTAATAAAACAAAAAAAATGAGGTTTAAATTTGTAGAGGTACTCATTTCTTATTTAGTATTTGTTAAGAAGTATATCTTTGGGAAAAGTAAGTTGTAAACTATAATATTCAACCCATTTCTTTTATTATTGAAAGCTTACAGGAAAAACAAGGATTACATTATTTTTGTAATTACCTTCCTCAAAAATTTCCACCAGAACACTCAAATCCTATTTCTCAAGTTATATAGTAGTAAATCGGAAACTTCAGCTTTCTTTTTAAATCAATCAATGAATATCTTGGGTTAATCTACCATTTTTACTGTTTTTTCTCCCTAAACAAAGCAGTGTCAATTGGATGTAAAGAGCTACTACTGCAAGGATACTATGTAGGGAGTTGAGCAGTGAAATATCTGTTTACACTACACTTGAACTTCTACATATCAATACAGTTAAAAAAGCAGCAATCCAGGAGGGAATTCCAAAGTTTAGCAGTTCAGGGGAAGAAACTACTAGAATAGAAAGCTCTTGGGTATCTGGGAATCTCTGCTTATTGGGTTAGTTGGGAGTATTTACGTTGAGGGGGTACAAGTGCCTTGAGTTTGTCGGAGGACATTGCATTAAAATCATTGTAAAATATATACAAACTCAAAATTTCAGCAATGGAACAGAAGTTGGAGTGCAGGACCTATTAGGTTGGAGACTCATTTTTAGACCCTGTCTAAGAATGAGAGACGAGTGGCAGATGCACCAGCCCAGATGGGACAACAATACTTCATGCATGAGCAAATAGTGGCCTTGTTGAGATATAGGATACTCTCTAGTATGAGCAAGTTTCTTTCGGGCCAATGTCAGTACATGGGTCAGCTAGTACATAAAGCCGTATTAATATATATGAAAATAAAAACTAGTAAGACGTTAAGTTATTTAAACTGGCTTTAAAATCCTTAGCAAATCCTCATGTATTGAAAGTTTTGGGAGCTGTCTACATCCAATAATTTTATTAAATAAAACATCCTTACCACAAAAAAAAATTGAGTTTTATAACAATTTGATGATCAAAGGATACGATAATAATTAAATTTTGCTTTCAAAGACGTAGTTGGTAAGAAAATAAACAGCAGAGTTTGTTTTCGTTTTTTTGTTTTGTTTTAGTTTTAAAGCAAAACTAAGTAAAAATACTTCCTGGCAACAATGTATAGGTATACCTAGTTATATAATAAAATATGGTGAATGCCTATATATTTCCATTTGAATAACGATTCCTCATATTTTATTATTATTATTATTATTATTATTATTATTATTATTATTATTATTATTATTATTATTATAATATTCGTTAACTTCAGTGTTGTGATGTTTTACACTTTTTTTTTTTTTTTTTCACTCATGAATGGGCTTTTACACCAAAGCTAGTGAGCATAGTCAAAGAGCCAATTAGATACAAAGCATATGGCGTAGGATATTTGCTGTGTCAAGCAGAACTGACTTCTGGAGTATGGTGATGTTGTACTTGATTCCCAAGGAGTTCAACTGTTTCAAGATCATCTGGAATTGAGCCAAGTGCACCTATTGGCACGATGGAAGTTTTCTTATTCCACAACCTAGCAATCTCAACGCTTAGTTTCTGATAATTTTTTAGTTTCTCATCTTCTTGCCTGTTAAGTTGATGTCGTTTGGGCAAGCCACAGCAATAATTTGGTATTCATTGGGTTTTTTGTTCACAACTACAATGTTCAGTTTCCTGTGAGCTATCTCTCAGTCATACTGAACCATGGAATCCTAGATAATTTTAATGTTTTCATTTTCCACTACTGTACTGCTTCTGGATGATGTTGGAACCACTTGTCCGTCACTTGAATTCCAAACTTTTGGCACAACTCCAATACAGATTTGCACATACTTTTTCATTGCGATGTTTGTACTCTTTTTGAGCAAGTGTAGAACACGCACTAACAATTATTATTATTATTATTATTATTATTATTATTATTAAAAAAAAAAAAAAAAAATAATAATAATAATAAAGTTTAACTAATGTTTTCAGCACTATTGAAAGAAATGCTGGATCCCAACCTCCATCGTTCTTATTCAATATATTTTTAGGTGGCATATTATGGGCACAATGTCTTATTTGAAAATTATATTGCATTAAATTTAACTAATAGCCATTAGACACCAATTAAGCAAGATTCTCTGAATTTCATTTTTTTTCTTAGATTCTAAGCCTTAAATTTTAGGTATTTTCTAAAATGAAAAGTATGTAATGAATTTTTATCACAATTGAAAAAAGGATTCTAGACATAAGATTTAGTAGTAGATTTTAATCTTTGTAAAAAGGTATAGAAAAATAGTACAAAACTGTTCTATTTGAGGACTTAATTTAACCTGTCTTGGGATGTGTATTCTTGTAGTATTTTTTTGTGTGTGTGTGTGTGTAATATATAATGCAGCTTTCTTTTCTCTTAATTATAAAGTTTAGTTTAACATTGCACATTTCTACATTAATTGAAGAATCGATGTTGAATGTCATGATGTTCACCTTTATAAGATCCTCACGCCATGATCATGGTGATGGTGATGGTCATGGCTGTGGCATTCACCTTGGGTCAGTTATACAATTCTTTCCAACAAAGCTCTCACGGATTGAGATTAAGACATATTATTATAAATGTCTGACCTTAGCAAGCATAAATTATTGCAACCTTGTCTAATGTCTTTTTTACTTGGGGTATCAAGTAATTTGCCCATGAACATAGTTTACTTTAATGAAACAGCATTTACAAGAAAAATAGGTTTAACTTGTGCATAAGAAATATTCTAATGCATTCATTGTTTTGTTGTGAACAAAATCATTTTCTTTTTCTTCCTTTTCTTGAAAACTTTAAATGTAAATAAATTTGTAGAGAAAATTATTTTTCTTCATTCCAAATTGAATTTACATGATTGTCTCTACTACTATATACTGTGTTTATCAGTTTGTTCCCTATGAACTCAGAAACAAATTTCATATGAAGATACTTGATGTGTCTGGGAGTGTTCTTATGTTGGTTTTTTATCAGAATGTGTCAATAAGTATCGAATATCAATAATCAAACCAATCGGATTAAAGATGCTTTTGACCAAAGTTAACACTTTCATATAACCTAACATCACAAGAGCATTTGAGAAATTTTATCACTGCACAAGCAAAAAGGCCCAGCCTAAAAAATAAACAGTAGATTCTTTACAGTGCAATGTAGATTACAATGTATTGTGGACCAAGTTACTATGGGGAAGCATATGAAGCTTTCTTCCAGTACATTGGGGGGGGGAGTCCCTAACTAGAACAGAGAGTCAATCAATTTTATTAAAAAATGGCCGATTTCACTGAGTTTGATGACAAAAGCATGAGAGAGTGGAATATTTGTTGATCGTCATTCAATCCCAGATAACGTGCTAGTGAATATTTGTATACTTATGATGTATAGAATGCAACACAAGTCTGCTCATCACATCAAAAATGGTTAGTTGAATTCCCTGATCCAATGATGCCACAAAAAAAAGGGTATACTTACACAATTACCAAACATTTTTTCCTAAAAAATCAACCTGAATACTTATATATAATACTAGTTGCATATTCGACATAACTAGGCAACTAGTATCTTTACAATTATATAAATGCAACTTTGTGTGTGTGTGTGTGTGTGTGTGTGTGTGTGTGTGTGTGTGTGTGTGTGTGTGTGTGTGTGTGAAATGGCTGAACAGATTTTCTTTAAAATTTACATAACTTGAAGAAGTGTATAAGTCTGGAAGTGATCTTAGTTAAGTTTTGTCTCAGAATATTTCCAATAATCGATAATCGAAACTGCTATTTTAATTTATCATCAGTAAAGCCATTTTTTCCATGTTGTCGCTTAGCAACAATGATAGAACAACGGGCCGTGAAAATTCCACTCTAGGTAAGTTGATAGCATGTGGGGTTTTTTCATGACGTGGTTTGTAGATTCAAATTCCGCACATTTTTTTTTTCATTAACTGCAAAGAATTTTATAAGATTTAAAAATTTACATGTTTTTAGCAATGCAAAAGTAAATTATGTTTCTGTCTTTGAACTGATCCTAAAGAAATTGCAAAACAGTCAACACATATATTTAGCGAAAATGTGATTCAGAGGTTTCTTATATGTCGGTTTAACAAAACATAGGCCCTAACAACCAAGCACAAGTAGTATGCCCGGCAATATAAGATAAGGAATTTTTCGACACAGTTGACTAATTGTAGAACTATTTAGCGACAACCATATAAATTCTTACAACGAATAGTCAATATTGATCCTGTGGAGTTATTTGCCCTTTGTTATAAGAAAGGTGTAAACAAATGGCAAATAACTCCTTTCTTATAATATAAACGTTCAGGGAGCGAAGTAAAAAGAAAGAAATTAATCGCTAATAAAAAAAATAAATAAAAATTAACAATATTACGTTTATAAGCGATAAAAACGTGCATAAAATTGGCAAGGACCCGGTGGTCCCATGGTAAAACACCAGACTACTTATCGAGCCGTTGTAGGATCGATCCTTGTCAATAAAGTCTTGCTATACTGATGAAGAGTAAACTCTGAAACATGCATGTATATAGATGACTTACTTTTATGCACGTAGTAATTATTAATTAATAATTAATAATTAAATAAAATAAAAAAGTAAATACGTCCTAAAAATGTGGGCGAAGAAAAATGTAAACAAAGGGCCAGTAACTCCTTTCTTATAATATAAACGCTCAGGGAGTGAAATAAAAAGAAAGAAATTAATCGCTAATAAAAAAATAAATAAAAATTCAATCTCATATATATACTAGCAAAAGTACCCATCGTTGACTGGGTTCAAAAACAGCCTACAGAAAATGGACTCTGATTTATGAAAGTATGATAGGTTATGAAAAGGAATGGTTGTAAAGAGATAGCTTTGAATTTGGGGGTATCAAAACCAAAGCAAAATATGATGAAAGTAAAAATAAAATACATAAACCCCATAATTTATTATACCATACCTGTTCACACTGAAACGCTTATCACAATATTCTGTGGATCTATATTAAAAAACCTTGTTAAACTTTGTGACATATTTCCATTCTATGGAGGTCAGGCGCAAACGAACACCCCATAATTTTATTATACCATATTTCTTCAAACTGAAACATAATTATCAAAGTATACTTACGCAGATAGATATGAAAAGTCTTTATTAAAGTTTGTGCCTATTTCCATTCTATGGAGGCCAGGCGCGAACGCAGACCCCACAATTTTATTATACCATCCTTATTTAAGTTAAAACATACTTATCAAAGTATTGTTATGTACATCTATATCAAAAACACTTGTAAAAGTTTTTTTTTAATTTTTAAATTTTTTATTTCCATACTTTGTAGACCAGGCACGTATGCAGACCCCACAATTTTAATGAATCATCATTGTGCCAGATCAAACATACCTATTCCTGTGTCTCGATACATCTATCATTATATGTGATCAGTTTTCTATAATAGTCAACCATATAGGAGCCTATTCGTGACCAGACACACACACACAGATGTTCAGCTTTATATTATAGATATATAGATGTTATTTGTGTTTGTTCTTGCGATACATCTTGAATGAATTCAATTATTTACGAAAGTGCATTTTTACCTAAATGCGAGTTGGGAAAATTTTCCCTTTAACCAATTTGGTACCCCCACATGGGGATCGGCTTATATATATATATATATATATATATATATATATATATATATATATATATATATATATGAAAATTTTGAAAACTTTAAGTGTCAGGAAAATGATAAACTCATTTTTATGTGGTTTTTTGATATTTTTTCGCTAAAAATAGCCTCATCAGGGTAGTTAGTCAGTCCGTAGTTTTTTTTTTTTTTTTTTTTTTTCTGACTGATACTACCCTAATGAGGTAATTTTTAGCGAAATATTGGATTTACAACATCAAAAAAGGACATAAAAATGATTTTATCATTTTCCTGACACTTAAAGTTTTACTAAGAAAAAAAAAAAAAAAAGAAAATATTGGAATTACCAAAGATACAGATCAAAATAAGCATAAAAAAGACATCAAAGCAAACCCCAAGCAAAGTTGGGTAATTCTGCTAGTTGTATATAAGATTAGATTGTTAGTTAATGATTGACTGAGAGATCAGTGTTCAATCATTAGTTAAATGATACCAAAGATACCAAAAAATGATACTTAATAATTTCTTGAATGTGTAAACACTCAACATTATAAAGTAGAGAAGCAATCCAGAGAAAGGAATGTCTCCCCTACATCTTAATGTAGTAGCTAAGGAAAAGGAAGCATTTCAGTCACCCTTGACTATGATTTATTTTCATTTTCTTTTTGTAGTTGAGTCTGCCTTTGGAAACAAATTCATAATGCTTGACACCTTTCAATAAATACACTTAATCAAATTACAAAATGCTTCAAAGCAGGCAAAAACATAATAGATGCATGTAAAAATAAATTACGCAACTGAAGTTATGGGATTAGAAAATTTTTCATTTTATTAAGTTCCCATAAGGTGACTATTAAATAGTGACAATTACTTAGTTTTTTTTTTATTCAATATAATTTTCTAATTACTTAAATCTTAAAATCAGATATAAAAGAATTATGAACGTTTGTTTGCTATAGGAATGCAAATGTTTACGGTTAGAAAATAAAAATACTCAATATATATATATATATATATATATATATATATATATATATATATATATAACTTGAAGATGTAAAGTTTGAAAAAGTATACAATATTTGGAAGAATATAATCAAAATTTGATTAACCCATTTATGCATTACAGTGATCTAGTTAAGCATGGTCTTAATCAGCATCAGGCACCAAGCTAAATACGTTAGGCTATATTTTTGTATCATAATTAATAGTTTCAAATCAAGTAAAGTTCAGTTTAGTTATGACTTGACAGACTTTCAATAAAATATATGGCAAAAAGAAAAAGCAGTGAATAAACCAAGTTTGGAATATTTCATTTTCCATAAATTTTCTCATTGCTCGGTGAATAACTTCGATATAAACAAGGATTTATGCAGTTGTTTTATGCTTTCTTATTCAAAATTACTTTTTATCCTCTGCTGTGATACTCAAACGCAAAACAATTATTTAGACATGTCTTGAGTAAATTTGAAAAATAACCATAGGGGTCATGCTTAAATGGCCAGATGAGTTGATTGCAGTTGAAGGAATGACATGGATATTTGCAACACAAGTAATTGTTAGTGGCACAATAGTTTTCGTCATGATCATAGATTATTTTGTTAGATTTTGTTTTTTACAAACACACATTAGATTTTATGAAAAAGTATATCTATTGTGCAAAAATCACTGTCATGTCTCCTTATAAAGATTTAAAAAAATATATGCTGCTATTAAGTCTTATGTCTAAAGCCTTATTCCAATTTTGATCAAAACATGAGTTTAATTTTAGAAAATATCTAAAATCTCAAGTTGTTTTATGAATTGAAATCCAGAGAATCTTACTTAATTGCTGTCTTCTAGATTATGGATAGAATTTAATGTAAATTTGAAATATTTGAATTTTCATTTGTAAGGTTGTGCTTATATTATGCCTTTAAAACCCCTTTAAAATACCTAAAAGAAACTGAAATTCTGAGTATACGAGGGTAAATCAAAAAGTTCTGAGACAAATTGAAGAAAAACTTTATTTATGGAAGTTGAAAACTTTATTTTTCTACATACGATCCGCCTAACTCAATACACTTCTGTAAGCGATGTTTCGATCGATAAATTCCTTCTTCATAAAATTCTGGAATTTGTCTAGTGAACCAGGTCACAACCTCTTTCTTTGCTCCATTTATGGATTAAAATCTTATTCCTTTCAAATGTTCCTTCAGTTTTGGAAATAGGAAGAAATCACTAGGCGCTAAATCAGGACTATAGGGAGGGTGTGAAAAGATTTCCCAGCGAAACTTGCGTAAAATTGTTCTTACAGTCTTGGTCGTGTGTGCTGGAGCGTTGTCATGATGGAACAGAATTTGACGATGGAGCTTTCCTCGTCGTTTCTTAGCCAATGAAGTCTTCAACTTTCTCAAAACTCCTTTGTAATAGCTTACGGTGATAGTTTTCTGTCCTTCAAGAAAATCTAATAAAACAATTCCATCTTTATCCCAAAAAACAGTTGCAATTATTTTTTGAGCTGACCTTTCTGCTTTGAACTTGATAGGGCCTGCTGATCCTCTTGGTAACCATTGTTTAGACTGAACTTTGCTTTCAGGATCGTACAGGTAAATCCATGTTTCATCACCGGTTATGACCCATTCAAAAAAGTTTGCCTCATTTGCTTCAATTCTAGTCAGAAGGGCCAATGAAAGATCTGATCTCAGATTCAACTGATTCTGCTGCAACGCTTTAGGCACCCAACGAGCAGAAAGCTTACTTAGACCAAGATGTTCTTTCAGAATTGAAAAGGTTGACCCAAATGAAATGTCAAGCTCCTTAGCAATCTCATTCACTGTTATTCTCCGATCTTCTTCAACAAGATTCCTGACAAGCTCGATGTTTTGAGCATTTTTTGATGTTGAAGGCCTACCTTCTCTTTGGTCATCTTGAAGATCATTCCTACCATCCTTGAATTGTCTGATCTAACGATAAACAACAGCTCTAGAAGGTGACGAGTCTCCATAAACATTTTGTAGAGCTTTAATGATTTCCGTCGGTTTCCATTCCAGTTTTGTTAGAAATTTAATGTTTGCACGAACTTCAAATTGGTTCATTTTGGACTGTCAAAAAGTTAATATTATAAAATATTATCTGAAAAGAAAAGAATAAAAGATTTAGAATGCTGTAACTTGTCAAATTTGTTGTTAAGTAATCAGTAGTGCAATTAAACCTTGTTTTGTTGCTCTATTTTCATTTACATTGAATTTATATCACTTGTCTTAAAATTTTTTGATTTACCCTCGTATTTATTAATTGATATTAATAGCTATTCTTAAAATTTCACAAAAAATCTGATATATCTGAATTTTTACAAAGTGATTCTACTTTGCATAAAAACTGAATTAAACTAAATATAGTTCACATTATACCCACCCTTATATCTAGCACCTGTTTCAAAGTTCATAATGAATAGTCAATTAGTTTAGGAGTGAATCCTATACATAGAAATATCGATGTAAACATACATAACTTTATCTAAATAGAGAACGTTTATTTACATAATGAAGCAAAGAACTAATTTTCATTATGCATCCAAATTGTTTGGCTCATTTTTTGCTGTGGATTTTTTTTTGTGATATTGACACTTCAGGCTGGCGGATGGAGGGGGGATTGGTTTTTGTAGATGTTTGAATTTGTTTCCTCAGGAATGGTTGACTTGCAGAACGAATTTGTTCTTGACGTGCAAAACTGTTTTGGCTTAACCACATCCTTAAAAACAGATCTCATGACTTATTTCATCTTTTTGTTTTTTGTTTTTAAGCGTATGTGTTTGCGTTTACAGTATTGGTTAATAAATATCTAGGAAAGATGTGTTAATACTATAAATGTTTTCATCACATATTTGGATTATATTTTAATGAAAAGCAAAACTATAGAGCAACATAGAAAACACGTTTTTCAGGTATTTGAAAGGATAAATGAGTAAGGCTTCATTACTTAAAGACACTAAATGTGAATTTTTCCTCGACAAAATAAAATACTTAGAGTTGATAATAGACAAAAATGGTAGACGGTCTGATCCAGAAAGGTCCATAGCAATAAAAAATATGCCTGAGCCACACAATATAACAACACGGCAAAGTTTTTTAAGCGTAGAAAACTACCAATCCTTCATTCCCAATATGCACACACTGTACACACCTTGAAACAAACCACTTAGGAAGAACAAGGTTAGGAACTGGACCACTGAAATGCAAGATGGCATTCTAAAAGCTGAAAGAGGTGCTCACGTTGGAACTATTCCTGACTCACTACAACCCAAATTATTGTTGCAAGTGATGCGAACACATATGGAATCGGTGCATGTATCCTGCATAAAATGCTGAACGGATCTACAAAATCTATAACACATGCGTGGAGAACCCTACTATCTGCAGAAAGGAATTATTCCCAGATAAAGAAAGAATCCTTAAGCATCATTTTTGCGGTAATAAAATTCCACAGATACCTGCATGGATGACACTTCAAACTACAGACGGATCACAAGCCGCTAATCTCTATCTTTGGCTCAAAGAAAAGGTTGGCTACACATATGGCAAACAGGCTCCAAAGATGAGGAACAATCCTTATGAATTACGACTTTGATATAGAGTTCCTTCTGTCAAAGAAGTTAGGACATGCAGACGGCCTATACCAAAGACTGGTGAACCACTAGAAGACTGTAATCACAGGAGATGTGCACTAGCTGCTAAAGCTCCACCAATTCAATTTAGCTTATCGCCCAAAGCGGACTAGTCATGGTCACGGATACACGAGGACTACTGGATGGACAGTACTACCTCATAGTAGTGGACAGTTTCTCCAAGTGGTCAGAGGTCTTTAGGTGTAAACGGCCAACTACTGACTTCACTATAAAACTCTTCATGAGTTATTTACATGGTTCGAAGTGGTTGATTGCTTATGTCAGATAATAGCACTCAGTTTATCTGGGGACTTCAAAGAGTTCATGGAGGATTTCCAAGTGGACCACATCACAACTCCGACAGACCAACCCAGGTCAAACAGACTGGCTGAAAGATTTGTGGACACCTTGAAGAGGGCTTTGAAGAAGACAAAGGATGCTCTATTAGAAAAGGCTTTGCAACAATTTCTTCAGGTGTACCGCATAACGTCTAACGAGAATACACTGTTCCAGATGTCTCCAGAGGAAGTGATGCTCACCAGAAAAATATGGCTAGTCTTTGACAAATTATTGTCAAAATAGGTAAAACCCGCAAAGACAATTGTTCCCACAAAGAAATACTTGCCGGAAGAAAAAATATTCTTTCAGATGTACAAAAATAATAATACTGATAATAAGACTTTCTGGGAACAGGGAACGATCAAGAACAGGATCAGTTGTATCGTCTACATGGTGGAAGGACCACATGTCATACATAAGAAACACTTGAACCAGATACGCAAATACACTTCAGACAAGTCAAGTGAAACTTCGCAATGTTGGACATACTGTATGGCACACTTGCCTGGAACCCCCTCAAACAAGTACTGAAATACATCGTTCTGGCAGAAAAAGGAAACTGACGGACCCCTTGGAGGTCAATCCAAGAAAGAAAAATTATAGGGATATTTCGGGAAAATAAATCTTTGGAGGGGTGTGTTCTGAGGTAGTTATAACACCCCCATATTCATGGACACTATGGATTTATCTGGTTTATATAATGTCAGACATTTCTACCTTCAAGCAGAAAGTACAGTATTTTAAAAGGATTGATGTATCATAATAAAGCCACATGATTAAACGCACCAAACCAAACCTTCTCAGTAATACTCAACTAACCTTATGTGATTGGAAAATCATAGCTATACTTACTTCCAAATGCATCCAAGTCATATCTAATTTTTATACTAATATGAATGATGGTTTGTATGTCTGCTAACTACTTTTAATAGATTAAACTGAGAAATTTGAAATTTGCTAGAAGTCAAACCGTACCTATGAAGCTTGCCATAAGATTATATATCTATCTTCTCTTTTCTAATATATAAAGTTATCTTGTCAGATTTTCTGAATTTGTTATCGGTAGCAATTAATCTGATAAAATAATATTTGATTCTGTTTAGCCAGTTTTTCCTCACTTGGATCATGTTTTTTTTTTTCTGCAAATCATATTTCTTTTTAATACCATGTTGTCTAGTTTGGCAATTTATTAGCTTTTTCATAGACTACATCAGCTTTATAAGCACAGCCTATTCCACAGGCTCCATTTTGTAAGGCAAAAAGATCAGCCACTAATAGAATAAAGCCACAAGTAGTAGTAATAGGAGGAGGAGGATGTATTTAGTACACATTAATCCATAATGTTGTCAAATAAATTTAATCTGATTGATTAAATTTAACTACTGAAGAGAAACACCCCCTCCTAAAAAAAAAAAAAAGTCTGAAGTCTATTTACAATTCTAGAAATGTCTTTAGTTCTCAAGAGTAAACAAAAAAGTTTAAAATATTGTATAAGATTACAGAGGGGAGTAGGAGAAATAAAAACAAATAAAAACACTTTGAGAGTGTATATATCAAAACAATCATACAAACAATCCAGGTAGACTTGATGAATCAATTTTTGTAGTTGAGAAGTCTACACAGACTCTGATATCCTTAGATTTTTTCTTTACATACATGGTGGGGGCGGTTCACTCGCTGTAGTCAACTGTGGTAAAAATTCCTGTTTTGACAAGTCTGTCCAGTTCTTCATTGATCTTTTGCATAGAAGCAAACGGTACGCTCCATTTCTTTTTGAAAACTGAGGTGACATTATCTTGTAATTTGAAATTCACCTCCATTTGTGTACAGCAGCCTAGTTTATCCGAAAAAACATTAGATGATGGCTCTTTCAGATTTTTCTTTAATTTTTCAGCCTTTTATCCACTTTTTGACAAAAATCGCTAATGGACAAGTCCCAAAGTTCAAATTTTTGGATTCAGTCTGTACCAAAAAGGTTATTAGTGTTTCTTAACACAAACATCTTTAGTTTCAGTGTCCCTCCCTTCAACGTTACGTTAGTGGTAACCTCACCTTTGAATCTTATTCTTTTTCCAGTTAGTGAACAAGCGACTTTCTCGGTTCTCATCATCCTCGGTTTTCCAATTTTGCACCAAGTATGGTTGTTTATAATAGAAAAATCCAAACCACTGTCAATGTCACTGTTGTTCCCGATTTTTACTGTAACATACTTCTGTACATTTTTGCCCTCTGCTTGAATTCTCGCTTTTACATAGCTACTGCAAGGTCCTTTTGGTCTGCATTGTGAGGCTTTGTGTCCATTGCGTCTGCAGAGATCACATTTCTGGAACGAGTATGAACAATCGTTCTGCCAGTGGAGTTCCCCACATCTTTTCATGGATAACAAGGCAAATTTGGCTTCTTTTGAGGTTTTTCCGGAAAGTTATGTTTGGAGAGATTTTTTGTTGCTTTGTACCTTTCTAATGTGTGCTAACACTTGCCTCTTCTATATTTTTGGAGTCTTGCTTCTTCGAGATGATTATTTGGAATTCCTCTGCCATTTGTTGAACGGTCATATTTGGTTCCTTTTCCAATCTGTTTAGTGCCTGGCGTCTGAGTTCAGCATCTTTGGTCAGCACTAAGCCTTGAATGAAAATCAGGATCTTAAAGTTGTCGACTGTCAATGAGGCAAGTCCGAAGTCATCATAGTATCTATTTATGACTGAAGCAAATGAGGTGAAATCTTAGCCTTCTTTGGTACCTACATAGAATAAACTCCATATTTCATGTAAACCCTTTCCATAGCTATAACCCTTTAATACATAAACAAGCATCTTCCTTCAATTAACATACCATAGATTCTCCCAGAAAGTTTAATCACACATCTTGTCCACATATATTAAACCGACTATAATAGATAAGCCATATACCTATCTGCATTATATAATAAAATCTATACTCCTCCTATATAACAAAGATCAATTTAGCTCCCCAAACAACCTCAGTATTTTATTTCGCTCCTAATGTAACTATCGCTAGACGTCACATCCCTATTATGTTACCTCGCATCTTCTCTCCTCTTCTGATGAGAAGCATTAGGCTTCAAAATACCATGGTATAAAGAGTTCTCACTTATACCCTAATTGATGTATCACTGTTATTGAATAAATCAATAAATCTATATATATTACTATATAGTTTTAAATCGTCATTTTCTTTCTTTATTGATATATATATATGGCGGGGGGGGGGCTTTGGTTTTAGTTTATGATATAACAATAATTTAATTGTAATGAAATTAATGTAGAAAAAGACGAAAGATACTCATTGACTTATTTGTGATTGTATTATTGTTTGGTGGAGGTGGTGGCTTTGTTTACCTGAACCACAACTCCGATTAATTTGTATATAGAACAATGTTTTAATGTCACAGTTATTATGATAAACAACCCAAGTATCTGAATATACTAGCTGACTTTGCTGACTCCTTTTTGCTTTGCAAAGTTCGCTATTTGTAACTGCTTGAAAGAATGAACATGAATTTGCCTTCATTTGCAATTTAGAAATAGATCACAACTTGTTGAAAATCAAGCTGATCTTGATGAAAGGAACATTTTGAACATTAATAGAAAATATTTGTCTGGGAATATTGTAAAACAAAAATATTTGTTAAATTAAAATCAAAACAGTTATTAAATTAATAAACAATAACAAATGATATTTAATAAATAAATTGTCTTTTCTAAAATCAATGCAAATTAGTTAACTTTATCACTGATATCACATATACATTAGAAGTCTATAGAAAAGATGTTGCATATATTGTGTAAAGTTGAAGTTACTTGAAATACAGTGTTTTTACTTTACTGTTAGTACAAGAAATGGACCCGCTTTCCCATTCGTTCATTTAGATATATACATACTAATAAAAAAAATATATATGCAATATATTTTATAAGTAAATTAATTGTAAAATACATTTTTTAGATGAACAAAGGTAGTTTTCAGTGATGCACTGTTTTCATTGCTGATTTGAGATTCCACAGGCAGCAACTCTAACCTAACTGCAGACACCACAGATCACTTCCTTGAAATGATTTAACGATGCACATCGATATTATTAAAAAAAAGAAAGAGATTTTGACAATCTTTGACCTTTCTTTTAAAGACATGCCAGCGGGTATCAACTAATGAATTTTTGGCATGAAATACTATTTTATATGTAATGAAAATAAGAAATAGTCGACTGTTTTGAAATATGTCAAAAGACATAAAAAAAACAAAAAAACAGAAGGTAGCAACTCAAGATTGTCAACTTAAAAACACCTGAGTTAAATTAACTATAATTAAATCCAGTGAAGGCAGGGTGTACTTGAAATGGATTGATATGGATATAACCATTAAAAAGTAACCATGAATAAAATAAAGAAATAGAAACATATGAACATAATTATAATAATAAAATATGATAAATAGCTACACAAATGCAATCCTGTTTTAATCATAGATCTCAGTCATCTTGTAGCCATTCACCACATTTTATTATTATAAAGTTCTACTAATGTATTAAGCACTATTGAAATACTCCAAAAAAAATGACTCTACAAATATTTTAATATATTATTTTGGATTTTGATATCTCAATAAATGTGGAAGTTTTTTTCCCCCCATTTATGTAAACTATTTATATCAAAACAATTAGACATATTTAATTCAATTATACAAAATGTTTTCAAAAATCCAGCATATATTGATCCGAAAACTCTCAAAACACAGTTATGGTGATGCTTTGTTTGCATACTTATTTTATAAACAGTTTCTAATAAATTGCTATTCTCTATGATTCATTACTAATTTTTTCTTAGCTTCTTATATATATATATATATATATATATATATATATTAGGCACCGCCAAAAATGGCCGCAAAATCAAGTTGTTGTTTTTTAAAACGAAATTACATTTATTAAAATCCATTATTTCTGAGTAACTTTTTTTTTCCAGAAAGATAAAACCCTGAATTTTATCATATAGAAAACAGAATAATGTAAAACTTTTTCTACTATTTTTAATTCAATTTTAAATGTTAAATTTTCCCAAAAAGTTAACAATTGACATTTTTTGTCTTGCACAAAAAACGTACTTAAATATTTAAAAAAAAAGGGTTTTTGAAATAATTAATTAATTTATTTATTGTCTAACTAAGATTTAGGATGATTTTCTAAGAGAATATGCAAAAATATTATAATATAAGTACCTGAATTTCAAATAATTCCACTTATTCATATAGGTAACCAGATATTTCGCGTTGACGTAGAGTTCAGATCGACTCTGTTTACGTTTTCGTTTGATAAAAAGCAAACTATGGAAGACCAAACAGGCCAAAAAAAACTTATTTTTCAGTGACGAAAATTTCAATGTATTATTAAGCTGAGGCTGGCCAGTACCAGATGGGTGACCATTTGTATGCGTTTGGTTTTTAATGTGTATGTGTGTGGGGGCCAGGCTCCCCAAAATGGGGGGGGGGCAATTTAAAGCAGAATAAAAAAAAATTATTTCAGCGCGTTTGGTCCACCATAGTCGAAAGGCGGCAAACGTTTTCAAACGGGATCGAAAAAATGATGCTATTTTTAACACAAAGGGCACAATATTTATCGAATTTTTTTTTTTGGTATCGGTTATTCAAAGCATGCCCTGTTTAATAATGGTCATGCATTATTCGGCTCGCTAAAAAAAAATTGTTAATTTATTTATCAAAAATTTTAAAATAGTTTTTTTCGTATAAATATTAAAAAAAATTTTTTTTTGTTTTGCTTAACTTAAATTAATTATTTTACTTAACATATTCAACGAATTTCACACTTCAAAACTCAAAAGCGGGATAATTAAACACAATCGAAGTTCTGATATTCAGACGTCAAAATAAGGTATGCAAACAATTTTTTTTTTTTTTTTTTTTTGAATCTATAATTCTGTCCCTTACAACAACACAATATGTTGATTTCAGTTTCAGATGATTATTTTTAAGCATATTTGTTCCCACTTCAAAACAAGGGGGGGTTGTAAGCAAAAAAATATATATATATAAATATCGTTTATGAAAAATAAGTACACTGTTATAAAGTTCATTCTTCTCCTAATAATCGCTGAAAATTTCGTATTGATCGGATAATTACCTGATTTTTGGTAGATTTTTAAAAAGACGGTCCATCAAAAAGTACTGACCTGCCCCCCCCCAGTTTTGGCGGTGCCTAATATATATATATATATATATATATATATATATATATAAAACTTATTTGTATTCACAATAGAAATAACCTGTAAAAAGGATTAGAGAGAAAGAAATCTATAATTTTCAAGGTTTTATTGAAATTTTTATTTAAGTTTCCACATGTCCTCCGTCATTAGCAACAACGAAAACATTTGCCAACTGATTTACAATAATGCCTGAAATCACATTAGCTTAGCTTTCAAAAATTTTCTAAGGAACTAGGTTGGGTTGCACACACAATTCTTGCCATAAAAAAACACAAAAAAAAAAACTAATGTAGTCAAATCTGGTGAATGCAGAAGGCAATAAAATTGTTCACCTTTTTCGATTCAACTGTTAGGAAATTTCTCATTTAGAAAGTTTTTTGTTTTTACTTATATAAAAATTGTTGCAAATTTTGTCATGAATAATTATTTAATAGCTATGCATAAAACTAGGTACATGAAACATAATATTTTTTTAAAGATTATTTCTATCGCAAATACAAATAAAGTTATAAGTTTTTTAATGTGTACATAGACTTTATGGACACCCTGTATATGCAATAGTTTTGTTGGTATTATTATTATTATTATTATTATTATTATTATTATTATTTGTAATAATAATAATAATTATTAAATGGAAAAGTTTTTACATGCTAAATATTAACTTCTGGTTAGATTATTTTGAAATTCAAATAAAAACTTAAAATTAAGTTTAAACACAATACTTGCAAACAATTTACATATTACTTTAGAATAATTTCTTTAAAAAATAATTAACTCTACGTTGAACACAATGAATGGCAAAGTTTTTCTTTTCATAATTAAATACATTTATTTTTTTAAGTGAATTTGTTGTTAATGATGATGACGATAACAACCATTACATTTAACATGAAAAAGAAAAAAACATCTCTTTCTAAATTACAAAAAAATTATACTTTTGAAAAATCTTCATTAAATTTGTTTTTATTGGACTAAATGATATTCTGTTTTTTTGTTTTGTTTTGTTTTTTTCATTTTGTTCATTTATTCATTTCATTACATAAACAATTTTTAATGGGGAATTCATTTTCATTTTTATGCTTGTATAAGCATAAAAATGAAAATGAATTCCCCATTAAAATTTGTTTATGTAATGAAATCAAATCTCAACTTTGATTCTCGAAAAGACCATATAAAATAACTTTTTTTTTTTTTACTTCATACAATGTGACTGTTCATATACAGTAAATTTCCTCAACATTGGAATATATCAAATAACACCATAAAAATCATCTTTTTGTTTTCACCAAAGTACCAAAATGTGAAATGAAAATTGTTTGTTTTTCTGTAAAGAAACTAAGTTAATTGCTGCCCCTAGAGGGAAGGTAGTTTTTCTTATATTTTTTCTTTTATTTTTATTCAGTTTTGCTGGCATATAATGTCATTATTTTTGCGACAAGCTTTGATTAAACAGACATTTATATATTTGAAGGCTTTGTTTCCATTTTCAAATAAATGTTAATTATATTTTCTGATATTTTGAAATGAAATATCTGATAAATTTGTACAAGTACACCTCAAATTAAAAGTGACATTCTACTTTGTTTTTACTTGCAAACTGAAAAAGTTGGCCGTAAATAAAGTCAAATCATTTTTAATGGCAAATTGATTTCATGTATAAATTTCATGTAAAATGATTGCTGACTTTCAGTCTAACAGTTTCTAACTGGATAGCATTTTAAGAACATCTAACCAATTTTTTTCAACTAAGGGAGATAAATAGTGTGTTTAATTTATTTTTTCAATAAAAAATAATGACACCCCACACATATACACAAAACTGATTTCCAAGAAATTAAGAAAATGACCAATAAAAATTGGATCCATCTTCTTATAAAATGATATCTCATCAGAAAGTGGATGATCATTTTACATTAACTTTATATACTAACCTGATTGCTTATTCTAAAATCTAGAAGCTATTTCTTTTTTGTTTTATTTATTTTTACTGGCAAATTTCTCAAGCGTTTTGCAAAAAAAAAAAAAATAAAAAAAATAGAATCCCGTTTTTATTTTTGAATGAACTAGCATAGTGTTGGTTTAGTGTACATTTTAAAACCACTCCCATAATATTATTTAATATTTTAAGATAAAGTCTCCTTATCAAGTAGAATTTTGGAAAGTTATAGTTTTTTGTCTTTTCTTTGATATCTTTGAAAAGGCCTTCAAACATTAATCTTATTCATTTGATGCTTCTAGCAAACCATTATCTTTTATTATTTCTGTTTATTGGAAGTTGGGTCCAGCCTACAAGGAGGTAATTTAAAAAGAAAAATGTGGAAGTAGAACTTATATAATAAAATTATACATTGTTTATTTTGTACAGTTAAAATCGCTATTAAAGGGTTATAAAATGATTCAATTTTTGCAAATTTTGTAGAAGCTATTTATCATTAATTTTAATCATATAATCAGGAGTAAAAATTATTTCGTAAAGTGTACACATTCAAGGACCCCTATTTAATAAAAAGAAAGCTATCCTCTTATAAGAATGTACATGATTAGTGGAGGGGGGATTAAAAAATGAGGTGTCAGTTGTGTTTAAATAACAGGAAATGATCAAATGGAAATGTATACTTGAATCTGATTCACCTTTTTTGGGGTGGGGGGAATCTTTTATTCATGTTAGTATGTTTTAAATTCTCTCAAAACCAATAGTTTTAGAAATTGTTCTTAAATCACCTTTCATTTTCATTTATTCTCTAAACTTAGTTTATTGATGAATGAAGAGTGAGTCATTTTCTTTTGATCCAGCACAACTTGCTGGTTCCCCAACAATATTCAAATCATAAAACGTTCAAGTAAGTTTTCTATGACAACCGAAGTGGTATTTAAGAATTCCAGCTTTAGATTTCTTAAGAGGGACGTTAACTTTTTACAGTTTATCTAAGGGCTCAAACACACACACACTTATTTTTAGCAGATCCTTGAAGTCCTATTTCTCTATTTTACTACTTTTTATTACAATATTAGAGATGTGTATCTGTCTCTGTCTGCTAACTTCGTTTAGGCTATTTATCATAGGATTTTTTTTTTTTTGTAGATATGATCATCTACCCATGCACAGTGTCCTAATTAGAGTCATGAGCTTGTGACTAATACTTCTTGAATAGCACCTGCTCACCATTAAATATATGTATATGAAAAAAAAAACTAAACCATTATACCCATTCTCATAAGATATTTCAACAAGCTGTGTGTGTGTGTGTGTGTGTGTGTGTGTGTGTGTGTGTGTGTGTGTGTGTGTGTGTGTGTGTGTGTGTGTGTGTGTAAGATAAACTGGTTCAATGCAATCACAGTAACTCGTGTCGAGATTAATAGTTTGTCATTATCACTTGAAAATGTTGTCAGAAACATCTGGAAGAGTACCTTGTAGAAATCACCAGGACCATATCTCACCCCAACAGAAATCGCCAATGTAGCCGCTGGTCTAACAAGTTTGTGAGGCAAACCTCATCTGCCATCGTTGTAAAGAATGTAACATATGCAGTTAAAGTTATAATGACAGATGGTTGCTTCGGCCACTTTAAAATATTTTTTGCTGTAAAGTATATTAATAATAATGAGAAATGTTTTACACGTGTACTTATTTTTGACATAATCTCTCCCCCCCCCCCAACAAAAAGAGGGTGGATCTGTAAATTCACCCTTGTCCATTCATCCATTCATCTGTCCGCACTTTTCTCAATAACTACGCTTTGGAATTTTTGGAAATTTAGCACAAACATTAAACATGATATGTGTAAAAAAGTAACAGAACAGATTTTCCAGGAAAACTTTGGTTGCCCCTTTTCGGGTTAAAATTGACACTGTTTTGCTTATTAAAAAAAATTGATGCCTTAGATTTTTATAAAACTTTCTGAAAAGTTGTAACTAACTGATTTCTATAGAATTTTGTTTGTCTATATGTCGCGATAACTCTTGGGTGTGCCCCAGAGCCTCTTTTAGGGCAAATAAAAACACTCCATTTTGGGGACTATTTTACCATATTTATTCAATATTTTCTGTGTATGTCTATTTTAGTAGTTTTGCATCGTGCTGAACTCAAATTTAAATATGTTAAGACTTAAAACTGCACCGTTTGTTCATTTTCACCCGGGTTTGACGTCCCCTGGAGACTTTGGGGGCTAAATGGGGGTCAGCAAATGCTGAACTTAGTCATTTTTTTATGCGTTGTTCACTGTGCACTCATGGGGGACTATGCATGCTTTACTAGTTTTTAAAATTCACTTGACCTAATGCATAATTTGATCATAAACAAATAATTGCTTCTTTCTGTTAAGAAATTTACACATGGCACATAATCCTTAGATGTACATTTGTGCTTGTATGTAAAGTGGTGTTTTATATTTGTGCTTGCATGTAAAGTGGTGTTTTATATTTGTGCTTGCATGTAAAGTGGTGTTTTATATTTGTGCTTGCATGTAAAGTGGTGTTTTATATTTGTGCTTGCATGTAAAGTGGTGTTTTATATTTGTGTTTGCATGTAAAGTGGTGTTTTATATTTGTGTTTGCATGTAAAGTGGTGTTTTATATTTGTGTTTGCATGTAAAGTGGTGTTTTATATTTGTGTTTGCATGTAAAGTGGTGTTTTATATTTGTGCTTGTATGAGAAGGGGTGCTTTGTATTTGTGTTCGCATGTGAAGTTTTATTGAAATATAGGTTTTACTTTATATTTCACTCAGAAAAAAAATTAAATAATTGATTCACTTACTGTGTATTTGTTTACTACTATGAAAGTGATACAGTAATGCTATATCTGTTGATAAAAATGTAGAGGAAGAAATCACTTACTTCGAAAAAAAAAAAGTGATTGTGTCCTATGCATTCTTTACCCCCACCCCCTCCACGAATAAATTTTAGATATTAACCACTAAGTATTAGTTGAATTATAACTATTTTTTTATATTGCATAACTGTAGGAACAAAGTGTAGTATCTGATTTTTAATGGAAATCGCTCCAGACAAGGCACAAAGTCACTTGATGTAAGGAGCTAAAAAAAAATATTACTTCAAAGTCAAAAATTGCCAATGATAAATGGAATAAATTCTGACCCAGAAAACAACAATTCTTCTCTCTTTGTTAGAAATATCATTCCTGGAATGTGAGGACTATAGGATAAAATAAGGGAAGCAAGAGTTACGCAGCTGCTGAAAGAAAACCCAAGCTCCACTTTCTACATTCCTGAAATATTATCTGTATGATACTACACTTGATCTTTTCTGTCGCCAGTCATTGAAGACAAAATCGTTCTAGAATAGAGATAAACAATTTTTATTTTTACTACAACCCAAGCTTCTCCTTTTTGGGAAGTTGGATTTTCTCTACATTAAAACCCCATCTTGTGTCTAACTCTGTCCTCATGGGGAGTCAAGTAAATGTGTCATGACTAACTGAAAATTTTATCTTGAAATTTTTTACCAATAACAGTGTGATCTATTGGTTTATGGGAGAGTGTCAGTTACGATTAAAAATTTGGAGATTTTACTCCTGTTTTGTCTTTATTGACATTGGTATTTTTATTTATTTTTTTTAAATCCCTATTTTAATAATCCTGATTTTTGCTTTTCGCAATATGAACTTCTTTACTTTGTTCATCTTATTAACAGCGTTAAATTTGATTGGATTTGGCTGAAATTTTACAGGCTATATAAGCATAGAAGATCATCTCTACTGGACTTTGATTTATATTTTTACGACCATAGGAAACAAAGTTATGACCGAGCAAAGTTGCCAAAGAATATTTAAAAATTGATAAATCGGCATATATCATCAATTTTCATGTAGATAATAGTTTCAGAATTATTTTCATATATATGTAAATATTTGATAATTATTGTGTGGAAATTTCTTTAAAATGTTATCTTTTATAGAAATCAAATCCGCTTACATATGCTCAGTCCATCAAATCCAAAGTAGCTGAGCAGCGGCTTGGTTCCCACCTAATTTGGCAAATAGCAAACATGATCCTGAACAGATGCGTGCGTTCTATCCCAACCATCATCAATGGACCTGAGGTCATCTCATCAGCATCAGACAAGGCTAAACTATATGCCAAGAACTTTGCAGCTAACTCTACCCTCTGCGACTGGAAATGTTTTCTCAATAATTAAATCATTTCTCCCTGATAGGTTCATAAGAGTAGTGGTTGATGGGCAGCAATCAGAGGCCCACAGTATTAATGCTGGAGTCCCCCAGGGGTCCATCCTAGGTCCAACTCTCTTCCTGATCTACATCTATGATCTCCCAAAACACATACTTAAATCATTCGTTGACATCTATGCTGATGCTGATGACACGACCATCTACGGCAACACATCAAAGGCCGTAAATGACAGTTCTCTCTGATTCCCTCTCCTCTGATCTTGAGCGCGTGGTTCAGTGGGGAAAGAGATGGCTGGTTACTTTTAATGCATCTAAAACCAAGCTCCTAACTTTACATCATCAACGCTCTGTTGCTCATCTAGCATCAATTGAAATGGATGGCTCTCGTCTTGGAGAGGCTTCATGTTTTGACAAGCTCCTGGGTTTGACCTTTACTCCTTATCTGAAATGGAACACGTATATCAAGTCTGTTGCCCGAGCCGCTGGGAAAATAGTAGGATCCTTCTACCGCTCCAGAAGATATCTCACAACTGATGCAATTCTCTATCTCAATAAAAGCCAAGTACGTCCAAAGATGGAGTACTGCTGCCACATCTGGGCTGGAGCTTCTAAAAACAGCCTATCCTGCCTTGACAAGGTACAAAAATAGACTTTGTGGCTTCTCTTCCCTGCAACCTTTCTCCCATAAAAGAGACGTTGCGAGCCTGTCTTTGTTTTATTGTTATTTCCATGGCAAGTGCTCATCTGAGCTCCAATCTCTGGTCCCCCCTCGCCAATCCTTCACGATAAACACCTGTCTAGCTAAAACCACTGTCAGTAATTTCCCCCACTCTCTCTGTGCCTAAATCAAAACGTAGATTCCATGAACATAGCTTCTTTCTGAGAAGTGCACGCCTGCGGAATTCTCTTCCGTTTGCCTGTTTCCCACCTGACTACAACTTGGATGTCTTCAAGGTCAACATAAACAAATTCCTAATTAATCGCCCCCTTAAATAAGACACTTTATCAAATCTCCAGTACCAACTATTACTACAATATTATCCCATTGATTTTGTACACAAAATAACCCTTATCCTTACAGTGGCTTCCGGGCCTTGATAAGTGGTGATCCCCATGTTAAAAAAAAAAAAAACGATTGCTAAGCGCGTCATGCACTGAGCTGACTAACGCATTCTCTTAAAAATAGAAAACTATTTGTCTGCTTTCGTCTTATTAGACTAGTCATATTTTATTCTGAGTTTGTCAATTTAAAAAAATTATTTTCAAGTTGTTCAAATTTGATTTCCAAACAATACTATTTTGTTGTTTTTAACGCTTTTAGTACACATGTACTAAAAACGTTAAAAAACAACAAAATGTACTAAGTACATGCGTTTCTGTTATCATTGTATTTATAACTTCTTACTTGTACTGAAGGTAGAATTGTGTTTTTTAGTGGTAAAAACCCCCCCAAATATATAACAAATAAAAGGTACTTGTGCACTTATGCTACCATGTTGAAATAATGTTATTATTTAGAAACCCATTCTTAATATGGGGAAGGAAGGGTGTTTTTTGTTAACTATTCTGTACTTTCACCTAACAATTAAATAAAAAGATATCTTGAAACTTGAATTTATTTTTAACTGATTGTCAAGGCCATTTTTTCAAATCTCTAAAACAAACCCGCTTTTTTTTTTTTACTGAGGATATCTAAATAATAATAATAATAATTAAGCGGTTCGATAAAAAATTTCATTGTGATGCATTTTGTAAATTTTTACCTTGTTTCCACCTTAACATTTTTCTTCAAAATGACTATCTATTAAGGTTTTCGGGTATGCTGAAAATGAATATCACATTTAAATTTCTGCAAATAAGTAGCTTTCCGGATATTAAGCAATGTTGTTTCTTACGATATTGCTGGTGGCCATCTTAGGTATGCACGTTTGTGCATAGTTTTTCGGGGTTGCGTTTGCGCGCTTGCACGTACCAAGATGGTCACCAGCGATAACAAGAAATGATATTGTTTAATATCCAGAAAACTACTTATTTGCAGAAAATTTAAATTCAATATTCGTTTTCAGCACACCCTAAAATTTATAAAAGTAATCATTTGAAATGTTAAAGTGGAAACAAGGTAAAAAATTACAATTTTATTTCTTTGTAGTTGAATTTTCAGTAAAACAACAGAATAGAAATGACAAAAATTACCATCAACTGGTGAATATATAGTTGTTGCTTATCAGGATTCCTGCTATCCTGGTACTGTGAAAGTTAAATTGAGGATTCATGTAGAGTATGATTTCTGGTTGCATCTCAGAAAATAGGGGTATATTTAGGGTCAGATAGAGAGGATTTACAAAATTGAAAATTGGACTGGTCCCAAAATACATAAGTTCTGGTCGACTATGGGAATTTCCATCTTTTACAGAAATCCAAAATCTATATGAAAAATTTTCTTTGATTTATTTCTGAGATTAATTCATATCTACTCAATTTTTTTTTTCTTTGAGGGGAGTGGTAAATATCGACCATGAATGCTCTTTAGGCATTCAATGGCTACTCTCAAGATTAAGCTCTCCTTTGGTGAGGAGGCAGGAAAATTCCTGCTCTCAATAAAGCTATATTTAAATACTACTATAATACTTAGTTTTGTTCATAAATAGACACCCACTGTATGATACCATGCGCCAGTTTAAAAAAAATTGAAATCCGTACATCTGAATTTATAATTCATGGCTTATGGTAAAGAGATACATCAGATTTGACTGCATAATCAGAAAGAGCACACAATTTTACATAAAAGTGCCAAGTTTCATGAGAATAGCTTGAAAAATAAATAAATGGTGGTGAAATTATCAAATTTCTTGAAATGTTAAGGTCCGTAATTTAGCCCACTTTTTCTACAGAAAAATGTCCTCGGAAAAGCATAAATTTTGGCACTTTAAATTCTCATAACTTTGAACCACTGATGGTATTTGCATAATTCAAACGGTTTTAAGCATCTTTTACATAGGTCTTTTCATGCAAGTTGATAAAATATCAATTATCTTAAAAGAAAAAATCAAATTGTAATGCTAGAGAAAGTATATCTAGACGGCAAACTATTGACGTTGTTGAAGTTTTGTTACTTTGGTGATAACATTGGAGCACATGGTGGAGCAGGTCCTAGTGATTGAAAGAGTTAGGAGTGGACAGAGTAGGGAACTACTACCATTATTACCCAACAGAGCCTTATCACTGTTGACCCAGGTAAGAATCTATCAGGCATATGTAAGCAGTATGATGATCTACGGAATTGAAATCTGACCAATAAGGTTGGAGAATATGCATTGTGTTGAGAGAAATGATGTTATATGGTTGATGTGCAACATGAGTCTTGAAAATGAAATGACATCAGATGAAGATTAAATCTAAACATTATAGAAAGATGTGTGTAGAACTGAAGACTTTTAATGGTATGTCAACGTTGAAAGTATAGATAAGAGTTCTTTGATTAGTAGATGTAAAAGACTCGAGGCAGGAAATTCATTTCACAGGAGGAGGCAAAGGCAAACATGGCAGAAAGTGATAAAAATGGACTTGAAAGAAGTAAAACTCAGTGATGAGTTAGTTTGTAATTTAATTTTTAAAAACCAGACACTGCATGCTAGATCTGAAACGAAATATGCTGACATGTTATTTTATTGTTAGGTATGAAAATACGTTCTTGTCATAATGCAATATTTAAATGTTATATGTAAAGAAAATGGACATTATATTACTAATGGGCTGATAATTCCATAATCATTTTTTATGGGCCTTAAAGATTCAAAATCATAAATCTCTTTATAATTAATAAGTATTTAGAAGCTTAAAATATAAAACAGATTCGCACTTGTCTCTTTTCCTGAATTTTTATGCAACTTTTGTTCTTTTTTTTTCGGGAGAGTGGAAGCTTACTAGCAGGCATTTTTTTTTTTTTTTTTTTAGGACTACAGAAGATATAGAGGATGTGTGAATGTTATGGGACTGAAGTCCACTTTATCCTCTCGATCTATATAGATGGACATTGCTTCTTATGAAACTCATTTTCCCTTTGGCAGCCATTGTTTTTAGTGTTAGCAACTTGATCATGCTTGTTTTCATCTTTACTATAAATAATATTGATGGAAAAATCCCATGCAGACTTGTATGAAATGGAATTTTTGTAGACACACACGCACACACAGAGCTGGACAGAGCTTAAATGCCTACTAGACACTCTCCTCATGTCTAAGGTCTCTCTGTACAAAAGGTTTGTCAGAACAACCTTGCACGAGGATACTTTTCCCTACAAGTAAACCCTGACTAAATATTCAAAATCATGTATTCACAGCCCAAATAAGATCTCTGTATGGCTAACCCACACTGGATTTTACAAGGAATGGTGCACATTCTTCAAGTGATGTTACCTAAGTTGGATACTCCACCAGACGAGAGAAATTCTTATCTTGGAATCCAATATGACCAATAAACCACAAGAAAGATATATTATAACATATTAAAATAGTCAATTGGGGAGAGGAAAATAATGTTCACAACTTATTTACTAATTTCGTTTTTCTAAGATAAAAGACAACATAAATAGCCAAATGCGAAAACTTGACAAAATTCGAAGTGTCTTCAATAAGTTTCCAAACTTTTTTCATATGGTCACTTTTATTGCTAGTACACACATGAAACTCTAGTCCCCTTTGAAGTAATCTCCTACGGCTGCAATGCACTTGTTTTATTGTTCCAACAACTTCTGGAAAGCCCCATAGAAGTCCTCTTGTGTGAGCGTGTCAATGACCCTGCTCACAGCCTCTTTCATCTCCTCAATTGTCTCATAACGACAGCCTCTGAGGTTTTCCTTGAGCTTAGGGATTAATCAAAAGTCACACAGCAAGGTCTGCACTATAGGTAGGGTGGGGAAATCTTCCGCATCTTCAATCCTTCGTGAATAATTGTGTTTAGTTCCCACACTGACATCAAACTGTGCACTTGTTGTCTCTATAGACACATGAAGGTCTTTATCCATGAAATTCTTTATTTGGCCAATCAACTCTGATGTTCTGATTTCCTTACTTTTCCCACGCCTCTCATCATCCCTCACAGTCTCACTGCCTTCTTTGAATCTTTTATGCCACTCAAAAATTGATGCTTGATTCCTGCAAGATGGTCCAAAAGCCTGGTTTATTTCATAAAATAAAGAAACAAGATTTTATAAGATATTAAATAATTTGCAAGGTGCTTAATGACAACGTGGCCATTAATTCTTTAATTGATTGCATACACTTAGTTTTGTCAAATCAAAAAGTAAAGTACAAACTTGTACCAAAACTCAATAATAAGAATTACAACCTTAAAGATGTTTTTTTTTTCTCTGAAATTGACATGTTGCAGTGAAAAACACAAAGAAATAAAATAAGGATGGAATACATTTTTTAGTGCTTGGGAAATTAATTAATGGGATGCTGGCGGGTAATGATTTAAGACAAAACCCATGAAAAACATCCCAAGGACGCATAGGTAGTGATTTTTCTTTTTTAGATTTGCATGCATTAAGAATGCATGGTGTGCATCTAGTAACATCTTTGCAAATGTATGCAATTTTAGTTAAAAATTTCATTTCATTTATATAAATTGATTAATACGTGGACCTTTCAACAATAAATGAAAACTGGACAATGATGGTTATAGTTATATAACATCCTTAGCTTATAAGTAGGGATGCTATAGGTGTATCAGAATTTTTGGGCAAGTCGCCATTGCAAACATTTGATTAAATAGGCTCTCCATGTCTACAAGCTTATAACAATATGAAAATGTAATTTCAAACCCTAATTTTTATTTCAATAAAATGAGCAAAGACCAAATTTTGAAATCATAAAAGGTTTAATCGAAAAATATACAATATTTTTTTTCAGCAGTTTTCTTTAAAAAAGATTTCACGAAAATCAACAAATTTAACTTCATCGAAATTTAATAAATATATATAATTACCAAAAAATCACTTACCTGTTCAAAATTACTAAGCTATCGGTGCTTCTATTCTTCATGTATAAGAATTTGTCCATATTTATATATTATATTCCATGTATTTTTTCAATAAAAATATTTTTAAACCAAGAGTAGTGGGAAAACATCTTTTTGACAATTGTTTATCTGCAATTAGCAAAACTTGATGTTCGTCGATTTATGATTTGTTATATATGGAAGCATCAAAGTGACAAAAATAATTATTTATACCATGCAGCCTTATCTCCCTTTTGTATTTTTGACATATTTCATTTCAACTATAAAGTGGTCAGTATGTGCTACCATATTTGCAAAATAATAATATTTCATTCATGGATTTTAGCCGATTATTAAAAATTTGCTCTACCAAATTTCCAATTTTTTTATTCTCATAAAGAAATACATGAATTTTTGATTTAATATATTTTAATTCTTCTTTATGAAGTGAATTTCTTTTTACATATCTAAAAAAAGAAAACATTGAATGAAATAGAAAACTTTTCGTCAGCGTCTAATATTTCCTTGATAATCTAATCATAACATAAGCTTCCACTTCAAAAAAAAAAAAAAAATTAATATGGTTCATTAAAAAAAAAGGTTTTACACTTTGAACTTTACAGGTAAATTTCCAAAAAAAAAAACACTTCTTTTTTTTTTTTTTGTTTTAAATTAGAATATTTTATTTATTGATCTTTTATCTTCAATTTGTGATATATAAAACTTTGGTACGTAAATTATTTATTTAAATTTTAATAGACATTTCAAAAGGGGGGGGGTAAAAAAACGTTTGTCTAAAATATTATATTTGGTTCATTGGAAAGAGGATAAAATTTCACATTGACTCTGAAAATATTGTAAAAATTGAACTAATAGTAAAAGTTTGATAGATTTTTAAAGTTTAAAAATTGAAAAATATTTAACTCATAAAATTCAGTTGATTTCATTTTGTAAAAAAATGGCTGCATGAAGGCGCGCTGGCACTTTGTAAACACTGTTTTTTTTTTTTTAAATAAAAAATAATATTTCTATTATTTTTTTAAACAACTTTAATAGTTTATTTTGAAAGTATATTCCATTAAGAAAATAAACAACCCACTTCAAAAAGTGAAATTACAAGTTTTTTATATTTTATTTGCAGTTTTGTGTTAGGGGTGTCAAAAATTCCCCAAAAGTTCTGATACATCTAGGGATGCTATACATCTTCCAATGAGAGCAAGATGTGACAGTCACATTTAAAGAAGGGAGGCACTTTATCAGCACACATGAAGTTTTTTTTAAAAAAGAGCCATTTTTGTGGCTATTATATTTATTGCTTAATGTTATCAGATAAGCAACAATACCAAAATAATTGTGATAAACAGATTTCATATTTTTCAATTTTGCCAAAACTACTTTTATGATTTATGAGGTTAGAAAATAAATTAAAAATAGATCAGACTGTTAGATTTACTCACATTTCATTTTCAATAAGTGAATATTTGCATACATGTTTATGTTGAGTATATATGTAGTGGCGGAAGCAATTTAAACTGTGGAACGTTAACATTGTAATCGGTTGTATTGTGATAGTTAATACATTGTAACACTGTGCAATGCTTTACTCTGTATGTGATTGGAAAACTATATATATGAATATACAGCATAGTTTAATTCAAGAACTTTTTATTTACAAACACGTTGATTTTGAGGTTCGCATCTCACAGTCCACCGATTTCTTTTCAATTACCATTAAAAAATGAACCGTTTTTCTTTAATCATGAATGTAATTTTTTCATATAATTTTTTCATATAATGATTCACACAAAGAAAAGAAAAAGATTGACTATTAAATCCATTGGGTAAAGTCAAGTTCTGTCGATCTTTGTTTGCATTTACATCAGCTGATATTTGTGCTTGACGATGGATGCCCTGAAAAAGTCACTTCTGATTAATGTTTACCAGTTTTAAAATATGCAAACTAACATGGCTGTTTTTCAGAATAACAAAATATTTTAAAACTGGTAAACATTAATCAGAAGTGAATTTTCCAGGGCATCCATCGTCAAGCACAAATATCAGCTGACAAAGAATGTATACAAAGAATGGATGGAACTTAATTTTAACCAATTCATTTTATCTTATTTCCCTCAGTCAGTATCTGACGTTTTCTAACAGCCTACAATCCACGTTTAGCAGTCTTGAGGATTTAGTTCAAATTCTATTGTCAAGATTTTTGCTGATGATTTGTATCCAGTTTTTGAGGGATCATTTTTCTTTTTCTTTTTTTTTTTTTACAAGGAGGTCATCACTTATCAAGGCCCAGAAGCCACTCAGAGATAAGGGTTATTGCATGTACAGTACGTTGTACGTTAGTGTTGAGATTTAATAAAGTGTCTACTTAAGGGGGCGGTTCATCAGGAATTTGTTTACGGATTTGAAGATATCCAAGTTGTAGCCAGGTGGGAAACAGGCAGTCGGAACAGTTCCACTGGCGTGCTGTTCTAAGAAAGAAGCTGTGTTCATGGAATCTACGTTTTGATTTAGGCACAGATAGAGAGTGGGGAAAATTATTGACAGTGGCTTCAGCTAGACGGGTGTTTTTCGTAAAAGATTGGCGAGGGGGGACCAGAGATTGGAGCTCAGACGAGCACTTTCCATGGAAATAATAGTAAAACAAAGACAGGCTCGCAACGTCTCTTCTGTGGGAGAGAGGTTGCAGGGAAGAGAAAAGGGCATTTCCCACTAAGCCACAAAGTCTATTTTGTACTCTGTCAAGGCAGGATAGGCTATTTTTAGCAGCTCCTGCCCAGATATGGCAACAGTATTCCATCCTTGGATGTACTTGGCTTTTCTATAGATAACGGTAAAGAATAAAAACTGATATCTTTCATCTGCACGTTTACTATCTTTCATCTGCACTTCCATCTCAAGATCTTTGTATTTTCTTGGAATTATTTCTCTCAACATTGTCAAATCAATATACACCACTGTCAGTAGTTTATCAAGCTTTGGTAAATTCAACCGTAAATATGATTTTTAATGGATATCTGTCTATATTTTTCTATATTTTTTCATGAAAATACATAATTAATTGAAATAATTTAAACTTAACATTTTTCTGAACTAACCTTCTTTTTTTTTTTTTTTTTTTTTTTTTTTTTAATGTTTTTGCATTAATTTTTTGATTTTATTCATTATCCAATCGGTCCGTCACATTTCAAGCTGAAATAGTAAATGTGCCGATGAAAGATATCAGTTTTTATTCTTTACCGCTTTTTTTTTGTTTTTATCTTGTAACCATTCTTGTGATATTTTATAAGTTTAAAAACAAAAATTCATGTAAATATGTTTACACACACATACAACTTGGTAATTAATATATTAGCACCATCTGTTAGTTTTGGATTGTTGGTTCTGATGGTAGTATGTGTTCGTTATACATGTTTTAAATTACAAACGTTCTTTTTTTACACTCTCTTAGATGTGTGTGTGTGTGTGTGTAATCGGATTAAACATTTCAGACTTATTGTACTCAAATAATAATGATAATAATGCTTGCAATCCCAATGTCACATATCTAGGCAGATTATATATATATATATATATATATATATATATATATATATATATATATATATATATAAACCATGTTGACACACTGAAGTTAAGCAATGATGAGCCTGACCAGTATCAGATCAATCACCATTTAAGAATAGCAGGCACTGTATATGCTCTTCACTTATCTTAGCATTGTTTTCAATCATTCTGAAACTTCTACGCGCCACTGGTATTTAATGGTGCCGACTCAGGAGAGGTGTGGTTAAAGATTGAGCAACTCTTGCCACAAAATTTCATGCACAAGTCACAGCATAATCAGTGATGTTTCATGGTATTCATCGAAATCGATGAATAGACATTGTGTGTGTGTATATATACATATATATATATATATATATATATATATATATATATATATATATATATATATAATAGAATCTCTTTCCTCAAAGAGAACAGTTTTCACCACTTTCATACCAAGATTTAAATTAATATATAATGTTTAGAATTTTTATTCCAATTATGATTTTGATTCTAGAAAATGTCGAAAATTTAAGCTTACGGAATTTAAATACGAAATTGAAATTTAGTGAACCTTGTTTATTTTGTGTTTAATTGGATCAAATCTATTGCAAATTTGAAAAAATGAAATTTTCAAATATGGTTTGGTCCATTATGCCACTTAAAATCCATTAAAATACTTTGAAAAAAATAGGATTGATTCTTTATTTTCCCAACAGACAACAATCATTAAAACTAACAAAAATATAGTCCTTAGTTTTAATCACTCTCCATTAGCAAATTAACTGAAATACAGAATCAGCTTAATTTGGAAAAACAAATTCATTCAAGATGTGACTACATGCTGAAATTCAACATATTATATGCTAAAAAATTTTTTAGAACATTGAAAAGCTCTTGTAATGTATACTGTTGATAATAAGATTCCTATCTTACCAAAAAATTGTCCTGTTACTTGAGTCCATTTAAAGAAATCACCAAAGAAGCAATTCACAGAACTGCAATCATATCGATGATAATACCTACAATTTTAGCTTTGGAGTTATTTCTTTCAAAAGTTATCCAATCTAATTTTGATATTTCTGACTTTAATGGAATCCTTACCATTGTTGAACAATTCAATAATCAATGGAAACAAGATTTTCATCCTATCTGAATGATAAAACTTGTGTCTATTTTCCTAGATTCAAGATTCAAATTTAAATTTTAAAAGAATTACATGGAAAACATTAAGGATTGGATTCTACATCTACTTTCTACTGATGATAATAAAGCAGAATCAGCAGGATACACTTCTTCAAGCTTTGTTGAAAGTCAAGAAGATCAAAGTGAAAGTAAAACTACCTCTTTTTCAAGCCTGTTTGATGAATTAGCTTCAAATAAGCCTACAGTAACAAATGAAAACTTAGAGCAGGTAGAAGTTGAGTTAAACATGGAGACTACAACTACAGCAGAAATACAAGAATCACAATCTAAACTCAAAAAGATTAAATCCCTTATGATTAAATGCACAAAAGAATTTGATCATTATGTAGCTTTACCACTACTCGCATGAAGTAAGGATTCATTTATATGGTGGAAGAAGACACAGGTGACCTTACCATTGCTGAGTAAACTGGCTTCAAAATATTTAAGCACACCACCTTCATCTGTGGAGAGTGAGAGGCTCTTTAGTACAGGTGGTAATGTGTATGAACCTATGAGGAACAGGCTGTGTTCTGAGAATGGAGAAAGTCAAATGATTCTATATTATAACTTAAAAGTATTCAACTTTAAATACTGAGGAGACAATGAGAACAGAGGAAGCAGGCAGCAAGAATAGAAGAGGAAGTAGAGCAGACGCAGGTGCCGAACATCAGCTTATAGTTATTCACTTAATGAATTACAATTTGTACTTTGTAGTTGGTTTGTAATTTCTTTTTTCTAATCTAATTTTTAATTATATTCATTTAAGAATTGGAAATTGTATTTTGAAATTTTATTTAATAAAGGCAAAAAGATACAGTAGTTGACAGACACTTAACATTTTTAAAGTTAAATTAGCAATTACAATGTCAGTGTTTCAAAGCTATCTTATGAGTGACTTGGTAGTGATAAAATGGTTTAAATTTAAGAGAAAAGTAATTAACCGGTCGATTAATCGGCAAAGTGAACAATTTGGCCAATTACCTGCCAATTAATTGGTATACCCCTAGTGACTGTGCAAGTTCACTTTAAGAGAAAATTTTGATGTTGTCAATATCTAGAAAAATAATTTGTACCAGTGTGTTCAAAATTTCAGGATCCAGAGAGTATCTTAATCTTGAATGCTCAAGGCAACAGAGCCACTCATTCAGTGGCAAAAACGGAATCAACAATTTTGCACTTCATATCTGGGTGTGTCTGCAATGCAGAGATGCACATTTAAGGCATATCGTTGAACTGTGATAAAACAACATTCGTGACTGGAAATTGATGGACAAGTCAGTATAGACTAAAGTTTATTTCTATTAAATATACTTTGAATGCAGAAAGGATTGTAAATTTTCAGGTTTAAAATATTAATACTAGTAATGCCTCCATATTTGGCAGAATTGTGCCAAATTTGACACTTGGTCTGCTAGATGAGTAGGAAAAACATATTGTAGTACTGCTACTACTATTACTATTAATAATAAAAGAACATTAAAAAAAAGACCAACATTTATAGACTCACAAACTATAGTTTAGAATTGCACCACATTTAGTACAAACACTTATAAAATTAAGAATCCTAATTATGATGTTTCAATTAAACTAAAACATTCCTCTGTAGGAGTCAAACTAAGTCAACATTTTGGTTAGTGTATTAAAAAATATCATAAATATATTGGTCATTAAAGAGTAATTATTTGTAATGACAAAGAAAACTGAATGTGTTTAATGGTTCGGTTTAAACAAAATAGAAATTCTATCATTGGTTGAATGTGTGTTCTATTGTATTAAATAAGTTTTGAATTACTTTTATGTTTGCCTGTGGCATCATCAAGTGGTCTTTGTTTTCATTATGACAGTGGTCTCATTTGTTTTTGAAAGAGCTTATTTGATCTGCGTTTGAATAGATGATTAAGATTGCTAACAAGTGTTTGTAATGGATCACTTTATCAGGACACTGAAGCCTATTGTAGTTTGTAAGGCTCGATTTAACCTATGTGAGAATTTAGTGTTTTAAAGACATTGTTAAGATTTACTTTCAGAAAGATTTCACACGTTTGCAGACTCGTTTTTTCTTCTGAAGCGACATTTAAAGAGAGAAAAGAAAAAATGTAAGGAAAAAAACTAAAATATTTTGCCAAGTGTTGCAAATGAATGCAACGTTTTTAAATTTATAGAGAATAAATATCAATAATAGTTTAAACACAACAAATGTTCTAGAAAGCAATTAGGTTTAATTAGATGTTTCTAGCAATGAGGTGCCTCCTCAGGACGTTTTAATGATATAATTCCTTTAAAACTAACTGCAAAACATATACAGTAGTTTATTTGTTTGTTGGGAATTTTTCATTTTTATATCGTTTTCTTTTTTTTTAACTATGCCCTTTGTTTTTTGTTTTTTCTTTACCGAATTTTTTCTTAGATAAGATTTTAAAACTTAAATTTAATTGTTCATTTTATCATGAACTTATTACTTGAACCAAATTCTTAACTAAAAGCTCTATAAAATTATTATACGTTGTCTCTATTTGTAACAAACAAAATGCTGCTAATTGGTGTAACCTTCATGGTTTCCATATCTGGTTTCCCTATAAGTCATCAGGACAATCAAACATAAATTTAGCAAACAAAAAATTAACTTCACACTAGCTACTCTATACTGATCATCAAATCAAAGTATTCCTGATCCCCTGTATCCGCTCCCTGAGCCTGTCAATCATATTTTAGCCCCGGGACAATATTAAATTATTAGCCCTATTTGTTTTCTGACACTTTTTATAATTTGACTTACTAAACTATTCCATATGGTCAGCTGCCATGGTCATTACATGTCACAACATCATCCGTCTGTTGCTGGTCCAGCCATTGACTTTATCAGCTGCTTCTGCTAACATTCTGGTGATTGGCTGTTGACTAGTATTGCTTGACCTTGTTCACAGAGTAGTCTTTCAAACACAGTATGACAAGACTGTTTCTCCTTCAGTCCACATGTCGGCTTTTAGGAGTGTAACAATATGAGAATTTTAACTTTGATATCACACTCATATAAAAAATGAGAATACAACTTTTAATACCATAAAAAAGTCTTATCATATCACCACAAGCAAATGATCTCATAAGTAGCATGTCACAGACCTTTTTAAATCCTACATTAAGCAAAAGAATAATTAAAAAGAGCAGCAAAGGAAACTGAAATGAGCACAATTGATAACACCACCTTCTATTCTGGTGTTGCTTCTCACCTATCTTTCTTGGATCAGTTGAAATATGCAGATGATCTAAAAGTTGATTTGGGTTCTATTATGGATTGGGGTACAAGATGGCTTGTTTTGTTGAATCTTAACTCAGCTATTGTCCTTCAATTGGTTTTTCTTCCTAAGATTCTCATGGGTGGCTCTGCTCTCGATAAGAAACTTACTCTAAAACTTCTTGATTTTTTTTTTTCTTTTTTTTTTTACATAGGCATCATCACTTATCAAGGCCAAGAGACCACTCGAGGATAAGGGTTAAAGAGTGTAGTAGAAATTGGACAATATAGTAACCGTTAGTAATGGAGATTTGGTAAATTTGTTAACTTACATGGAATGGCTCATCAAAAACTTGTTTACGTTAGACTTGAAGACAACCATATTATAGTCAGCTGGAAAGCAGAAAAATGGAAGACAATTTCATAGGAGTGCAGTTCTAAGAAAGAAGCTTTGCTCATGGAATTTACGCTTAGGTTTAGGCAAAGATAAAGAGTGGGGGAAACTAGTGATAGTGTTTTCTGCTAGATGGGTGTTTCTTGTGAAAGTTTGGTGAGGGAGGACCATAGAATGGAGCTTAGCCGAGCACCTGCCATGAAAATAACGATAAAGCAGAGACAAACTTGCAACATCTCTTTCCGACATCCCTGGTGGCTGTTCACGCAAAAATACTGCCAACCTAGAAAACAGCTTTTTCTTCTCCCTTTGTCAGAAAAATCACTCATTAAAAATGAGGACTGAGGGACAAATAAAGAGAAGCGAGAGTAACGGGAGCTGCCGATAACGCATTCACAATGCGTTTTTTACTCTCCATTAAAAAAAAAAAAAAAAATTATCAAGTATTGTACTTAATAAGAGTTCAACTGGCGTGTTTAAGAGGGCTTAGGTGAAAGATTCCCCTTTCACCAATTGAAAATGAAAACAATTGCAAAATCTGTTATGCTATCAACTTGGAAAATATAAAAATTTATAGACAAAAAAAATCCATGATAAAAAATAAATAAAATAAAATAAAACAAAAATATTTATTCGAAAGGAATTTGCCAGATAGATTCGGTGCATCTTTCCATGAGAAAACCATTTACACAATTAATAAAACAATGAAATAAAAATAAAGATTAAAAATTTATTATTTTTTGCAATATTATTTGTTGCAATACTTATCCATGCAGGAAATGAATTCTTTTTCATAAACATTAAACTAAATATCCACAAAACCTTCCTAAATTATTTTCAGAATTTAATCCATTTTTTTAATTCACAAAATTTTATAGTTTATAAACTATAAATGATTCTTTTTGAGAAGCAACATTTATTTATTTATGATCTTTATGTTTCAACATGTTCTCACTAATGTTTCTCGGTTCATGAAATAAATCTAGCAATTTTTCCATTACATTTATTTTAACAATGCAAATAAATGTTTGAATATATAAAGTTTAAAACTTTTAAGAAATTAAAGCAGATATAAATCACCATAATTTCTGATATGCCATAAAACATAACAAAGAATTCACTTTTTCACTGAAAAATGAAAGTATTTAATATGCATGTAATGAATCTTAAAATATTTACCTGTACTAAATAAGTTAAAAACATTTTTTTCGCTTAAATCAAAAATGAATTAAAATGATTTTGAAGAACCAATGAAGACGGCTCACATTTATATACGTTTTATCTGCATTAATATTAGCATTAAGTGGAAGGTTAAAAATGTAATAAACCATCATTATTGATGAGAAATACTTTTGCATAATTTAATAAAATATTAAAGAAATGTAAGTTATAATATTTGTATTTTTATGACTCGATTACTTTATTAAAATTAGTTTTATTTATAAACATATACAAGTTGATTATCATTTAATATTATTACTTTAGTTGGGAAAATTCAATTTTTTATTGAAATACGTTTTCGTATAATTGCCATTGAAAATAAATCAATCCCCATACTGGAGACTCGGTTTTTTTAATTATGAACGCATAAATTTAATGCCACAATCTTTTAGTGTTCGCTACAACCAATTGCAAGAGACAAATCATATTGGCATAATTTCGTTTGTGTCATGTATTATGATTATGGTATCTTTATGGTATCTTTGTTTCTCATCAAATTTTTCTTGGAGTCCATATATTAAATCATTACTCTTTCTGCTTCTCATAAAATCGGTTCTTTCTATTACTCAAGACACTTTCTCACACCTGAGGCTATTCTCCATCTTAACAAATCTATTATCAAGACTATGTATGGAATACTGTTGTCATATTTGGCTGATGGATCTCTGTTCCATTTGAAAGCTCTTGATAAATTACAGAAACCTTTCTAATTTAATTGGCTCCACACTTTCTTCTTCATTGCAGCTTTTCTTTCACAGATGTGATGTTGCTAGTCTCAGTCTTTTCTACAAATACTATTATGGCATGTGTCCCTCAGATTGTCTGATCTATTCCCTGTTACCTTTGTTTCAGCTCGTTTGACTCATTGGTCTAGAAGTTTCCATCGTTGTTTTAATACCTCATTGTAATACAGCTTCCTGTTTCAGTTGCTTTTTCCAAGCACCATGGAACTCTCTTCCTGCTCCTTGTTTTCCTTCTACCTACAGCCTTAATCTTTTCAAGACTAAGATCAATAGGCATCTCCTGTCTTTGCAATAGTCATGCTTGTTAGCTCTTTACATCAAGTGGCTTCTTGCCTTGTCTTGAGCGATTTCCATTTAAAAGTTAGCTGCTAAATTAAAAAGGGAAATCAACAAATTGGATTGATAAGAGAAAAACATGATCTACAAAAATAAAAAAGGAGAGAAAGGAAGAAAGTTTGAACACATTGAAATACTATGCTTTGTAAAATGAATATCGTTGATATAATAAAGTTATAACACCAGACAAGTGAACAAGTGTTTCAGTTTTGATTTTACACAATTTTAATCAATTGATTTAAAGATGAAAAGATGCATTAAAATTAATTTAACTTTCACAAAATCATATCTTAAAAAAAATGAATAATTTGGTAAAATCAACAAATGTGACATATGCTCCTCAACTCTTAGCAACTTCTTTATATAAATTTAAGAGTTAAAAATATTTTCTATCAAACATATTTTATGAGACTTAAATTTCAGCATTGTATAATATGTACTATTGTTTTTATTGAAAGAAAAAAAAAACAACATTTTTTTTTTTTCATAACCGTATTTAATCATTTAATTACTTTTCTAAAAAGTTAAAATATTTTTTTACAAGAAATTATTGGAGAAAGAAAAAAAAAACAAAGAAGGGAGGGTGTCAATCATCGAAATCAAAATGGAAGTAAAAACTCTTGGACAGCGTCAGGTTGATACGGCTGGTAATGTAGCATAATAATTTGATACAAATTCAATATAAAACGCATAATGTAAATCATACTTTAAAATGCGCATCGTCGAAGAATACAAACCTATAATCATTTTAAACCCTATAATAATTTTAAAATGGGCATCATCGAAGCATACAAACCTATAATCATTTTAAAACCTATAATCATTTTAAAATGGGCATCATCGAAGAATACAAACCTATAATCATTTTAAACCCTATAATCATTTTAAAATGGGCATCATCGAAGAATACAAACCTATAATCATTTTAAAACCTATAATCATTTTAAAATGGGCATCATCGAAGAATACAAACCTATAATCATTTTAAAACCTATAATCATTTTAAAATGGGCATCATCGAAGAATACAAACCTATAATCATTTTAAAACCTATAATCATTTTAAAATGGGCATCATCGAAGAATACAAACCTATAATCATTTTAAAACCTATAATCATTTTAAAATGGGCATCATCGAAGAATACAAACCTATAATCATTTTAAACCCTATAATCATTTTAAAATGGGCATCATCGAAGAATACAAACCTATAATCATTTTAAAACCTATAATCATTTTAAAATGGGCATCATCGAAGAATACAAACCTATAATCATTTTAAAACCTATAATAATTTTAAAATGGGCATCATCGAAGAATACAAACCTATAATCATTTTAAACCCTATATCATTTTAAAATGGGCATCATCGAAGAATACAAACCTATAATCATTTTAAAACCTATAATCATTTTAAAATGGGCATCATCGAAGAATACAAACCTATAATCATTTTAAACCCTATAATCATTTTAAAATGGGCATCATCGAAGAATACAAACCTATAATCATTTTAAAACCTATAATCATTTTAAAACGGGCATCATCAAAGAATACAAACCTATAATCATTTTAAACCCTATAATCATTTTAAAATGGGCATCATCGAAGAATACAAACCTATAATCATTTTAAAACCTAAAATCATTTTAAAATGGGCATCATCGAAGAATACAAACCTATAACCATTTTAAACCCTATAATCATTTTAAAATTGGGCATCATCGAAGAATGCAAACCTATAATCATTTTAAACCCTATAATATTTTAAAATGGGCATCATCGAAGAATACAAACCTATAATCATTTTAACCCCTATAACCATTTTAAAATGGGCATCATCGAAGAATACAAACCTATAATTATTTTAAAACCTATAATCATTTTAAAATGGGCATCATCGAAGAATACAAACCTATAATCATTTTAAACCCTATAATCATTTTAAAATGGGCATCATCGAAGAATACAAACCTATAATCATTTTAACACCTATAATCATTTTAAAATGGGCATCATCGAAGAATACAAACCTATAATCATTTTAAACCCTGTAATCATTTTAAAATGGGCATCATCGAAGAATACAAACCTATAATCATTTTAACACCTATAATCATTTTAAAATGGGCATCATCGAAGAATACAAACCTATAATCATTTTAAAACCTATAATCATTTTAAAATGGGCATCATCGAAGAATACAAACCTATAATCATTTTAAAACCTATAATCATTTTAAAATGGGCATCATCGAAGAATACAAACCTATAATAATTTTAAACCCTATAATCATTTTAAAATGGGCATCATCGAAGAATACAAACCTATAATCATTTTAAAACCTATAATCATTTTAAAATGGGCATCATCGAAGAATACAAACCTATAATCATTTTAAAATGGGCATCATCGAAGAATACAAACCTATAATCATTTTAAACCCTATAATCATTTTAAAATGGGCATCATCGAAGAATACAAACCTATAATCATTTTAAAACCTATAATCATTTTAAAATGGGCATCATCGAAGAATACAAACCTATAATCATTTTAAACCCTATAATCATTTTAAAATGGGCATCATCGAAGAATACAAACCTATAATCATTTTAAAACCTATAATCATTTTAAAATGGGCATCATCGAAGAATACAAACCTATAATCATTTTAAAACCTATAATCATTTTAAAATGGGCATCATCGAAGAATACAAACCTATAATCATTTTAAACCCTATAATCATTTTAAAATGGGCATCATCGAAGAATACAAACCTATAATCATTTTAAACACTATAATCATTTTAAAATGGGCATCATCGAAGAATACAAACCTATAATCATTTTAAACCCTATAATCATTTTAAAATGGGCATCATCGAAGAATACAAACCTATAATCATTTTAAACCCTATAATCATTTTAAAATGGGCATCATCGAAGAATACAAACCTATAATCATTTTAAAACCTATAATCATTTTAAAATGGGCATCATCGAAGAATACAAACCTATAATCATTTTAAACCCTATAATCATTTTAAAATGGGCATCATCGAAGAATACAAACCTATAATCATTGTAAAACCTATAATCATTTTAAAATGGGCATCATCGAAGAATACAAACCTATAATCATTTTAAAACCTATAATCATTTTAAAATGGGCATCATCGAAGAATACAAACCTATAATCATTTTAAACCCTATAATAATTTTAAAATGTGCATCATCGAAGAATACAAACCTATAATCATTTTAAAACCTATAATCATTTTAAAATGGGCATCATCGAAGAATACAAACCTATAATCATTTTAAAATGGGCATCATCGAAGAATACAAACCTATAATCATTTTAAACCCTATAATCATTTTAAAATGGGCATCATCGAAGAATACAAACCTATAATCATTTTAAAACCTATAATCATTTTAAAATGGGCATCATCGAAGAATACAAACCTATAATCATTTTAAACCCTATAATCATTTTAAAATGGGCATCATCGAAGAATACAAACCTATAATCATTTTAAAACCTATAATCATTTTAAAATGGGCATCATCGAAGAATACAAACCTATAATCATTTTAAAACCTATAATCATTTTAAAATGGGCATCATCGAAGAATACAAACCTATAATCATTTTAAACCCTATAATCATTTTAAAATGGGCATCATCGAAGAATACAAACCTATAATCATTTTAAACACTATAATCATTTTAAAATGGGCATCATCGAAGAATACAAACCTATAATCATTTTAAACCCTATAATCATTTTAAAATGGGCATCATCGAAGAATACAAACCTATAATCATTTTAAACCCTATAATCATTTTAAAATGGGCATCATCGAAGAATACAAACCTATAATCATTTTAAAACCTATAATCATTTTAAAATGGGCATCATCGAAGAATACAAACCTATAATCATTTTAAACCCTATAATCATTTTAAAATGGGCATCATCGAAGAATACAAACCTATAATCATTGTAAAACCTATAATCATTTTAAAATGGGCATCATCGAAGAATACAAACCTATAATCATTTTAAAACCTATAATCATTTTAAAATGGGCATCATCGAAGAATACAAACCTATAATCATTTTAAACCCTATAATAATTTTAAAATGTGCATCATCGAAGAATACAAACCTATAATCATTTTAAAACCTATAATCATTTTAAAATGGGCATCATCGAAGAATACAAACCTATAATAATTTTAAAACCTATAATCATTTTAAAATAGGCATCATCGAAGAATACAAACCTATAATCATTTTAAACACTATAATCATTTTAAAATGGGCATCATCGAAGAATACAAACCTATAATCATTTTAAACCCTATAATCATTTTAAAATGGGCATCATCGAAGAATACAAACCTATAATCATTTTAAACCCTATAATCATTTTAAAATGGGCATCATCGAAGAATACAAACCTATAATCATTTTAAAACCTATAATCATTTTAAAATGGGCATCATCGAAGAATACAAACCTATAATCATTTTAAACCCTATAATCATTTTAAAATGGGCATCATCGAAGAATACAAACCTATAATCATTTTAAAACCTATAATCATTTTAAAATGGGCATCATCGAAGAATACAAACCTATAATCATTTTAAAACCTATAATCATTTTAAAATGGGCATCATCGAAGAATACAAACCTATAATCATTTTAAACCCTATATCATTTTAAAATGGGCATCATCGAAGAATACAAACCTATAATCATTTTAAAACCTATAATCATTTTAAAATGGGCATCATCGAAGAATACAAACCTATAATCATTTTAAACCCTATAATCATTTTAAAATGGGCATCATCGAAGAATACAAACCTATAATCATTTTAAAACCTATAATCATTTTAAAATGGGCATCATCAAAGAATACAAACCTATAATCATTTTAAAACCTATAATCATTTTAAAATGGGCATCATCGAAGAATACAAACCTATAATCATTTTAAAACCTATAATCATTTTAAAATGGGTACATCGAAGAATACAAACCTATAATCATTTTAAACCCTATAATCATTTTAAAATGGGCATCATCGAAGAATACAAACCTATAATCATTTTAAACCCTATAATCATTTTAAAATGGGCATCATCAAAGAATACAAACCTATAATCATTTTAAACCCTATAATCATTTTAAAATGGGCATCATCGAAGAATACAAACCTATAATCATTTTAAAACCTATAATCATTTTAAAATGGGCATCATCGAAGAATACAAACCTATAACCATTTTAAACCCTATAATCATTTTAAAATTGGGCATCATCGAAGAATGCAAACCTATAATCATTTTAAACCCTATAATATTTTAAAATGGGCATCATCGAAGAATACAAACCTATAATCATTTTAACCCCTATAACCATTTTAAAATGGGCATCATCGAAGAATACAAACCTATAATTATTTTAAAACCTATAATCATTTTAAAATGGGCATCATCGAAGAATACAAACCTATAATCATTTTAAACCCTATAATCATTTTAAAATGGGCATCATCGAAGAATACAAACCTATAATCATTTTAACACCTATAATCATTTTAAAATGGGCATCATCGAAGAATACAAACCTATAATCATTTTAAACCCTATAATCATTTTAAAATGGGCATCATCGAAGAATACAAACCTATAATCATTTTAAAACCTATAATCATTTTAAAATGGGCATCATCGAAGAATACAAACCTATAATCATTTTAAAACCTATAATCATTTTAAAATGGGCATCATCGAAGAATACAAACCTATAATAATTTTAAACCCTATAATCATTTTAAAATGGGCATCATCGAAGAATACAAACCTATAATCATTTTAAAACCTATAATCATTTTAAAATGGGCATCATCGAAGAATACAAACCTATAATCATTTTAAAATGGGCATCATCGAAGAATACAAACCTATAATCATTTTAAACCCTATAATCATTTTAAAATGGGCATCATCGAAGAATACAAACCTATAATCATTTTAAACCCTATAATCATTTTAAAATGGGCATCATCGAAGAATACAAACCTATAATCATTTTAAACCCTATAATCATTTTAAAATGGGCATCATCGAAGAATACAAACCTATAATCATTTTAAAACCTATAATCATTTTAAAATGGGCATCATCGAAGAATACAAACCTATAATCATTTTAAACACTATAATCATTTTAAAATGGGCATCATCGAAGAATACAAACCTATAATCATTTTAAACACTATAATCATTTTAAAATGGGCATCATCGAAGAATACAAACCTATAATCATTTTAAACCCTATAATCATTTTAAAATGGGCATCATCGAAGAATACAAACCTATAATCATTTTAAACCCTATAATCATTTTAAAATGGGCATCATCGAAGAATACAAACCTATAATCATTTTAAAACCTATAATCATTTTAAAATGGGCATCATCGAAGAATACAAACCTATAATCATTTTAAACCCTATAATCATTTTAAAATGGGCATCATCGAAGAATACAAACCTATAATCATTGTAAAACCTATAATCATTTTAAAATGGGCATCATCGAAGAATACAAACCTATAATCATTTTAAAACCTATAATCATTTTAAAATGGGCATCATCGAAGAATACAAACCTATAATCATTTTAAACCCTATAATAATTTTAAAATGTGCATCATCGAAGAATACAAACCTATAATCATTTTAAAACCTATAATCATTTTAAAATGGGCATCATCGAAGAATACAAACCTATAATAATTTTAAAACCTATAATCATTTTAAAATAGGCATCATCGAAGAATACAAACCTATAATCATTTTAAACACTATAATCATTTTAAAATGGGCATCATCGAAGAATACAAACCTATAATCATTTTAAACCCTATAATCATTTTAAAATGGGCATCATCGAAGAATACAAACCTATAATCATTTTAAACCCTATAATCATTTTAAAATGGGCATCATCGAAGAATACAAACCTATAATCATTTTAAAACCTATAATCATTTTAAAATGGGCATCATCGAAGAATACAAACCTATAATCATTTTAAACCCTATAATCATTTTAAAATAGGCATCATCGAAGAATACAAACCTATAATCATTTTAAAACCTATAATCATTTTAAAATGGGCATCATCAAAGAATACAAACCTATAATCATTTTAAAACCTATAATCATTTTAAAATGGGCATCATCGAAGAATACAAACCTATAATCATTTTAAACCCTATAATCATTTTAAAATGGGCATCATCGAAGAATACAAACCTATAATCATTTTAAAACCTATAATCATTTTAAAATGGGCATCATCGAAGAATACAAACCTATAATCATTTTAAAACCTATAATCATTTTAAAATGGGCATCATCGAAGAATACAAACCTATTATAATTTTAAACCCTATAATCATTTTAAAATGGGCATCATCGAAGAATACAAACCTATAATCATTTTAAAACCTATAATCATTTTAAAATGGGCATCATCGAAGAATACAAACCTATAATCATTTTAAAATGGGCATCATCGAAGAATACAAACCTATAATCATTTTAAACCCTATAATCATTTTAAAATGGGCATCATCGAAGAATACAAACCTATAATCATTTTAAACCCTATAATCATTTTAAAATGGGCATCATCGAAGAATACAAACCTATAATCATTTTAAACCCTATAATCATTTTAAAATGGGCATCATCGAAGAATACAAACCTATAATCATTTTAAAACCTATAATCATTTTAAAATGGGCATCATCGAAGAATACAAACCTATAATCATTTTAAACACTATAATCATTTTAAAATAGGCATCATCGAAGAATACAAACCTATAATCATTTTAAACACTATAATCATTTTAAAATGGGCATCATCGAAGAATACAAACCTATAATCATTTTAAACCCTATAATCATTTTAAAATGGGCATCATCGAAGAATACAAACCTATAATCATTTTAAACCCTATAATCATTTTAAAATGGGCATCATCGAAGAATACAAACCTATAATCATTTTAAAACCTATAATCATTTTAAAATGGGCATCATCGAAGAATACAAACCTATAATCATTTTAAACCCTATAATCATTTTAAAATGGGCATCATCGAAGAATACAAACCTATAATCATTGTAAAACCTATAATCATTTTAAAATGGGCATCATCGAAGAATACAAACCTATAATCATTTTAAAACCTATAATCATTTTAAAATGGGCATCATCGAAGAATACAAACCTATAATCATTTTAAACCCTATAATAATTTTAAAATGTGCATCATCGAAGAATACAAACCTATAATCATTTTAAAACCTATAATCATTTTAAAATGGGCATCATCGAAGAATACAAACCTATAATAATTTTAAAACCTATAATCATTTTAAAATAGGCATCATCGAAGAATACAAACCTATAATCATTTTAAACACTATAATCATTTTAAAATGGGCATCATCGAAGAATACAAACCTATAATCATTTTAAACCCTATAATCATTTTAAAATGGGCATCATCGAAGAATACAAACCTATAATCATTTTAAACCCTATAATCATTTTAAAATGGGCATCATCGAAGAATACAAACCTATAATCATTTTAAAACCTATAATCATTTTAAAATGGGCATCATCGAAGAATACAAACCTATAATCATTTTAAACCCTATAATCATTTTAAAATAGGCATCATCGAAGAATACAAACCTATAATCATTTTAAAACCTATAATCATTTTAAAATGGGCATCATCAAAGAATACAAACCTATAATCATTTTAAAACCTATAATCATTTTAAAATGGGCATCATCGAAGAATACAAACCTATAATCATTTTAAACCCTATAATCATTTTAAAATGGGCATCATCGAAGAATACAAACCTATAATCATTTTAAAACCTATAATCATTTTAAAATGGGCATCATCGAAGAATACAAACCTATAATCATTTTAAAACCTATAATCATTTTAAAATGGGCATCATCGAAGAATACAAACCTATAATCATTTTAAAACCTATAATCATTTTAAAATGGGCATCATCGAAGAATACAAACCTATAATCATTTTAAACCCTATATCATTTTAAAATGGGCATCATCGAAGAATACAAACCTATAATCATTTTAAACCCTATAATCATTTTAAAATGGGCATCATCGAAGAATACAAACCTATAATCATTTTAAAACCTATAATCATTTTAAAATGGGCATCATCAAAGAATACAAACCTATAATCATTTTAAACCCTATAATCATTTTAAAATGTGCATCATCGAAGAATACAAACCTATAATCATTTTAAACCCTATAATCATTTTAAAATGGGCATCATCGAAGAATACAAACCTATAATCATTTTAAAACCTATAATCATTTTAAAATGAGCATCATCGAAGAATACAAACCTATAATCATTTTTAACCCTATAATCATTTTAAAATGGGCATCATCGAAGAATACAAACCTATAATCATTGTAAAACCTATAATCATTTTAAAATGGGCATCATCGAAGAATACAAACCTATAATCATTTTAAAACCTATAATCATTTTAAAATGGGCATCATCGAAGAATACAAACCTATAATCATTTTAAACCCTATAATAATTTTAAAATGTGCATCATCGAAGAATACAAACCTATAATCATTTTAAAACCTATAATCATTTTAAAATGGGCATCATCGAAGAATACAAACCTATAATAATTTTAAAACCTATAATCATTTTAAAATAGGCATCATCGAAGAATACAAACCTATAATCATTTTAAACACTATAATCATTTTAAAATGGGCATCATCGAAGAATACAAACCTATAATCATTTTAAAACATATAATCATTTTAAAATGGGCATCATCGAAGAATACAAACCTATAATCATTTTAAACCCTATAATAATTTTAAAATGTGCATCATCGAAGAATACAAACCTATAATCATTTTAAAACCTATAATCATTTTAAAATGGGCATCATCGAAGAATACAAACCTATAATAATTTTAAAACCTATAATCATTTTAAAATGGGCATCATCGAAGAATACAAACCTATAATCATTTTAAACCCTATAATCATTTTAAAATGGGCATCATCGAAGAATACAAACCTATAATCATTTTAAACCCTATAATCATTTTAAAATGGGCATCATCGAAGAATACAAACCTATAATCATTTTAAAACCTATAATCATTTTAAAATGGGCATCATCGAAGAATACAAACCTATAATCATTTTAAACCCTATAATCATTTTAAAATGGGCATCATCGAAGAATACAAACCTATAATCATTTTAAAACCTATAATCATTTTAAAATGAGCATCATCGAAGAATACAAACCTATAATCATTTTAAACCCTATAATCATTTTAAAATGGGCATCATCGAAGAATACAAACCTATAATCATTTTAAAACCTATAATCATTTTAAAATGGGCATCATCGAAGAATACAAACCTATAATAATTTTAAAACCTATAATCATTTTAAAATAGGCATCATCGAAGAATACAAACCTATAATCATTTTAAACACTATAATCATTTTAAAATGGGCATCATCGAAGATTACAAACCTATAATCATTTTAAACCCTATAATCATTTTAAAATGGGCATCATCGAAGAATACAAACCTATAATCATTTTAAACCCTATAATCATTTTAAAATGGGCATCATCGAAGAATACAAACCTATAATCATTTTAAAACCTATAATCATTTTAAAATGGGCATCATCGAAGAATACAAACCTATAATCATTTTAAAACCTATAATCATTTTAAAATGGGCATCATCGAAGAATACAAACCTATAATCATTTTAAACCCTATAATCATTTTAAAATAGGCATCATCGAAGAATACAAACCTATAATCATTTTAAAACCTATAATCATTTTAAAATGGGCATCATCAAAGAATACAAACCTATAATCATTTTAAAACCTATAATCATTTTAAAATGGGCATCATCGAAGAATACAAACCTATAATCATTTTAAACCCTATAATCATTTTAAAATGGGCATCATCGAAGAATACAAACCTATAATCATTTTAAAACCTATAATCATTTTAAAATGGGCATCATCGAAGAATACAAACCTATAATCATTTTAAAACCTATAATCATTTTAAAATGGGCATCATCGAAGAATACAAACCTATAATCATTTTAAACCCTATAATCATTTTAAAATGGGCATCATCGAAGAATACAAACCTATAATAATTTTAAAACCTATAATCATTTTAAAATGGGCATCATCGAAGAATACAAACCTATAATCATTTTAAAACCTATAATCATTTTAAAATGGGCATCATCGAAGAATACAAACCTATAATCATTTTAAACCCTATATCATTTTAAAATGGGCATCATCGAAGAATACAAACCTATAATCATTTTAAACCCTATAATCATTTTAAAATGGGCATCATCGAAGAATACAAACCTATAATCATTTTAAAACCTATAATCATTTTAAAATGGGCATCATCAAAGAATACAAACCTATAATCATTTTAAACCCTATAATCATTTTAAAATGGGCATCATCGAAGAATACAAACCTATAATCATTTTAAAACCTATAATCATTTTAAAATGGGCATCATCGAAGAATACAAACCTATAATCATTTTAAAACATATAATCATTTTAAAATGGGCATCATCGAAGAATACAAACCTATAATCATTTTAAACCCTATAATAATTTTAAAATGTGCATCATCGAAGAATACAAACCTATAATCATTTTAAAACCTATAATCATTTTAAAATGGGCATCATCGAAGAATACAAACCTATAATAATTTTAAAACCTATAATCATTTTAAAATAGGCATCATCGAAGAATACAAACCTATAATCATTTTAAACACTATAATCATTTTAAAATGGGCATCATCGAAGAATACAAACCTATAATCATTTTAAACCCTATAATCATTTTAAAATGGGCATCATCGAAGAATACAAACCTATAATCATTTTAAACCCTATAATCATTTTAAAATGGGCATCATCGAAGAATACAAACCTATAATCATTTTAAACCCTATAATCATTTTAAAATGGGCATCATCGAAGAATACAAACCTATAATCATTTTAAAACCTATAATCATTTTAAAATGGGCATCATCGAAGAATACAAACCTATAATCATTTTAAACCCTATAATCATTTTAAAATGGGCATCATCGAAGAATACAAACCTATAATCATTTTAAAACCTATAATCATTTTAAAATGGGTATCATCGAAGAATACAAACCTATAATCATTTTAAAACCTATACTCATTTTAAAATGGGCATCATCGAAGAATACAAACCTATAATCATTTTAAACCCTATAATCATTTTAAAATGGGCATCATCGAAGAATACAAACCTATAATCATTTTAAAACCTATAATCATTTTAAAATGGGCATCATCGAAGAATACAAACCTATAATCATTTTAAACCCTATAATCATTTTAAAATGGGCATCATCGAAGAATACAAACCTATAATCATTTTAAAACCTATAATCATTTTAAAATGGGCATCATCGAAGAATACAAACCTATAATCATTTTAAACCCTATAATCATTTTAAAATAGGCATCATCGAAGAATACAAACCTATAATCATTTTAAAACCTATAATCATTTTAAAATGGGCATCATCAAAGAATACAAACCTATAATCATTTTAAAACCTATAATCATTTTAAAATGGGCATCATCGAAGAATACAAACCTATAATCATTTTAAACCCTATAATCATTTTAAAATGGGCATCATCGAAGAATACAAACCTATAATCATTTTAAAACCTATAATCATTTTAAAATGGGCATCATCGAAGAATACAAACCTATAATCATTTTAAACCCTATAATCATTTTAAAATGGGCATCATCGAAGAATACAAACCTATAATCATTTTAAAACCTATAATCATTTTAAAATGGGCATCATCGAAGAATACAAACCTATAATCATTTTAAAACCTATAATCATTTTAAAATGGGCATTATCGAAGAATACAAACCTATAATCATTTTAAAACATATAATCATTTTAAAAATGGGCATCATCGAAGAATACAAACCTATAATCATTTTAAACCCTATAATAATTTTAAAATGTGCATCATCGAAGAATACAAACCTATAATCATTTTTAAACCTATAATCATTTTAAAATGGGCATCATCGAAGAATACAAACCTATAATAATTTTAAAACCTATAATCATTTTAAAATAGGCATCATCGAAGAATACAAACCTATAATCATTTTAAACACTATAATCATTTTAAAATGGGCATCATCGAAGAATACAAACCTATAATCATTTTAAACCCTATAATCATTTTAAAATGGGCATCATCGAAGAATACAAACCTATAATCATTTTAAACCCTATAATCATTTTAAAATGGGCATCATCGAAGAATACAAACCTATAATCATTTTAAAACCTATAATCATTTTAAAATGGGCATCATCGAAGAATACAAACCTATAATCATTTTAAACCCTTTAATCATTTTAAAATGGGCATCATCGAAGAATACAAACCTATAATCATTGTAAAACCTATAATCATTTTAAAATGGGCATCATCGAAGAATACAAACCTATAATCATTTTAAACCCTATAATCATTTTAAAATGGGCATCATCGAAGAATACAAACCTATAATCATTTTAAAACCTATAATCATTTTAAAATGGGCATCATCGAAGAATACAAACCTATAATCATTTTAAACCCTATAATCATTTTAAAATGGGCATCATCGAAGAATACAAACCTATAATCATTTTAAACCCTATAATCATTTTAAAATAGGCATCATCGAAGAATACAAACCTATAATCATTTTAAAACCTATAATCATTTTAAAATGGGCATCATCAAAGAATACAAACCTATAATCATTTTAAAACCTATAATCATTTTAAAATGGGCATCATCGAAGAATACAAACCTATAATCATTTTAAACCCTATAATCATTTTAAAATGGGCATCATCGAAGAATACAAACCTATAATCATTTTAAAACCTATAATCATTTTAAAATGGGCATCATCGAAGAATACAAACCTATAATCATTTTAAACCCTATAATCATTTTAAAATGGGCATCATCGAAGAATACAAACCTATAATCATTTTAAAACCTATAATCATTTTAAAATGGGCATCATCAAAGAATACAAACCTATAATCATTTTAAACCCGATAATCATTTTAAAATGGGCATCATCGAAGAATACAAACCTATAATCATTTTAAAACCTATAATCATTTTAAAATGGGCATCATCGAAGAATACAAACCTATAATCATTTTAAAACATATAATAATTTTAAAATGGGCATCATCGAAGAATACAAACCTATAATCATTTTAAACCCTATAATAATTTTAAAATGTGCATCATCGAAGAATACAAACCTATAATCATTTTAAAACCTATAATCATTTTAAAATGGGCATCATCGAAGAATACAAACCTATAATAATTTTAAAACCTATAATCATTTTAAAATAGGCATCATCGAAGAATACAAACCTATAATCATTTTAAACACTATAATCATTTTAAAATGGGCATCATCGAAGAATACAAACCTATAATCATTTTAAACCCTATAATCATTTTAAAATGGGTATCATCGAAGAATACAAACCTATAATCATTTTAAACCCTATAATCATTTTAAAATGGGCATCATCGAAGAATACAAACCTATAATCATTTTAAAACCTATAATCATTTTAAAATGGGCATCATCGAAGAATACAAACCTATAATCATTTTAAACCCTATAATCATTTTAAAATGGGCATCATCGAAGAATACAAACCTATAATCCTTTTAAAACCTATAATCATTTTAAAATGGGCATCATCGAAGAATACAAACCTATAATCATTTTAAAACCTATAATCATTTTAAAATGGGCATCATCGAAGAATACAAACCTATAACCATTTTAAACCCTATAACCATTTTAAAATGGGCATCATCGAAGAATACAAACCTATAATCATTTTAAACCCTATAATCATTTTAAAAAGGGCATCATTGAAGAATACAAACCTATAATCATTTTAAACCCTATAATCATTTTAAAATGGGCATCATCGAAGAATACAAACCTATAATCATTTTAAACCCTATAATCATTTTAAAATGGGCATCATTGAAGAATACAAACCTATAATCATTTTAAACCCTATAATCATTTTAAAATGGGCATCATCGAAGAATACAAACCTATAATCATTTTAAACCCTATAATCATTTTAAAATGGGCATCATTGAAGAATACAAACCTATAATCATTTTAAACCCTATAATCATTTTAAAATGGGCATCATCGAAGAATACAAACCTATAATCATTTTAAACCCTATAATCATTTTAAAATGGGCATCATTGAAGAATACAAACCTATAATCATTTTAAACCCTATAATCATTTTAAAATGTGCATCATCGAAGAATACAAACCTATAATCATTTTAAAACCTATAATCATTTTAAAATGTGCATCATCGAAGAATACAAACCTATAATCATTTTAAACCCTATAATCATTTTAAAATGGGCATCATTGAAGAATACAAACCTATAATCATTTTAAACCCTATAATCATTTTAAAATGGGCATCATTGAAGAATACAAACCTATAATCATTTTAAACCCTATAATCATTTTAAAATGGGCATCATCGAAGAATACAAACCTATAATCATTTTAAACCCTATAATCATTTTAAAATGGGCATCATCGAAGAATACAAACCTATAATCATTTTAAAACCTATAATCATTTTAAAATGGGCATCATCGAAGAATACAAACCTATAATCATTTTAAACCCTATAATCATTTTAAAATGGGCATCATTGAAGAATACAAACCTATAATCATTTTAAACCCTATAATCATTTTAAAATGGGCATCATCGAAGAATACAAACCTATAATCATTTTAAACCCTATAATCATTTTAAAATGGGCATCATCGAAGAATACAAACCTATAATCATTTTAAACCCTATAATCATTTTAAAATGGGCATCATCGAAGAATACAAACCTATAATCATTTTAAACCCTATAATCATTTTAAAATGGGCATCATCGAAGAATACAAACCTATAATCATTTTAAACCCTATAATCATTTTAAAATGGGCATCATCGAAGAATACAAACCTATAATCATTTTAAAACCTATAATCATTTTAAAATGGGCATCATCGAAGAATACAAACCTATAATCATTTTAAACCCTATAATCATTTTAAAATGGGCATCATTGAAGAATACAAACCTATAATCATTTTAAACCCTATAATCATTTTAAAATGGGCATCATCGAAGAATACAAACCTATAATCATTTTAAACCCTATAATCATTTTAAAATGGGCATCATCGAAGAATACAAACCTATAATCATTTTAAAACCTATAATCATTTTAAAATGGGCATCATCGAAGAATACAAACCTATAATCATTTTAAACCCTATAATCATTTTAAAATGGGCATCATTGAAGAATACAAACCTATAATCATTTTAAACCCTATAATCATTTTAAAATGGGCATCATCGAAGAATACAAACCTATAATCATTTTAAACCCTATAATCATTTTAAAATGGGCATCATCGAAGAATACAAACCTATAATCATTTTAAACCCTATAATCATTTTAAAATGGGCATCATCGAAGAATACAAACCTATAATCATTTTAAACCCTATAATCATTTTAAAATGGGCATCATCGAAGAATACAAACCTATAATCATTTTAAACCCTATAATCATTTTAAAATGGGCATCATCGAAGAATACAAACCTATAATCACTGATCTAGAACAGACATTCTTAATATGTTCCATCTTGTTCCTCATCTTCAGTACACTTCCATTCCTCATTATTTAATGATTGCTGCAGATTCTAAGAAGCATGCCTTAATAAGTGTTTCTTTGATGGGATATGATTTTTTCGTCTTAGCAATTAGCATACAATGCAGGTGTTATTGTTGTTAACTTGAGCTAAAACTTTACATTATACAAGCTCCTTCTATTTAAAATGAAGCTGAGTTGGAAAAATTTAGTATTCTTTTTGATTCATTCAACAGAATTTATTTCTATTTTTAATCAGAAAGGAAGTCAGTCGTGTTTTCTATATAAAAGCATTGATCGAATTTTAAAATAAGTATGAAATACGTTTGAAACCAAATTACAACGTAATATTATGAAAATAAACAAATATTTACTTGTTTAAAATTAATATTTTGTCACTATATGCCATCTTCAGAATATCGTACATTTTTTCTTTTACTTTTATTTCTCACCATGATGCTAAATTGAAAATAATAAAACAGCAAAGAATCCACGTGTTGGTCTGTGTGCAGTGTTATCTTGAAATACTGGAAGACAATGCTTGACATATATTGTCGTTGTAATTTGGCTTTCAAGCGTATTGCATACTATTTTATTTTAAAATTCAATCAACGCATCTATCACAGAAAATGCAACTGACTTCCATATCATGCCTGCCAAGCGTTCTCTTCTGGCATTTCAAAATAACACCGCACACAGACCAACATGCTGAGTCTTTACTGTTTTTTTTTTTTCAATTGAACATCATGGCGAGAGAAAAAAAAAAAAAAAAATGTATAAGATTCTAAAAATAGCGTATAGCACCAAAATATTAATTTTAAACAAATAAATATTTGTTAATTTTCATAATATTGCATTGTAATTTGGCTTTCAAACGTATTTCATACATATTTTATTAATCAGAATGTTTTTGTTTCTTTACTGATTCTCTGTTTGTGCATCAGCTAAAAAAACAGTGTGATACATGATATTTTATTGCTGGAAATAATTTTTATTTGTATACTTTTAGTGTATTGATAATATATAATATAATCATGTTATTTTTAAATCACCAAATTTAAGCAGTGTTAAGTTTGTTTAATACTAGATGGGTGACCATTAGGGAATACCAGGTGTTGTATGTAGGAGAACAGCAATACTTCCTTGCAATAAGATTACAAATTTGCAGATATTCTTAGCAATTATTTTAACATAATCTTCTAAATCACTTGTGTGATGAAACAATGAAAATTCTGCTGTCAGGAATATACATATGAATGGATGATTGGAATTCCTTGTAAACTTGAAGATGTTGCTTGAATTGATGTTTTTTCTTATTGGTGCATTATTGTTTTGATGTAAATAATACATTGTGGCTAATTACTTATCCCATCTCTTCTTATTCAGAAAAATAATCATATTTATCAGTTATTATTGAATTCAAATTACAGATCCCAGTACAAACAATCAACCAATCGAGTTTTTTGTGTTTATCTCTGTTGCTCTTCCATTTAAAGTGCGACAGCAGGTGGTTTCATTAAGAATTTAATTGAAGTTTGTATCTCGGGCAGATTATGCAACAACTGGTGAGCTTGTTATGGATTCGTTTGTTGTTCATATCTCAGTCGGTTTCCATTTAATTCATGACAGTGATTTTTATATGTAGCAGTTTAAGGCCAGTGACTCAGTTGGTCTCCATGTGACGTGTGTAATCACGTTGACACCCTGGTTCTCATTAGATCATAGAAGTTAAGCAACGTTAAACATAGTTAGTACCAGATGGGCGACCATTTGGGAATGTTAGGTGTAGTATGTAGGAGGGACGTCTACACTGAGGTTTGCAAAAGGAGCGTCCACCATGTACGAGCAACATGATGTGAACCTGCAAGAGATCAAGCAGGCGATGTATGTGGCCTTTGGAATTGGCCCCTTCATTGCCTGGAAACAATTTACTGAATGATTGCTCAAACTGGGTAAAACGGTGGATGTCTACCTGATCAATTTGAGGAGGCTGGTCATATCATTTAGTGGAATGAATAACCACATAATAGGATGCGCCTTTTTAATGGGTCTTCCAGACAACACCAGTCGCCTACTGTGAGCATCTTCAAGGCTTATTGAGCTTGAACTGGATGAATTACTAGCCAGGGCACAAAACCATATTGTGTGCCACTAAGAAGGTTATTTTTGCTGAGATGGTTGATTACTTCTGTATTTAACAAAAATTCCAGCAACTTACTCATGACGCACAGTTGCCTTTGTTAAGCACCTGGTAATTGCAGCAACCAAAGGGATAGGGCAACGAGATCAAGGACCCCTCTTTTTGTTGCATATTAGCAGGGTACAACAGCAGGACCCTGTCAGAAGAGACTAGTGCATAGGCAGCAGCGAGTTTACGGTCTGGGTAGATGCGAGTTCAGTATCTATGAGAGTGGCATTAGAGGCAAGTGGAAATGTCATTGAAGATACAGGTTGGCTGCATCTGACCAACGTTGCCAGGCATATAAATTTAACAGAGGTCAACACGGCACTCAGGGGAGGGTCAACTTGGTTCTCTAGTGTGATGTAACACTTGGTCACTGATTCAGCGTGCATGCCTCAGTGGATTTCCGACACCCTGACCAAAAAGGCATGGGTGAATACAAGGGCTGCTAACGAGATGCTGATTAGGCGATGGTTGGAAACCCTGCAATCACTGGTGTGGATGTGACACTCATACAATCTTGTCAGAACCGCATAGATCGCCTGACCAAAGTACTGTGCAGATCTGTTAGGAAGGAGGAGGATTGGCACTTGAAAGTTGCGCAGCAGTCGGAGGACAACTGAACTAAGAACAGGTAGCCAATGTCCATTGTCAATGTGGATATCTGGATGTAAAGCAAACTCTGTAGATTAATCGATCTGCAAGTGTCCAAAGAGAATGTGAAATCTGTTGTAAAAGCCTGCGAAACCTGCTAGTCGATCGATCTGAGACCTGTTTGTTGGACAAAAGGGAAACTGAGCACAAAAGACAACTAGAGCAGACTAGTGATGGATATAACTCACTACAACAGCGATAATTTTTTTACGCTTATCAATTGTGGTTCATCTTGGTTTGCACTATGGTGGCCACTACGTTGGCAAGATGTGACCGCCGTCATCCAACAGTTAATGTTTTCCTTATGCGAGGGCCACCAATGGAGATACTGACAATGTCATTGTGTTTATTAGTGAGGAGTTTTGGGACGTGCATCAGTGGTTTTGATGTGCTAAGTGGAAACAGGATCATTGAATGATTACACAGAACTGTCCAGACCATCACAGCCAGGAAGGCTTGTATGGTGTCTGAGGCAGTCTACTGGTACAATGTCACTCCAAAAGATGACATTTCATTTTCCACGGCACTGGCTGATGCATTATACAGGTACTATGTTAGAGTGAAGGGCATTGAAGCCAACTCGCTGCCTGAACTTGAAGTGACCGGAGAGAAGTTTAAGAAGGGAAATATTGTTTAGGTCAAAAACCCACGTGGCAGGTGTACGACCATATATGGTACCGGATGCGTCACCAAGGTAAATAGCCTGTAATCAGTGTAGTTTAATGGTGTGCCCAGTCACGTTAAAGACTTATGGATGACAACGCAATCACAACCACTAATGGATGACGAAAGCAAATTGGATTCTGAGACTAGTGAGCCATTGCTCCATCAGGCAGTGATTTAGATATTAGCAGTCTCCCGGCAGATGCACTGATTCTTAATCCTCGGACCGTGGCAAAAGCACATGTGAGGATGAAGCCTGCGTCGTTCCTCTTCGAAGGAATGCCCAACAAGACGATTGCCACCTCCCTACCCTGTCTGTGATTTATAACTAATGATCTCGAAAAGTGATGCAAAATCTCGCTGTTTGTGTGCAGAGTAGGTGCGCCTAAACTGCATAAAAGTAGGCTGCATGGAGAACGCAACACTGTTTTAGGAGAAACCATTGGAGACTGTTGTTGCATGTTACTTAGTCGCTTTGCTTTCTTGCCTTTTTTTTCTTTCATCCTTTTTTTGTGTTACATGACTTTGATAGAACTGATCATAATACATTGCATGCTCTTCTTAAACCGCATCCTGGCCACTTTGCATATCTTATTGAGAATTATCTATAAACCACAACTTTATAAAAAATGACTTGGGTGCCATTAGCTAAAATCCAAACCAAAACGTTTAGTGCTCCAGCCACATTTCCTCGTTTAGCACTTGTGTTCCTTACTGTTTAAGCTAACTTGACAGATATATAAGATTATTTAAAATTAAACCACTTCTAGCTATGATTGAATTTGCACATGCATAAAACTAATAGAAATATGTCAGCAAGTTAAAATAAACGTTTTGCCTTTCAACTTGCCAACATATGTCTCTATGTTCATCCATCCAAACAAAGATTTTACTCATTATAAATTATCCTGGGTGTATGATTACTATTTCCTGTTAATTTCAGTGTTACGTAACCAGTAGTTTAAGAGTTTATCAGTTAAATATTTACACACATACATACATACATACATACACACATACATACATACATACATACATACATACATACATTTACTGTTTCATTTATATAGAAGATGAGCTTTTTTAGCAACAGAAGATGTTGATTTACACTATGTGTAAGCTTATTTATTTCAGAAATAATGGACTTACCCAGATACAATAAATACACTTACATCTAAATGTCAATGTAGCGATTTGTAGCAGTTATGGCCTCAGAATCATGATATGTATTTCTGTAACATATTTTGCTCATTTTCTTAATTATACCATTGTATTTGTCTTAATTATTACCGGTTTGCTAATATCATTCTTTTTCATTCCTTTTTGAACGGCTTCCTCCCTTCCCTACGACTGACTACTTCTCATTACTCGCTCAGTTTCCCCCTCCCTCTTTTTCTAATAGTGTCATAGCATAACTTATTTGAATCTATATTTTATACTCCATGATATATAGCGCCACTTCTAGTTCAGATTTATTTAACTAGTCATCTGTATCTTTATGGAAGTCTGAACAGAGCTGAAAGAGAGAAACGGACCAAATATCAAGGTCTCATGTATGATATGAAAAGAAACTGGAATCTTAGGGAGATATCAATCATACCAGTTATTATAGGTGCTACAGGACTTATGAAGAAAAACCTGAAGTCCATCCTAACTAATATTCCTGGTGAACCAAGTGCAAAAAAGATCCAGACGATTGCGCTTAAGGGAACAGCAAGGATAATAAAAAAAGCTCTCGGTGGGTTTCAATAAAAAGCAGGGCAATGTTAGCACCTGGTTTGACTGCCCCGTACCCAGCATTACAATCTTCAAAGGAAGAAAATTAAAAAAAAAAAAAAAAAAAAAAAAAATTAGATATGTTATATATTTCTATATTCAGGATTCACTTCTAAACTAATTAACTGATTCTTATGAATTTTGGAACACAGTTTCTATGTGTAAAGAGTCCAGATGCAGGCTATATTTAGTTTAGTTTTATGCAAAAGAAAAAAAGAATATACAAATTCTTCATGAAAATTCAGATAAATTCGATTTTTTGCGAAAATTTAACACTAGATATTAGACATCTATTGATAAGCATTCCCCAAATTTCCTTTTATTTAGATTATTTTTAAGTAATTTCAGAAGGTATAATATAGGTGTAACCTTCCATTTGAAAATTCAAATATTTCAGATTTACATTGAATTTGATCCATACTCATTAGACAGCAATCAAGTAAGATTCAATAAATTTCAGTTTCTTCATAAGAATTCTTAAGCTTAAGCTCTATATTTGAGACATTTTCAAACATCAAAGTTATGTAATAGTTTTGATTAGAATAAGGATTCTAGGCATAACATTTAGTATCACTATTATACTCTTCTTAAGGGGCATAGAATTAGTGCAAAAGTGTTTCTTTTTGGAGAATTAATTGGGACATGTAAGTTTATAAAGATATTTCAACACATTTATAAATATAAAAATCAATGAATGCTTGTCAGAAGTAAAGATATTGAATTAACTATTTGGATGTTATCCATTTTGCTTTTCTCAATGCAAGTCTAACTGTAAAGAATTAAAAAGAATTAAAAAAAAAAGAAGATGGCAACAAAAACATTGGTTGTATTTTCTTTTCTTAATGGTGCTTATTATGATGAAACAGTTGTGTTCCATCCTAAGGCAAATATACAATAAGAAAGGAGCATTGGAATGAGCTTATTCACCTGAACATAATGTTCTGCTCCGAATGCAAAGAAAATCTTTTGTGTGTGTGTGTGTGTGCAAACCAATGAATCTACACCGATGAAAAGGCAGTTAGACTTGCTTTTCAACCGAATTAATGAGAATAGCTTTTTATGATGCTTTTTTTTTTATCTTAAAGAAAACATTGGATAAAAAAGAAAATGTTTTTATTATTGCCACAATATGTCTCGTCATTTTAGTATAAAAGATGTTTGCAATTACAAGCAAGATTCACTTATAGTAATCCGTGTTGTGTGTGTGTTTCTCTCTCTCTCATATATATATATTAGTTTTGTTCTAACTACTATATATTAGGTTCAATATAATAACTTATAGAGAATTGTCTTTATAATAATAAATACGTAATTGGCACGAATTAAAATGTCATATCTGCTAGTATATATATATATATATATATATATATATATATATATATATATATATATATATATTCTATATATATATATATATATATATATACTAGCAGATATGACATTTTAATTCATGCCAGTTAAATACGTAATTGGCACAAATTAAAATGTCATATCTGCTAGTATATATATATATATATATAATATATATATATATAATATATATATATTCTATATATATATATATATATATATATATATATATATACTAGCAGATATGACATTTTAATTCATGCCAGTTAAATACGTAATTGGCACAAATTAAAATGTCATATCTGCTAGTATATATATATATATATAATATATATATATATATAATATATATATATATATATATAATATATATATATATATACATACTAGCAGATATGACATTTTAATTCGTGCCAATTATGTATTTATATTATTATAAAGACAATTCTCTATAAGTTATTATATTGAACCTAATATATAGTAATTAGAACAAAACTAATATATATATATATATAATTCATATTCCTGTTTGTTTATTCACAATTTGATTAATATATGCAAAAGCTTCCATACTTTACTCTCATTTATTTCTATATATAGTATGATTCTTGCAAACTATATACAATTAAGAGATCATTTCATTTGTATGTTACATTAAAAAATCGATTTTATTAAATAGCGGTATCTTAGTTAGTGTTTCTAGCGAGAGAATTGTTATAAGTGTTCTATTTAAAATTGTTATTTAATAAATTTTAAACAAAAATTATATTGATAATATATTTAATTAAATTTATTTGGAATTATTATTCCAACATCGATTAAAAAAAATCTTTTTTAGAGTTATTTGCCCTTTGGAACATAAACAAAAAAACTATCACCAAATAAAATTTGGTAATCTCAATAAATTTCTAGCTTGAAAAAATAATTTCGTGTAGATAGATAAATGTTTGGCTTTTATTGTTTTTTTAAATATTCAAACAAACAAACAAAAAAAAAAACTTACGAAAAACTGAAAAGATTTTATTTGTTTGTTTTTATCATTCTTTAAACGGCTATACAGAAATCGGTAAATTTTTACGATGTGACCAAGCGTTGTTTAACACCTAAAAAAAATAAAGATCTACTGCCCCCCCCTCTAAATACCACAATTTACACTTTTTTTTTTCTTTTTCCACGTTAATCTCATCAGTTACAAACTTAACTTTCTAATTAAAAAAAGGGAAATTTTTACGTGACCCAGTGTCGTTTAATCTCTCTAAAAAAAAAAAAATAAATAAATAAAGACCTACCTTTTTGGGGGCCTAATACGTTTAAACAGCATTTATAAATAATATGAAAGAAATTTTGAAAAAAAAACACATTTGAAACATAAAATAACGATAAATTTAATGAATTTTTATGAGACCACTCTATACTTTCATCTAATAATTTCAGAAACAAAACGAAATATGAAAAAATTTTTTTTTTTGGGGGGCGGGGGGGGGTTACATTAGAAACATATGACGAAAAATTTCATTTAATTGTTTTTGGAATTAATTTTTGGTAGATTTTCATTTTTTTTTTTTTTTTTAGGGGTTCTGCCTACTTGGCTAATTTTTTTTTTTTTTTTTTTTTTTTTTTGCGATCGCACGGGCATTCACTGCCATTTTATTGAAACAAAAGTTGCAATGATTTATTTTTAATTATTTATTTGGGGGGGGGGGGTTCTTTCCAGTGCTCAATACCCGGAAAATAGTTTTTTATTTGTAGCCCTTCTGCCGAAATATCTGGTGGAGAGAATATCATGTACTTCTTTTTTTTTTTATGGCGATTACATTTACATGTTTTTATCCGTTCTTTTATTTTTGGAATTGTTGTGGGGGTATCCACGTTGCCCATGATGAAAATGATTAGTATAGCAGGTGTGTTCCAAATGGAACTTCATGTCAACCCAGGCAACGCCGGGTACCCATGCTAGTATATATATATATATATATATATATATATATATATATATATATATATATATATATATGACTTGGCTGCCATCAGTTAGAATCGAAACCAAAACATATAACTCTCCACCCTAATTCCTTAGCTTCTGAGCTACACTCACACACACACTTACCTGTCATCCCTTTTTTAAAAGATGGAATCGCCCGATCGTATGAGACAAGATTCAAACAAGGGTACAAGGTCCACAGATTTTTATAATTATATAGATGTATATACTAGCAGGCCACCTGGCATTGCCCAGTTGTAAAATATGCTTGAATATTATATTTTAATTTATACAGATTTCGTATTTATTATTATAGATCTAATTCTCGCTTGATTATTCTATTGTACCCTATATATAGTAGTAGCCTGGTCATAAAATACGCTTAATATATCTTAATTCATGCAGATTTCATATTTATAATAGATCCAATACTCTATTGATTATTATATTGTACTCAATATATAGTAGTGATTTTAAGTTTTTAAAAAAATGACCTGGATACCATCAGTTAGAATTGAAACCAAAAAATTTAGCACTCCAGCCTTAGTTGTTACTGCTTGAGCTATAATCAAATGGATAAGAAAACATTAAAATCTAACTAATTTGGATGTATAAGTCGACTTATGCCTGCTAAGTTCCAATTTTTTTTTTTTTTTTAATTTTGACCTATTAGCAGCTATTTTTACAAATTTGTTCTACGGATCCAAATCCCCTCCCCCCTGAGACTAAAAATTGACAGGAGTTAGGTAGAGATTGTTACTCAGACAGACAAGGTCACTTATATGCTAAAAGGATCCGTGTCCTCAGTGCCTCCCAGCTAGAATATAAAAGAATTACTTAACTATTAGAAAATATCTGCAAAAAAGAATTCCTTAAAAAATTTTTTTTCCTACATTAAAATATAATAAAGTAACCATATATAATGTTTTACAATAAAACTTATTTTAAGGTGAGATTATGGTTAACAGTTTATTTCATATTGTATAGATTGTTTGAAGTTTAGTATCATCACTTACTTAGCTAAACACGAGTATTTTCCGTCATGGTCAATTTCCTTTTTGCATGTGAAGTGGTCGCTATTTTCATAATTTGTCCCCCATCATCGCCACCAAAAGTCTAAATAAATAAATAAATAAATGAATGAATGAAATTTTTTTTTTTAAAGTACAGCCCTCTCCATTTCTATTTAAAACAGAAAAACATAATTTAGATAAGTAAAAAAACAAAAAACAAAAAAAAACACCTAAATTTTCCCATCCCAAAATTGAGAAATCATGTTGACTTGTCACTAAATGGGTAAGAAGTGTGTGCTCATTATTCATTAAATTTTTATAGGAACATAATCCCCCACCTTAAAATATAAAATGTTCAATTGTTTTTGTTGTTGTTGTTTTTTAAGCTGTTTACATGTAATCGGAAAAAAAGAAAATTTAGAATTTGAAGTTGTTTAGAGGTTAAACTACATCGAGAAATAATCGAATAATCAAAAAAATCAAATAATCAAAAAAATCAAAAAATCAAAAAAATCAAAAAATCAAAAAAATCAAATAATCAAAAAAATCAAATAATCAAAAAATCAAATAATCAAAAAAATCAAATAATCAAATAATCAAAATAATCAAATAATCAAAAAAATCAAATAATCAAAAAAATCAAATAATCAAAAAAATCAAATAATCAAAAAATCAAATAATCAAAAAAATCAAATAATCAAAAAAATCAAATAATCGAAAAATCAAATAATCAAAAATCAGATTTTCGGTTAAAATGAAATAAAAATTAGTAAATGTGTAATGGAGTCGTTTAATGTTGTCTATGACATCAAAAAAATAACATTTATAGATGAATAACATATACAGAAACAATGCTCACTAACTATGTAACTTGAAAATCGTGGGAATTGATTATGGGTAACGAGTACAAGACACTTTGGCATTTTGTCCAACCACAATTGTAGGAGAAAGTTGTCATCCATCGTGCGATGTCCTGGAAGATCTTTCATTGGGAGGTTTTACAATCTCTCAAAGATAGGTCATTTAAAAGCTGCTTGAGCCAAGTTGTTTCTGAAGTACTGATGCGTTCCAAAATAACTTGTTTTGAGGCTTCATATGGAACTTCGCTGGATAGGGGTTGCCAAAATATCCTCAATCTCCTCTGCAACCTTTATGAGCAATGCTTCCACGATGTTGGAGTACTTCTGGCTGAGGAAGAAATTTTTTGCGCTTTGAAAATAGCTTCTGTTTAGAAAAACCATTGATGCAGCTTTTGCATGTTGTATAGAAGCATCTTGAAATGAATGAAGTTTCCTTAGTGTTGTGGGGTTGCTGTGGTCTCTTCCATGACGAAGTAAGAAAAAAAGACATATGCATAGAATGAGTTTTTAGGTTGTGTTTTTCTTCTAAAATATATGTATTTTAGAAAAATATTGGGGTATTAATTCGACAGTGTACATGCAGTAAAGTTATGTGACAGACGGACGTACACTTGGCAGAGAGGAAAAAACTGCTGAAACACATGGCAGACGCCATTTGTCACTGTGCGGAATTCACCATCTTGCTGAAGGATTTGGTTGCAAGTTAATATCACGTCGCCAAGTTACCATTTATAAGAAAATCAGGAGGAGTGTGTTTTTAACATGTTCATTCAGCTTGGCATCCCAGATGTAAAAGAACGAGAGAGAGAAAGGGAAAAGTCGATATCGTTACCTATGAACTGAAACCTACTGGAAATAAGGGGCAAAAATCGTATATGTCTCAAACTTGAAAGTGTTGTGAATTGAGTCCATGTGTGCGAGATTGGGCTGGATAGCAGTTTGACAACACATCTCTATAAATGTAATGAAAATAAGCGTCAAAGTTTAATGTGCTAAAATTGAAAAATTGAAATATTTGTAGGAGCTAGAAACATGTTGGAACAAAGGAAAAAGATAGTTTTTTTCCGGGTATAAATATGTAAATTATTTTTTAACGAAAAATGAGTAGCCATTTCTGCAAAAAACTAATGATTCATAAATACTAGCTTTGAAAATAGAGTAATGCAAAAAGCTCACTAATTGTAAAACAGATGAAATAGCGATGAAATGTTTTAAAATCAATCAATTTTTCAATTAAGAGGAAAGAAAAATGAAGTTTAATGAAATTAAACATAAAACGTTGAGTATTTGAAAAAACTTTAAAAAAGGACTTTCGCACTCAGTACCATAGCGGTGTGATAGTACAATAGTATTTATAAACCTCATTTCACCATTGTCATTGAGAAATGAAAACAAAAGTTTAGTTATACTGATTTGTCCAACTAACAAAAAAAAAAAAAGATTTGTATTTTGGTAAACCCACTACCTTTGCATTCACAAAGTCCGATTTTTTAAATTACACAACAATATTAATAAAGTTATATATACTTCTGCACAATACGAACTAAACTGTTTAACTTTTTAGTTTGACAAAAATAGGTTTAAGCTGGTTTGCATTGTGTGGAAACAAAAAGCTATGTTTAAGTAAATTTGTTGATATTTTTCATTGATAAAATAAATTGGATAAAGTTATATTTAACTAAGTACAGTAGAACCCCGGGATACGGCATTAAAAATTAGTAACAAAATACAGTAGAGTATATAGTAACCCCTCGCTACTTCGCGGTTTGATTATCATAGATTCGCTATTTCATGGGTTTTTCAATATATTAATATCGTGGATTTCCACCATAATTCTCTAGTGTTATACTAGCAGTGTCAGAAACCGACATTAAAAATGCATGATAAAAAATTGAATAATTCGACCTCCTATCTTTCCAAGCTTATAACTACTTGAAAAATGTAATTCAAACCCTATTTTTTTTTTTTTTCAATTAAAGGAGCAAAGACCAAGTTTTAAAAAATAACAGGTTTAATAGCAAATTATGCAATATTTGTTTTTTTAAATCGGTTTTCTTCAAATCTCTTTTAAAGAAAATCAACAAATTTTAACTTGCTTCGATAAAATATATGTATATATAAATTCCAAAAAATCACTTACCTATGAAAAATGCTATTCAATGGGTACTTCCATTTTTCATTGTTAAGAATTTATCCATATTTATATTTTAAATTCCATGTATTTTTTTAAATAAAAGACTTTTTTGAAACAACTATTTGAAAAGGCCGCCATTACGTAAGCATTTTTACTGTTATCGAAACGCAGAAGTGGTTTTTGTTTTTGTTTTGAACTACGGATGGGCAGAAGGGCATAAAAACAGCATGTTCGCGTTAGCCATCTAGCCTGTGCATGGAGAAATATGTGTCCCCATAGTTAAAAAAATAATCACATTTTTGCCTTAAAAAAAAACAAGTCGATGAATTTTTGATTTAATATATCTTAATTCTTCTTTTACGAGTGAATTTTTTTAAATATCTAAAAAAAGAAAACATTGAATGAAATAGAAAAAATTGTTGTCAGCATCAAATATTTACTTGACAGTCTAAGCATAACATAAGCTTCCACTTAAAAAAAAAAATCAACGTGATTTAAAAAAAAAGGTTTTACACTTAGGACTTTACAGGTAAATTTCCAAAAAACACTTCTTTTTTTTTTGTTGTTCTAAATTAGAATATTTTATTTATTGATCTTTTGTCATAAATTTGTGATATATAAAACTTTGGGAAGTAAATTAATTATTTAAATTTTAATAAACATTTAAAAAAAAATAACGTTTGTCTAAAATATTATATTTGGTTTATTGGAAAGAGCATAAAAATTCACATTGTCCCTGAAAATATCATAATAATTGAACCAATAGAAAAATTTTGATAGATTTTTAAAGTTTAAAAATTGAAAAATATTTAACTTGTAAAATTCGATTGATTTCATTATGTTAAAAAAAATGGCTGCATAAAGGCACGCCAGCACTTTGTAAACACTGTTTTTTAAAAAATAAAAAATATTTCTATTATTTTTTAAACAACTTTAATAGTTTATTTTGGAAGTATATTCCATAAAGAAAATAAACAACCCATTTTAAAAAGAGAAATTACAAGCTTTTTATATTTTACTAGCAAAAGTACCCGTCGTTGACTGGGTTCAAAAACAGCCTACAGAAAATGGACTCTGATTTATGAAAGTATGATAGGTTATGAAAAAGATGGGTTGTAATGAGATAACTTCGAATTTGGGGGTATCAAAACCAAAGCAAAATATGAAGAAAGTAAAAATAAAATAGATAAACCCCATAATTTATTATACCAACCTATTCACACTGAAACACTTATTACAATATTCTGTGGATCTATTTTAAAAAAACCTTGTTAAACTTTGTGACATATTTCCATTCTATGGAGGTCAGGCGCGAACGAACACCCCATGATTTTATCATACCATATTTCTTCAAACTGAAACATAATTATCAAAGTATACTTACGCAGATAGATATGAAAAGTCTTTATTAAAGTTTGTGCCTATTTCCATTCTATGGAGGCCAGGCACGAACGCAGAACCCACAATTTTATTATACCATCCCTATTTAAGTTAAAACATACTTATTAAAGTATTATGTACATCTATATCAAAAACACTTGTAAACGGTTTTTTTTCTAATTTTTACATTTTTTATTTCCATACTTTTCGACCAGGTGCGAACGCAGACCCCACAATTTTAATGAACCACTGTTCTGCCAGATCAAACATACCCATTCCTGTGTCTCGATACATCTTCTATCATTATATGTAATCAGTTTTTTTAAATAATCAACCATATAGGAGCCTATTCGTGACCACACACACACACACACACACAGACATTCAGCTTTATATTATAGATTTGTAGTTTTGTTTTAGGAGTGTCAAAAATTCCACAAAATTCTGATACACTTAGTGTTACACATGTATTTATATACAGTACTGAACTGTACAACCTAACAAGTGTTACAATCTTTCTCTTATTATTAATATAGTAAAGTGCGGGTTATAAACATTACAGGGATGGTTGTAAACAACCTATAAACAATTAAATATGGTAAAAATAATGCTTTTGTCCTACTTTGTGGATTTTTGAATATCACGGGTGGTCTTGGTCCCTATCTACCATGATATTCGAGGGAATACTGTATAATGCACATGTATATAATCAAATAGCATTATAAATAACACCGTAAGGTGAGGAAAATACCGTAACCAGGGGCCAAAAAAATATCGTATTCCACATTGTAACCTGAAAAAATCATATCCTAGAGCCACCATATCTCGGGGTTCTATTGTAGGTCGTTTGAGAAATTGTTCCTTGAAAAAAGATTTTTTGTTTGTTTTGTAATAAATTTATGTGCCGTTTTTAGGAATAAATATGTTTTTAAATGCAGGGGAAATCTACCCCCCCCCCAAAAAAAAAGTGCACTTTAGACTGGTGCAGAAATAAAAATGGTTGCAGACTAGAAGGTTCACTAGGAGAAAATATTAAGTATAGTATCAGAACAAATACAACACTTAAATGTTATGATAAAAAGTAAAAAAAAAAAACAATAAATATAATTATAAAAAGTAAAAAAAAAACAATAAATATTATTATAAAAAGTTAAAAAAAATAAATGTTATGATAAAAAGTAAAAAAAAAAATATTATTATAAAAAGTTAAAAAAAATAAATGTTATGATAAAAAGTAAAAAAAAAAATATTATTATAAAAAGTAAAAAATAAAATAAATATTATTATAAAAAGTAAAAAAAACAAAAACAATAAAAACACCAGTTTTAATCAAGGGAGACAATAATTGTATATTGAACAACAACAAAAATGCAGGCAAACAAATTTTTGTAGTTGGAAATATATTTTTATTTTTCTGACAAATAATCAAAGCAGACGTTTATGAATAATTGATCATATTTTTACTTTTTACAAACAGTAATGAAATAAGTTTTTAGTACTAAAATTTACCCAATTGTATGAAGGAATATATCTTTAAAAACGATGACTGGGGGTGAATAGATACAGGTATATGAAAAATTTAAAAAAATCATTGTGAAGAACATTTACAAAAAAAAAATTATTATTTTATTTATTTATTTATTTATTTATTTATTTTTACAACAAAAGTCACATTAAAGATCAATCTCACTTCCATATTGGAAGTACCAAACTCTGAAAAAAAGTAAGTTAAAAGAAAACGGGGATATTCATACATACATGGCCCACTTAGTTGCATTATTACTGTTTTTCTTGTATACATATGCTTTTTTAAAATTTTGTCTTTTTTTTTTTTATGAAAAAGTGCGAACTAATAATGTTTTCCTTTTTTTTTTTTTTTTTTTTTTTTACTAGCATTTCAGCCCGGCATTGCCCGGGTGTTTGGATGTGTATGTTGAGCAAAAAAAAAAAAAAAAAAAAAAAGCAATCAATTTTTTAAAACTTTGACCCCTATTCTAACCCCTTAACATTTATTGTTTTGGGTACAAATCAAGTTATTAAGTTAGATCCATGTCCAATGAACCTATATCTAAAATTTCAAGTGTTTATACCCAAAATTGTCGGAGGATTTTGGTAGAGTTCTCAAAGGTGAAATCGTTGAACTTTGACCCGTTAATAGCCACATTTCTGGCCGAAAACAGATTACAAAGATTTTCCCAAATCTCAGTACCCTGTATATCAAATTTCGAGTCTGTAGACTGAAAATTGACAGTTATTGTGTAGGAAAATGTACACACACACACACAGAGACACGTTCACTTTTATATATTTAATAGACTAGCATGGGTGCCCGGTGTTGCCCGGGTGTTTGGAGGTGTGTGCTGAGCAAAAAAAAAAACATGGTAGTAGGAAGGCAGGCTCGAATCTGTATCACGAAGGAGGAAAAGAATGGGGAAAAAAACGTGACGTCTTTGCTGTTACAACCACCGCCAAACCGGAAGTCACATAGGTTTAAATTAAGGCTAGACAATCCAAAAGAGGGGATGACTTTCGAAAATATCAGTGAAAAAAAGCGACTCCTCCCTGTAGAAAAGTGCCCTGTTGAGGGTGAAGAAATTAATGTTTTTAGCCAATTGTTCTGTATTTGTCGTCTGAAGCTTCAAACAATACTGATCTTGTGAAAATCCGTCACCTCTGTCAAAAATGCAAACATACATACATACTTACATTTGTATATTTGTAGCTCAAATTTTCGACCAAAACCGATTAAAAAGTTTGCCCTATCTCTGAATACCCTTTATGTAAAAGTTCAAATGTTTAGACCAGAAATTGTCTGATTAATTTGGTAGAGACCGCAGAGGTCAATTTTTTTTTTAACTTTAACCCTTAACATTCATTGTTTTGGGATAAAATCAAGTCAGATCCATACCCAAGGAACCTATATCTAAAATTTCAAGTGTTTGGACCCAAAATTGTTGGAGAAGTTTGGTAGAATTCTCAAAGATCAAATCGTTGAACTTTGACCCGTTAACAGCCAAATTTCTGGCCGAAAACCGATCACAAAGATTTTCCCAAATTTCCATATCCTGTATATAAAATCTCGAGTCTGTAGATTGAAAATTGACAGAGTTATTGTGTAAGGAAATGTACACAGGCAAACAGACACACAAACAGACACGTTCACTTTTATAGAGATAGATTTTAGCCGTCACCATATTAGTCATGTTAATCAGTTATTTAGGGGAGGTTCTTCGAATCGTTATATTACAGGTTTGCAACTAAATTAAACTTTAAAAAAATCCATGCTATGTTGTAATTCATGAAAATACTGGATAAACTATTCATCTACATAGGGTTTATCATTTCATACACATTAACTCAACTCGAAAAGTATGGTTTAACTTTTAATTAAATTAAAACTAATAAAACTTTTGTTTATAAATCGTTAGTGCCATTAAAGAAAATTTTGTAATGATTATATGTAGCAATAGAGAGGACAATAGAGACCAGCTTAAAAGAATATTGGATGCTTTACATGTTGAACAACCATTTTCCAGAGAAAGGAACTTGTAATCATAATGTTAAATTTTTATAATTGGAACTAATTAGCACGTGTAGAAATTAACTGACTTTAAAATAATGAAATTAAAGCAGACAGTGAGTCGAAATTTTGGACAGCTGTGAGAAAGCGTTGGTATTGGAAATTTGTGTTATCACAGTGTTTTTGAGCAGTTCCTTCTGAAGTTTGAAAAATAGGTGATTTCGCCGATTTCGATGACAATAAAAATATGGAAGTGAAGAATATATATATATATATATATATATATATATATATATATATATATATATATATATATATATATATATATATACTAGCATTTCAGCCCGGCGTTTCCTGGGTGTTTGAAGGTGTATGTTGAGCAAAAAAAAAAAAAAAAAACGGTCAATTTTTTTAACTTTGACCCCTATTATGACCCCTTAACATTTATTGTTTTGGGATCAAATCAAGTTATTAAGTTAGATCCATATCCAAGGAACCTATATCTAATATTCCAAGGGTTTAGACCCAAAATTGTCGGAGGAGTTTGATAGAATTCTCAAAGGTCAAATCGTTGAACTTTGATCCCTTAACAGCCAAATTTCTGGCCGAAAACCGATCACAAAGATTTTCCCAAATCTCAGTACCCTGTATATAAAATTTCGAGTCTGTAGACTTAAAATTGACAGTTATTGCGTAGGGAAATGCACACACACACACACACACACACACACACGTTCACTTTTATAGATATATAGATAGATTGAAATGTCTTTGAAGAAAACTTGCTAAAATGAATAATTAAATAACGTTTATGCGTGGGGAAAAAAGTTACTTGTGCTTTGTAAAGATTACTTCTTTTTAACAAAAACATACAATGTCTGCCACTGTTTTCTATTTATTAAGATGAAACCGATAATCATATATTGTAGTAAATAAAAACCGAAAACGTATGAAGTGTTTAAGTAAAAGTTTCTAAGAGTTGAGCGAAGACGCCATTTTTTAATAGCTTCTTTTCTAGAACTGCCTACCTGTGGAATTGCTTTGCTGGCCTATTTTCCAGCTTAATATAACATGGTCGTCTTCAAGTCCAGTGTAAACAAGTTCTTCTTGAACCGGCCTCTTAAATAATCAAATTATACCAAATTTTCACCACTAATTTCTATTAGTTTGCACATGCATAAAATAGTCATGGCTAGAAGTGGTTTACTTTTAAATCTTCCTTATCTATCTGTCGGATTAACTCAAACACAAGGGAACACGGCTGGAGTGAGAAGTTAGGGAATGCGGCTAAATATTTTGGTTTGGATTCTGTCTGTCAATTACAATTGAATGTACCAAAATGATCCAAGATGGTAAAATTAAAGTAAATTATAAATATTAAAGAATTAATATTTATAAACTTATCTCAGCCAGATATAAAAGCTCGATAATACAAAATAGGAAATAGAGCTTATAATATGAGCAAACAGTTAATGAAATATGTAAAAAAAACACTTTGAAATGAGTTAAAAACATATTTAATTTGAAAAGGAAACACTAGATAAATGGATAGTCCTTAATCCGCGGAGTTTCGAAGAAATACTCTCCTTCTCATCAGAGGGTAGGAATTAGCAAAATACAGGATCGGATTTTGCATGCAGAAGTATTTGATGAAACAACTTTTCAAATTAAATGTTTTTAACTCATTTCAAAGTGTTTTTTAACATATTTCATTAACTGTTTGCTCATATATATATATATATATATATATATATATATATATATATATAAAGAAGCTTTGAATAAAGAAAATGCAAAAATAAAAATACAGAATGCAATTTAAATTCCCGGATGGAAAAAAATATATTAACTTTAACCTATCGCAAACTTAGCACCTACATAATCCGACTTTTAAAATGTTTATAATGACAAAAGAGAATTCATTTATATAAGGGGGAAAAAAAAAGCCTTAACTAAAATTGTTAAATAGAAATAGACTTAGCATTTGCATAAGCCGATTTCGCAAAAGTCTTCCATTTTAAAACAGAATTTAACTACATGAGGATGAAAAGAGAAAACCTTAACTAAAATTTTGTAAATAGAAAACGGGGATCATATATATATATTCAATAGAGGATTATGTAATAACAAATACGAGATCTACATGAATGAATGAATTAAAATATATTAAGTATACTTTATGACCAGCAAAAATAAAATAACTTCTTTTGATTTAAGAATTGTTTATTAAAAAAAATATTGGCAAATAATTAATCCAATAGTTTTGAATTGTTGTATCATATTTCTGTACGCAGTTGTAATGAATATTTTTGTAAGAATATTTGGCTAAATATTTGCCTATCACGCAGGAGTATTTGGTTTGAAATGGTTTAGGTTACAAAACCTACTTAACTAATAAATGAGGAGGATGATTCATCATGTAGATGAGAAATGTCCATGGTAGATCCATCTTGTGCCGAAAGTTGCCAAGAAATGTCTTCCTGGTGGTCGTTTTTTTTTTGTTTGTTTGTTTTTTTATTTTTTGTTGAAAAAAAATCAAACAAAAAAATTTTTTAAATCTAGGTGAATGGCCACACGGTGTGTAATATAGACAATTGAAAAAAAACAACAAAACAAAACAACCACGTAATTTGTTAGTCATATTGTTACTTTCACATGAAACTTTGCAGAGTTTCCGTTGTGTTTGATAGAGCAGGTGCTCTTCGACTATTGGATCAGATACATCCTTCTCCTGTCTTAATTGTTATTGTTCATCTATCAAAAAGATAATTTGATGTATTCTTTGTTTTCACCTCATAAAGTAAGTAACATTTGATTTATCTCTATTGAGATTATGTGAATAACTATATTTTAAAAAATGTTTTAATATTTAGTAGAGTTGGGACGATTAATGGGGTATCAGAATCTGAATTGAAAATATTTGTACATATTTTCCAATGCCAATAACGATTCCTTTATCTGTTTTATTTGATTTTATTTAAAACAAAATTTTTCACTGTCAATAGTAATAATAATACAATAGATGTTTATTGATTTTAAACTACCATGATCATCCCCCCACAAGTGTATTTGTACATTTAAGAAAATATGTGCACGTTTAACACATGTTACGGGAGGCAAGGAAGAAATAGCAACTTCATAGTTAAATATTTAGCAATTTATAAAGAATTGGAATCGATAATTGTATCAGAATCTGGAAAAGATATTGAAATCGTCCCATCACTAATACTTAGTTACTTGTTTAAAAGGATTTCGTTTGATTTAAATTTTGTTTTAAAATTTATTTAATATCAAGCTTTGGTAAGATGCAATTTTTATTTCTGTTCAAATCTAGAATGCCCCTTTTTGGAAAGCTGGATTTTATGATTGTTTTATATTTTTAATTTTATGAAGTTTTCTTTTATTATTATCGTATGCTAATTTTCATGAGAAATATTTGGCTTGGGTCACTCCCTCAGTTTTGGCCTACTTGCATACCAAGTTTGGTTGAGATTTGTTTAGTAGTTTCCAAATCTATAATGAATATACACACAACTGCTTTATTTAATTTATTAGATATTTTATATTTTAGCGACTAATGTTTATTTTTTTTTATTTTATGTTTTTCATTTTTCATATTTTTTATTGATACTTTCTAATTTGTGTTTTAATTTACTTGCTGAAGTGTGTATACATTGGACAATAAGTATAACTAATCTATTAAAAATTACATCCCTTACATTTCGTTAGCTTTACTAAGTAAAGAGTAATGATCATAAGTATTTTTATTTCTTATAAATCTAAATCTAATTTAAGTCTATTTAAAAATGTTATTAAAAATCCTGTTTATTTCTCATTTTCATGGGGCAAAATGCATCCAGATAAAATCAATTCTTTAATAGTACAAAAATAACTTTACTATACTGAAGTAAGTTAGAAATAACTAATAAAAGCCAGGATTAATTTTAGTAAATCGTCTTCTTCCATGTGCTTTCAAATAACATAAGGAATATATATATATATATATATATATATATATATATATATATATATATATATATATATATATATATAAACTCTTAGAAAAATATCTTTATTACAAAGAGAATGGATATAGTCTTATCGTTCATAGAAGATATTTCGTATAATACTTCAGGATGATTTTGTTAGGTTTTGATTGTAAAATATAAACATTTTGTCTTAAAAATATCCATATTTTGTCATTTCAAAAAGTATTATTTTTATATTTTGAAAAATAAAATATTTAATCAAAGGTGTTAGATGTGTGTCGATAAACAAACATTAAGAACAAATATTAAATATTTCATCAGAAAAAAAAAACTAACAGAATTTCAATCCATTTCAGAATTTCAATCCATTTCAGATTTTTTTCTTATGAAATCTGTTTTTAAATAAACAGATTTCATAAGAAAAAATCATAATATATATAATATATATATATATATATATATATATATATATATATATATATATATATATATATATATATATATATATATATATATATATATATATATATATATATATATATATATATATATAAACAAAATAACTTTCTATTTTTATTGCAGCTTTTGAGAAATGTTGCTGTGGGACATTTTTTTTTAACCAGTAAAACGACCAAATGTTGTCTGTCTGTTGCACCAGTGATGAATAACACATAATTTAATTGCTAACATTAGAAAGCTTAGGAGGGGGGGGGGCTATTAAAACTGTCTCCCCAATAGGAAATGTAAGCACTACATATTTAACAATATATTAACCCGGCTTTTTAAAATGCCCTTCCACCCCCACCTAAAAATATTGGACGTATTTAAGAAACAAAAAGGATGAATTACAGTAGAACTTTGTTTTTGTTAGTTATTTTCTACAATAATACAAATATAAAAATTAGTTTTTAAGTTTTAAGTCTGGTATACATACAAACTGACGAATGCTCGTTAATCTGTATTCCTATAAATTTGAGTATTTTCTCACTCTCACATTTATCTATATATATCTATAAAAGTGAACGTATCTGTGTGTGTGTGTCTGTGTACATTTCCCTACGCAATAACTCTGTCAATTTTTAGTCTACAGACTCGAAATTTGATATACAGGGTACTGAGATTTCGGAAAATCTTTGTGATCGGTTTTCGGACAGAAATTTGGCTGTTAAGGGGTCAAAATTCAACAATTTGACCTTTGAGAACTCTATCAAACTCCCCCCGACAATTTTGGGTCTACGCACTTGAAATTTTAGATATAGGTTCCTTGGACATGGATCTAACTTAATAACTTGATTTGAGCCCAAAGCAATAAATGTTAAGGGGTCATAATAGGGGTCAAATAAAAAAATTGACCTTTTTTTTTTTTTTTGCTCAGCATACACCTCCAAACACCAGGGCAATGCCGGGCCGAAATGCTAGTATATATATAAAAGTGAACGTATCTGTGTGTCTGTGTACATTTCCCTATGCAATAACTCTTTCAATTTTTAGTCTACAGACTCGAAATTTGATATACAGGGTACTGAGATTTCGGAAAATCTTTTTGATCGGTTTTCGGACAGAAATTTGGCGATTCAGGGGCCAAAGTTCAACGATTTGACCTTTGAGAACTCTACCAAACTCCTCCAACAATTTTGGGTCTATGCACTTGAAATTTTAGATATAGGTTCCTTGGACATGGATCTAACTTAATAACTTGATTTGAGCCCAAAACAATAAATATTAAGGGACCATAATAGGGGTCAAAGTTTAAAAAAAAATTGACCTCTGCAGTCTCTTCACAATTACTCAGACAATTTCTGGTCTAAATATTTGAAATTTTGCATAAAGGGTATTCAGAGATGGGGCAAGCTTTTTCATCAGTTTAGGTCGAAAATTTTTAGTTACCAATATATAAATGTAAGTATGTATGTCTGTTTGCATGTCTGCCTTAAACTTTCAATAGAGGCGACGGATTTTACCAAGATCAGTATTGTTTTAAATTTCGATCTTTCATACGACAAATATCAAAAAATTTGCTAAAAACATTAATATCTTCCCCTTCAGCTAGGTACTTTTCTACAGTGGGGGGGGGTAACTTTTTTCGCCGATATTTTTAATGTTATCCTCTCCTTTAGATTGTTTAGCCTTAATTTAAAAAAATGTCGCTTCCAGTTTGGCGGTGATCATAACAGCATAAACGTTAGGTTTTACCCTGTTTTTTTCCTCCTTTGCGGTACGGGTTCGAGCCTGCCTTCCTACTACCACTTTTTTTTTTTTTTTTTGCTCAACATACACATCCAAACACCTGGGCAACGCCGGGCTGAAATGCTAGTTGATATTAAAAGCCTACTTTTTCTATTTAAACATTGTTAAAACGGACTTTTTAATATAATCAGTCATGAATATGTGAGTGACTACATGAAGGTTAACTAATTTGCATATTCCTTTGAAAAACGAGCGTTAATTGCTTATTCATTCTTATGGTTTCTTATTTGCTCTATTTTGCTATTAGACTGAATTCTAGTTGTGCATAGTTTCTAAATCCTGCATAATAGCATAGAATTTAAGATGACAACGTTTTAACAGGCAAATATATTTATCTATCTATCTAAGTGGCCTTATCGGTGTGTGTGTGTGTGTGTGTGTGTGTGTGTGTGTGTGTGAAAAGTCTCTACCAAACTCCTCTATGAATATTACATCTTCAGAGTTGAAATTTGATATATAGGGTATTTGGACTTTTAGCATACTTTCGATTTGGTTTTTAGCCTGCAAAAATTACTGCTAATGGGTAAAAATTGTAAACAAAACAGTTGGCATTGGTAAGGTTAGTTGAATAAAACATTACATCTGCTATTTCTGTTGCGCATACTCAAAATTAAAGATTTATAGCTGAGAGTCACTTTATTTTCAACCTTTCTTCATCTGTTTGTAGCCCAGATGGTAGCGCCATTGGGGAGAGAAATAACAACTAAGGCAGGAGCATTAAACGTTTTCGTTTTGATTCTTGCAGATGGTAACCAAGTCATATTTTTTTTTATAACTTTTGAAATCATTACCATATAATAGATTTGTTGATACATCCTATTTAGATTATTTTCTGCGTGGAAACAATCTTTCCTTTCTGCAGTGAATGTAATTTGTTTTTCTTTTTTCTTTGGATCGAGAATGACAATACTGTGCATTTATTTTTTACATTGATGTTTTTGGACTAGAAATTACTTTTTAAATTAAAAAAGTTAAAACTTTATGACTACCAATGAATGCAATTGTTTTAAAACCTTGACATTTATTCAATGAACAGAAATTTTAATAAACACATTTGCATAAAAATAATGGACATGAAAATAAATAGCCCTAAGCAGTGTTGAGTAACCACAGCTACTACTACACACGTGTGTATGTGTGACTTTTTTTTTTTAATAAAATGCACTGATATCATATTTGATATTTCAAATACTTGTGTTTTACTTTTCATTAACTTGTTCAAATTGTTGAATATTTTCATCGATGAGTGTTAACTGAAAATAGACCTTTAAGGAAAACAATTTTATTTAAAAAAAATACAAATCAATTTATGCGAAGTATTTTTTCAAAATTAAAATACCGATCATATCCATACAAATGATATAATTTGTTTGAGAAATACTTTTCAAATTTCAAATTAATTTTGAGAAATAGGCATTACTATCATTCAAGATATATTATTAATGATATATATATATATATATATATATATATATATATATATATATATATATATATAAGTGACTTTTCCCCTTTATTTCATTGGCTGTTTTACCCCAAAACTGCATATGTAAACTTGCTTCAGCATTGATTTACTTATTTGGCATTTTTTACGCTTTTGGAAAAATATGCATTTGTTTTTTTAACTTTTGTTAATGTTTGAACCCAGATGAAATGTGCTGCTTCATTCATTCAAAATGCATAGACTCTACATACTTGGCATATTGGAATAACAGATCGGCAGATTTTGGTATTTCAAACAATGTTGTTTCAGGAGTCAATAAGACAATTGCTCATGAATAGTTGCTTACAGAGCATGTCTTTCCTATGACTTGACCATACTCAATAAACGCATGTTCTTCCTATGACGTGACCATCTATAATATAAATCTCATCAGTCTGTTTAAATGTATGTATGTTTGCCTAAAACTTTCAACAGAGATGACGGATTTTCATGAGATCAGTATTATTTGGAAGCTCGACCTTTTGGACGACAAATCTCAAAGAATTGGCTAAAAACATTAATTCCTTCACCCTCAACTGGGCACTTTTCTACAAGGAGGGGCCGTTTTTTCGCCGATATTTTCGAAAGTCATCCCCTCTTTTCGATTGACTAGCCTTAATTTAAACCTTCGCCACTTTCAATTTGGTGATCGACACAACGGTAAAGATGTCACTTTTTTCTTTCTTCTTCACGTTCTTTTCCTCCTTCGCGGTACGGGTTCAAGGCTGCCTGCCGACTACGACTTTTTTTTTTTTTTGCTCAACACAGACCTTCAAACACCTGGGCAATGTTGGGCACCCAGGCTAGTCATTAATAAACGCAAGATGTGAATGCTTTTGCTTTAGTTTATCTTGGAAAATTATCTTGCGGAAATTCTTTGTTGTTAGTTTGAAATTATATTTAATAGTTCTCATTTGTTTTCTTCCCCAAAATCAATATGATGTATAGAATTACGTTTGTATATATTAGTCTTTTCTATGTTGGCATTTCTTTCTTTTTTGCTTGACTAAAATGTATACGTCTGTTTATTGTATAACTTTGTCGTGTGATATAATACTTAAAACACAAAGTTATTCATTCATCAGGTCACCTTTCTATGTCCCAAATCACCTTGCTTTTTTTTCTTCTGTTGTTAGTCATCTAGAAATTAAAGACCATCGATAATTATTACAACTGTAGATGATCTTTCATTTTCTTATAGATTCTTTAATACTGATTTTCACGGGAATTGTTTTACTTTTTTTATATAAGTTTTTTATACATTTTTTTTTCTCGCGTGATTAAAAACAAAATTTTTGGTGAGTGTTAGTTCCTCCACATTCTTGTCTTCATATATATATATATATATATATATATATATATATATATATATATATATATATATATATATTGAGTGCAAAGATTAATAATTGTAAATTATAAATCAGTTTCAAAAGGATGAACAAACCAAATCAAATTGAGTGTACAATCGTTTCAGAAACGATATTCATTTTATTAAACATTGACAAAGATTGTGTTTTCGAATATAGTCTCCTCATCAGCAAAAAAAAAAAAAAAGGGAGTAAGGTGGGGAGTTTAAGACACCAAAATAAAACTAGCATCTTTGATGGATAGTCCTTATTTAGTTGCATCAGAAAATTTGTTTTAAAGTTCGTCAGTACATAAGTGGGCATCTTGTATTTTGGCTACAAATGGTTGAATTTTTCAGTTTTAATAAAATGAATATTGTTTCCGAAATGATCGTACACTCAATTTTATTTTGTTTATCCATCCTTTTGAAACTGATTTATAATTTACAATTAATCTTTATACTCAATAATCATATAGCTCTTGAGCTGGAACTTGTATTCCTTATTTTCTTAACCTGTATTTATTTGTTACGTTCAACTCCTTACATTACTTCCACTATCTTAGCGTTATTTGCATTGTTTTCCTTTTAGATTATTGTTGTCATCAGCGTTGATATATATATATATAGCAGGGTTAGAAAATCTATATATGTATATAGGTTAAGATACACTTGGTTTCTGAATTATAGACCATTGAAACAAACACTGATTAGCATTTTTATCATAAACATATGTACAATTAGATTTTTTTCTATATATAGGATGGATAAACTTTGAGAAGTTCATTGGTAAAATAATCCTGGGCCTTGTGCTGCAACATATACCAACAAAGCCATGAAAGAATGACACAAACAAATATATAAAAGCTGTAGGGCTCAGAAGAAAGATCTGAATTTCATAATTCATTTGAAGACCTTTGATAATCAACATTGGGGATCCAGTCAGTATCTTATGAATGTTGGTTCTGTTTATTTCAGATAATAGAATACAACAGTCCAAAAGAAGGCAAATATGATCAACACACAACACAGACTACACCAAAGAAGAAATGGACTGCAAAGAAAATTAGTGTTATTATAAAAGCATTTCCGAAAGAAAGAGCCTGTTTACAAATATATACAACATAACGTTAAAATTATGTTAATTTTCAAAAATCAAATTTCAACTGATGTGCTATATTCTGCCTTTCTATGAGTGTATGGTTCATTCATGTATAATAATGTTTTCCAGTATTTAAATACTATTTTTGTTGATTATTTGTATGTGTTCCTTGCATATTCAAATCAAATGTGTTTAATGTTTATCTTTACATTAATGATCACTCATGTATAATTGGACGTAAGTTCTTGCATGAAGTGTGACATTGAAATTCTCATAATGTTGTATTTTGAATTTTAGAAAACATTTGATGTTATTCTTCATTAATTGACAATTAAACTTGGCAAAATTATCTTTTTAAAGTTGAACTATGTCTGAACATTGTCCTGATGTCGCATGGACTGCAAAAAATATCACAATATATGAACTTCAACACTTCAAGAAAGCTTGAAGATACATCAGTTGTTATCTGGTATAAATATAATCCTCAAAATGAAAACAATAGTAAAAAAAAAAAAAAGGAAAAGATAACTTTGAATACAAATTTCTTATTTCAAATAATCAGATAAATATATTTTATGATGTTTGAAATAATTATACTTTTCCTTAATTCCAGTCATAATACACAGAGAACAACTTTTATCCATCCTTTGACTAGAAAGGCAGCCCCACCCTCGAATGATGCTGTTCAAAGGTATTTATATCTTAATTATTATTTTCATTACTTTTACATTAAACATAAATTTTTCTCATCTTTATTGTAAGTATACATTTTACAGTACTGTGCCGTTGTTAGTGCCACAATTATAAATTCATTTTTTTATCATTATTTCTGAATTTATCAAGTTTACTCTGAAAATAATTTTCATTAAATTTTCTACTTTTAAGCATGATTTGATAGTTTGCTTAAAAAATATTACACTATTAGAAAAAAAATTTCATTGTTTGTTAGATTTAGTTTCTGAAGCTTTTTATTTCTAAAAACAATCACAATGCAAGGGAAGATATCAAAAGAAATATGTACCATATTTAGTTTAGCTTACTGTTTTTGCAATATGTTCATAGTTGAGTTGATTTAATCTACAGTATTATAGAAAAATCTATTAAAAATAAATGAAGTGACAGTAACCTTTATTCTTCCCTGGGGGGGAAACAACTAATGGCTGATAAACTGAAGCAATATAACACACTGCTAAAACCAGCTGTAACATGGGAAACATTTCATAATCATGTTTCTTTTACATGAATTGAAAAACAACTAATTGGAATTATGTTTCTCATTGATAAGCTGCTATTTTATAAAAACCAGACTTTTACTTATGGAAGGCACTAATCTAATATATAAAATAATTCAGGCGTTTTTTTGTGTATATAGGTTGTTTTTTGTTTTGTTTTCACAAGCTCAATTAACATTCTGTTTGGACGTTAACAGATTTTTACATTCTCTTAAAAAATTTTAAACTTATGTAAAAAAAATTTCCAACCTTATTTTTACACATCTACATCTAAACACGTATTAATAAACTCTTTTTTTTTTAAATCTTTGTAAGTATCGTTAAGTCATTCTTTTAATAGTGACCTTCAGTCAAACATTATTAAAGTTTCAATGTTTGAGTTTAAAATCTAGTCATCCAAATCTGAAGATCTTCCAAAATCTGGTGCACGTTCTAAATTCTAAACTGAAACTAAACTTTGACTGCAATATTAACATGTACTACACAAATTCGTTACCCAGTTTAAATATATTCTTCATCTCATACTCATGTGTGTAGTATGTATGTTTCCAACTCCATATTTACCTTGTAGTACAATTCCAGGTCTCATGATCTTTATTAACTCTGCATTGAAATCAACAAAAATGACCACCATATCTGCTTGAGAAAATTTTCAAATTTTGGTAAAAGAGCGAAGGTTTATTTCTCATTGTCAAGGGAATTTATAGTTGGAGTTACAACGGTCACAAATCACTTTGTCAATAGAATTCTCATTGCTATAAGGAAATTACTATGCACAGCAGTTCCTCAAGCTTTAAGAAATAGAAGTTTTTACAACAAACGCTACACCTATTTTTTTTTCTTATGATGTTTTAGTTGACAGCTCTAATAAAAAAATTATAACTACCAGATTGTTTTGTAAAACTACCCTTTTCATCAAATCTCATTTCAGATAATGCAAATATGTTTATACTCCTTTACAACAAGTGCTTTTCAGGGTACATTTCAATGGCTTGAGAATCTAGGAAAATTTGAATATTTTGACAAACAATATTCAAAGAATCATTTTTATTTTGTTCTTGCATGATGACCGCACAACCCAGACTGCAGCATTTGTTGAAGCAAACCATTTTACAAATTGTTTCAGAACCTTTTTTGCCATTCATCAATACATGATTATTAACTTTCATTGTCTTTCCCTTTTTATGGTTATTGTCAGCTGTAAAAATAATGATTGGTGGACCGTTTTAGTCACTAACACAACATGTTGTTAAAGAACTTTGAAAGTTAAGAAAGTATCAATTTCTACTTTTTGCAGCAAAGGGAAAAACATGATTCTTTCAACTGATTGATAATACGAAACTGAAATTGATCCAAGCAAGTTGACTAGGGAATAACGGCTTGTAATTAGCTTGATGAGTAGTTACATGTTTTTCACTCCAGCGAGGTGTTCATGGCAAACTTGTCTTGAACAAAAACTGGATGCCTTTCTTGATTTAACTTAGCTTAACCAGGCAAAACGAAAATGACAACAGCTTTTCTAGTTTAAAATAAAAATGCATATTACATACACAAGTACGTATATGTGTAGATATGCATGTATAATTACTTATAAATTAATTTTTTTAAATAAATAAATTACACAAAATAAATATTGATAATAATAAGTAAATAAGAAAATAATAAATAAAATATGTAAACAAACTAACACCTATAATTCCATAACTACATACATAGATATATATATACCATATATACTTGTGTATAAATCAATCTTGTGTATAAGTCAATGTGTATTTTAAGACCAAAAATTGTGTCATTTCCGGTATTTCTGTGTATAAGTCAACTGTAGATTTCAGACAAATTAAATGGATTGTCTCGCGGTTATTTCTTGCACAGATAATCTTCTTTTTGGTGTTTTTTTTTTTTTTTTTTTTTTTTTGTAAGACATTATATATTGTTTCTCGGCATCTGCAAGCAATAATATGTGCCTTTATGAAAGTGTGGTCTATTCAATTTTTATTTTTTTTTTTGAAGCACATATTCTCTCGCGCAAATTTTATTGCAAGCCCCACTCTCCCCAATGGTTTAATTCTACTTATGCAGCTGCCATAGCGCAAAGGCAGCATGCGTACCGCAAATTTAACCGACATAAGTCCAGTTCAAACAGACAGAAGTATATAGAAGCCAGAAGTAACTGTAAGAAAGAAATAGCGACAGCTAAGAGAGAATTTACTGAAACCACCAAAAAACGCATCGAAGCACAGAAATTAGGAACCTGAGACTTCTGGAAAATCTACAACAGTGTAGTAAATAATGGGCAATCAACTATTCCCCCACTATCCAACAATCATGAGGTTGTTTGCTCAGCAACTGAGAAGTCTAACATGCTTGCCAGACGGTTTGCCTCCAACTCCACACTGGACTCTGCTAACCACCCCCTTCCTGACTTTCCTTTGCAGACAGACGCCACACTAGACGATCTGAAAATCACCCCTGCTCAGGTGCATGCTATCATAAGAAAGCTTGACACTGCAAAAGCATGTGGACCTGATCTCATCCCGGCTGTGCTATTAAAAAAGTGTGCTGCCAAAGTAGCTCCAGTTCTCTCCAAACTTTACAACAAATGCCTTAATGAATCTTGCTTTCCTGCCTGCTGGAAAACTGCTTCTGTAGTGCCAGTTTTCAAAAATTCTGGCAAAAGAACTGACCCAGTAAATTATCGCCCCATTAGCCTCCTCCCACTTTTTGCCAAAATATTTGAGACAATAATTAACCAAGCTCTAGTCCATCACCTTACAGATGCTAAACTTCTGACTGACCAACAATATTGATTTAGGTAAGCCCATTCCACAGCAGACATCCTAACTGTAATCTCAGAACGTATATACCAGTCACTGGACAAAGCGGGGGAGGGTAGAGCGATAGCTCTAGATATATCTAAGGCTTTTGACAGGGTATGGCATGAAGGTCTTCTCAGGAAAACCAAATCATACAGTATCATTGGAAGAATACTTAACATAGTTAAATCCTTCTTAGATAAGAGAAAAATCCAGGTTGTCCTTGACAGTCGTACATCTAAACAATATGATATAAATGCGGGAGTGCCTCAGGGGTCTATCCTTGGACCTCTATTATTCCTAATATTCATAAATGACCTCCCTGACAAAATTGTCTGTGAGATGGGTATGTATGCTGATGACACCATGCTCTATAACAGACACAACAGGAAAACAAATGAACACATATCTAAAGAAATGGCAGAAACACTAGAGGATGACCTCCAATCTCTAGTGGAATAGGGATAAAAATTGATGGTCACATTCAATGCTGCCAAGACTAAACTTTTTTCCTTCAATAAATACAAGAAACCTTCTCTACCACCAATAGCAATGGCCAATGACTCTTTATCTGAAAGTACATCTTTTAAACTCCTCGGCCTAACGTTCACAGGAAACATGAGTTGGAACAATTACATTGAGAGTATTGCCAGGACAGCTGAAAAGAAGGTAGGTTCTCTGTACCGTGCTAGAAAGCTACTAATGCCCAAAAGTATCCTGTACCTCTATAAGGCCACCATTCGCCCATGTATGGAGTATTGCTGTCATATTTGGGCTGGTGCATCTGCTACTAGTCTCTCGCTCTTAGACAAGGTTCAAAAGAGAGTCATCAATCTGATAGGTCCTGAACTGTCATCTAAGCTTTAGCCTCTGTCTCATCGACGAAATGTTGCATCCCTCTGCCTTTTCTACAAGTACTTTAACGGTGAATGCTCTGACGAACTGCAAGCACTTGTACCCCCTCGATGTAAATACCCCTGACAAACCTGATAAGCAGCTAAATCCCACCCCTTCACAGTAGAGATCTCTAGATGTAAGATAGCCTTCTACTCCAGTAGTTTCTTCCCCAGAACAGCTAGACTTTGGAATTCCTTTCCGGGTCCCTGCTTCCCCAACTGTACTGACATGCAGAAGTTCAAGTGTGGTGTGAACCGACATCTTGCTGCCCAACTTCCTACATAGTACCCCTGTAGCTTATATCACTGATAGTAGCCCCCTACATCAAAGTGGCAACGTGCCTTGTTTGGGATGAAAATGTAATAAAATATATATATATATATATATATATATATATAGATAGAACTAACTCGCTGCACACTTACATGCAATGAACGCAAATGTTGCTAATCAGACATTCTGATCAATGACATGCTGTAGATTCCAGGCACAGTTACTGTTTTTAAACATAATTTATGTCACGCACCATAATAACGTAAATGCATACATTGCACGATTAGTAATATACCGTAATAATGTGAACACATGCTTGTGTGCAATTAAATGGTTTTATTAAATAATTGTCGTTAAACTTAGGGGAGGACGACATACCATAAACACTACATTTCCTAACCTACTAAATATCATATCACCAAATACATCATATTGAACTTAGACATAATGCCATGTCTAGAGAGTGAACGGTGTGAGAGCTATTCCAATTATTATTAAGCCTCCCACTGTGCTTACATGCTGACAAACACACTGCAGGTAGGTTCAGAAGGAGTGTGATTAATTACTAGAATTACCGGTATATACCGAGTGCACGAACAAAATGGCGTTTTCTATGTTATGACCAAGTGCCGAGTTGCTCTTTAACATTTCTAAAAACATGACCTATATATAAGTCGACCCCCCAAAATAACCTTAAAATCGTCTCCCAGAAATTTGACTTATACACAAGTATATACAGTATATTTAAAATATAAATAATAAAATAAAATCCATGTTGTTAATTTGGAGAAAGGAGTCTGTATAGGGCTGCGCGTTGTATCTGGCGGTTGTATTTTGAATTGTTTGAAATGTGCGCAGGTAACGCGAGAATAACGTCAAAGAATGAGAGGTTTCAAGCGCATTTGATGCATGTTTTATTTTATTCAAATTAAAACAACGTTTCTATATTGAACTCTCATTCTTTGACGCTATTCTCGCGCACAGTTCAAACAATTTAAAATACAACCGCCAGATACAGCGTGCGGCCCTAACAACATGGTAAGAAAGAAGAAAAAGAAAGGAAAAAAAAACAAACAAAGAATACACTGAAGATGAAGGCTACCTTCGAAATATATTTGTGATAAATTCAAAAAAGTATAATATTTGTTTATTTTCCTAATATTACGTTGTGATTTGGTTTCAAGCGTATTTGATGCGTATTTTATTTTATTCAAATTAAAACAACGTTTCTATATTGAACTCTCATTCTTTGACGATAAATAATAAAATTAAATAAAAAAAAAACATATAGATAGAAAACCCTAATAATATAACAAATAATTGATATAATTAAATTGTGTAAACACATAAAATAATAAAAATAAATAGATATGATCACATTTCTATGACAATGCACGGATCTTAGCATCACCTCTGCTGAATGGAGGTTGGTTTGAATAGTTACCGGTAAGGTAACAATAATAAAATTTTACACCACCAGAATTAATACACAGTCATAACCTTAATAGAAAGCTTGAAATAAGTTTAATATTAAACTTAACACAACTTTATTTCCCGCTTGGCACCATTTCCATGACCATGTATGGATTCAACATTGTGACTACCACTGTAAAACTTTAGTCCCACATAAAATACTAATTTCTCATTTGACAGAATTAAATAATAAATTCTTGAATAAACAAAAAAGAAAACAATAAGGAAACATATCTAAATAATACAGTGACTAGTAAATCAATTAATGGTAAATTAACTCGATTTAAAAAATAAGTTCTATTTTCTGCTTCACAGCTCAACTAATTCCACTTCTGGTTTTGTTTTTATATTTTTTAACATTCTTTGAGTTTATTTCCTTTTTGAAAAAGATTTTATTCTCGAAATATTAGACTTCAACTATCCCGGTTTCCATATTTACTGATTGTATTTGTGATTATTCTTGAAAAATAAATATATATACAAGACCTTGTCATTATGTCACATGACCCCAACACCTGATTTCTTGCTTTCTATAGCCATCTTATACACTTAAAAATGCATACCTAATTTCTTTATTTTTATCTGTTTTTAATTTAATTTTAATTAAATCAAAATTTGAATATTAAACATGAGGACCATGTAACAATATGTATAATTATTACAAATACGATGTGTAATTCAAAGAGGTGTAATTAAAATATATTTTAGAAAAATATTTATAAAAATTATACAACATGTTCATGTAAATTTTAAAATTGTTATTGTTGTGAAGGAACATAACTGGCTATACACCGGTTACAAACTGTATATATATATTGGACTGTTTGGCAGACAGCGGCAGACAAGCAGTCGCAGTAAGACGGATAGTCTTACGTGTTGATTATCAGACTTTCTTCCCCATACTTGTTACTATGTACTTCTATTTACCTTAGGCGAGCAGCCTTACGTTTCTGTATTATAAATAAACCCCATTACACATACCACTCGGTGTAACTCACGTTTGTCTTTATTTCCTAAGTATTTAGGAATATAACAATGGCGACGAAAGGATGTTCTTTCTCTTAACAGAGATAAATTACCGTACCAAGGACTGTGTACAATGCAAGGATTTTTTGTTTTACGAAAAAAAACAAACTACACAAGGATTTTTGACCACGTGCGTCAATGAATTTAAAAATTTTTCCTACCTAAAGTAGCGAAAAGTACGGATTTTTCTTCGTAAAGAACTCACAAGAAATTATAGAAACATGTTCAAGGTAAAGTGGAATTTATATTTATTTTGACAAGTAAAAAAAAAAAAAAAAAAAAAATGGTCGCAAGTTGAATTCGAAACTACACTAAAGGATTACGAGTTTCGAAAGAAAAAATATAAATACAACGACTATTGTACCATTTTATGCCACGTGGGAACGGCAGCCATATATTTTTTTTTTTGGAAAATTAATTGTTTGTTATTGCCTTTATATAAATAATTGGAACTATTTGTCGTGGGAAGTAAGAAATATTTTGTGTATGAACTTACGTTGTTGAAAAAAAAAAAAAAAAAAAAAAAAAGAATTATTTTACAAAGCCTGTTGAATTACTATGGATGAACTTTGTTGAAACGTGTTGTGTCTGCATATTGCTACTAATTTACGATATACGTAAATTTACGATTTTTCTTTGGAATTATTGTGTAGAATTCGAAAAGACATTTTTGTACTAGAAGCTAACATGGAACAATTAGCAGAGTTAACTAAGGCTCTAGCCCTTAGCATCCAGGAACAGACAAAAATGACTCAACAATTTTTAGCGCAACAACAACAACAACAACAAATTCAACAACAACAGCTACAGCAACAGCTGCAACAACAACAAGAAAGAACACAAAAAACTTTAGAGGCACAACAAGAACAAACAAACATACTACAACGACAAATGTCGACACAGCAAAAGAATTTAGAAAAGCTAATTCTAACGTCGACCGGGAAGAAGACTAATTTTTCTGCCGAGGGTATTTCAAATTCACTAACGGAATTTCGTTACTCCCCGGATACTGGTGTTACTTTCCCTGCATACTACAGAAGATACGAAACAATTTTTACGAAAAGATGTTTAGACTGGACCGATGAGGAAAAAGTTACCCTGCTACTACAAAAACTGGGTACTGATGAAAACACCAAGTATGCAAATCTAATTCTACCAAAAAAACCGGAGGAGGTTTCGTTCGAGGAAACAATTAGTACCTTGTCGAAAATATTTGATAAAAGGGATAGCCTATTTCACTCTAGATACAAATGTTTGAACATTCAGAAGGCAGAAGCTGAAGACTATCTAGAATATGCTTGCACTGTGAACTGTTTATGCGAATCATTTAAATTGAATGAAATTTCCGCAGACCAATTTAAATGTTTAATCTTTGTACAAGGTCTCACAGCACCAAGGGACAAAGATATACGTTCACGGATCCTAACAATTATGGAGGCGGATCCTAACATAACATTGCAAAAAGTCACTGAAGAGTGTCAACGTCTGATTAACATAAAGAAAGACAACACTCGCATTGAAGAGAAAAATATTTTTAAGGTGCAGCAAGTAAAAAGGCAAGGGACCACAAGAAAGTCCAGGTTCCAAGAACACAGGATCCTTAAAGGATACAAAGACCCAAAGCTAAAGTGTAAATGTTGTGGTAGTTTAAGACACAACAACAAGACCTGCTGGTTTAGGAACAAAATATGTTATGAATGTGGTCTCAGAGGTCACAAGGGAACATACTGTGCCCAGAAGAAAAGACAAGGGACCGATAATGTAAATACGCTTCGCATGAATAAAGAAAAAAGCTGCGAAAGACGGAAATATGTTGATGTTCGGATAAATGGACATCTGGTTACATTGCTTCTGGATAGCGGTGCAGATATTAGTATTATAAATGAAGATATATGGAAAAGGATAGGTCGACCTGAATTAACGAAAACCAGAAAGACGGCGAGAAGTGTGTGCGGCAAAAGATTAGAGTTCAAGGGAGAATTAAAATGCAAAGTGACATTCGCTAACCAGACTCATAAATCCAAAGTGTACGTCGTACCAGGAAAGAATACATGCCTGTTTGGGGTAGATTGGATTGTCCTGTTTAATTTATGGGAGAAACCCATAAATTCGTTTTGTAACGTTTTAACTGCAGAAAAAGCAAACCAAAGGGAAGACTTCCTGAAGGATTTGAAAACTGAATTTCCCAATGTTTTTGCCGAAGGACTAGGACTCTGTATTAAGACAGAGGCAAAATTTGAATTAAAGAAAAATGCCACTCCAGTATTCAAACCTAAAAGGAATGTGCCTTTTTCAGCGATGGACGCAATCGAAAAAGAGTTGGATAGACTTCAACAACTGGAAGTCATTGAAAAAGTTAACCACACAGATTGGGCAAGTCCAACCGTGTATGTAAAGAAAAAAAATAACAGAATAAGGGTCTGTGGAGATTTTTCAACGGGTTTAAATGACTGTCTATTGGACCATAATTATCCCCTTCCGTCCGCAGAAGATCTGTTCTCTAAGCTTAACGGAGGAAAAATTTTTTCTAAGATAGACCTCTCAGATGCTTACTTGCAAATTAAGATCAGCGATGAATGCTCCAAATACTTAGGCATAAATACTCATAAGGGCATTTTTAAGCTAAAGAGGCTTCCTTTTGGATTAAAGGTTGCTCCTGCTATTTTCCAGCAAATTATGGACACGATGCTGGCAGGGTTGGAATTTTCAATGGCCTACCTTGACGATATCCTAATTAAAAGTGAAAATTTGCAAGATCATAAGAAGCATGTAAAAGAAGTATTCAAAAGAATACAGGAATTTGGTTTTAAATTGAGCCCAGAAAAATGCGATTTTTTTATGAAAAAAATTAAATATCTAGGTCAAATAATCGACAAAGAGGGTCGAAGACCGGATCCACAAAGGACTGAAGCAATTGAAAAGATGCCTGCTCCAGATTCAGTGACAAAATTAAAATCGTTTTTGGGATTAGTTCAATACTATGCAATTTACATCCCTAACATACATAATTTAAGAGCTCCTTTTAACGAGTTACTGAAAAAGGGTGTTAAATGGAACTGGAATAAGGAATGTGAATCTGCTTTCCAAAATATCAAAAGATGTCTACTGTCAGACTTAGCATTGGCACATTTCAATCCAGAAAAGGAACTAATACTAGCAACGGACGCCAGTGATTACGGTGTTGGCGCTGTATTACTTCACAAGTATGAGGATGGTAGGACAAAAGCTATCGCCCATGCTTCAAGAACGTTGGTTGCAGCGGAGAAAAATTACAGCCAAATTGAAAAAGAGGCGCTGTCGATAATATTTGGAATTACAAAGTACAATCGATTTCTCCATGGACGATCTTTTATTTTGCAAACCGACCATAAACCCCTACTTACCATATTTGGATCAAAGAAAGGCATTCCCACACATACTGCGAATCGATTACAGCGATGGGCTGTAACCCTCTTAAACTATCAGTTTAAGATGGAACATGTATCCTCAAAAAAGTTAGGACACGCAGATGCATTATCACGGTTGATCCCTAAAAGAAGCGAAAGTTTCGAAGAAACGGTAATTGCTGCGCTTAGAGACGAAAGTGAATGTACAAGTTCAATGTGTAATATGATACGTGAACTTCCGGTAACTTTCGAAAAAATAAAAAAAGAGGCAGTAAATGACATTTTCATTAAGAAAATGAAAAATCAATTGGGATGGATAAAAAAAAATAAAAAGGTAGATCAAACAACGCCTTTTTCCATCTGTGAAGATGTGCTCATGTATGGTGAGAGGATCGTAATTCCACTAACGTTACAGAGGAAAATTCTGAAGGAATTTCATACAGGTCATCCGGGCATTTCGAGAATGAAATCCCTTATGAGAGGATATGTGTACTGGCCTGGTATGGACAAGGAAGTTGAAAAATGTGTCAAGACATGCAGAGGATGTCAATTAGCAGCTCGAGATCCTCCAGTAAAAACGACGCCATGGCCAAAGACGGACCTACCCTGGTCACGTCTGCATATTGATTATGCGGGACCTATAAATGGTTATTTTTACTTGATTATTGTAGATTCTTTTTCAAAATGGCCAGAAATATTTAAGTTTAGACATCCAACAGCAAAAAACACTGTGAGTGCGCTTAATGAAATTTTTAGCCGTTTTGGAGTGCCAAAAACCTTAGTGAGCGATAATGGAACAGCATTTACTGCTCATGAATTCAAAGAATTCTGTGACTCACTAAATATTCTACATATGACAACACCTGTGTACCATCCACGATCGAATGGGTTGGCCGAAAAATTTGTAGATACGTTTAAAAGGGCACTTAAGAAAAATCTTACTACGGACACAGACGAACAATGTATTCAAACATTTTTAGCAATTTACAGGGTGACACCAAATCCTAATAATAATGTTAATTCTTCCCCGGCTGAGCTAATGTTTGCAAGAAAGATAAGATCTGTCTTCGATAGGCTGCTACCAGAGAAAAAGAAAGTTTTCAAAAAAGAAAACCTTAATACCAAGTGCTTCTCCCCAGGTGAAAATGTATATTTCAAAAATTTTCAAAATGGACGAAATCAGTGGGTTGAAGGTATTATCAAAAAAAGGATTGGGAGCATGGTCTATACCATCCAAGGATTAAGTTTTGTCTGCAAAAGACACAGAAATCAAATACGTCCCAGACTGTCTCCAAATGTGGAAGAGACACCAATGGAAACATTGTGCGATATTTTTGATATACCAAAACCAGCGTGTGTACCGCAAACAATGAATATTTCGCCTGAACCGACCATACGGGCTGGACAGAAACCTTTACCCCGGGTAACGCTGACCAGAAGGAAAAGCGCAAGAAAGAGAAAAGTTACCAGGAGATTAAGCCCTGACCCTAAAAGGAAGAGGTATTTAAGCTAAAATCAGGAAGATTTCAGCTTCAGGGGGAGGTGTTGTGAAGGAACATAACTGGCTATACACCGGTTACAAACTGTATATATATATTGGACTGTTTGGCAGACAGCGGCAGACAAGCAGTCGCAGTAAGACGGATAGTCTTACGTGTTGATTATCAGACTTTCTTCCCCATACTTGTTACTATGTACTTCTATTTACCTTAGGCGAGCAGCCTTACGTTTCTGTATTATAAATAAACCCCATTACACATACCACTCGGTGTAACTCACGTTTGTCTTTATTTCCTAAGTATTTAGGAATATAACAGTTATCATTAAGAAAAGCATAAGTAAAACTAAGAAAATAAAATTGTTAATTATTAAATGTATATTAAAAGTTACATTTTTAATTTAATTTTACATTGTTATATTACACATGATCATGATAATTTTTTTTATTTTTCAAATGAAAGGGAAACTAAAAATGGTGTTTTTTTAAAGAAGTATTTTAATATAAACTAGCAGGCCACCTGACATTGCCCGGTCATAAGATACATTTAAATATATTTTGATTTGTGTAGATCATGTATTTATTATTATAAAAACAATTCTCTATAGATTATATTAAATCTAATACACAGTAATGAGATCAAAATTAAAATATATATGACTTGATATATATGGTGCCATCAGCTAGAATCAAAATCAAAACATACAACTCTCCATTCCTTAGCATCTGAGCCACGCCCATATATATATATATATATATATAAAATATAAAGCTGAATGTCTGTGTGTGTGTGTGTGTGTCTGGTCACGTATAGGCTCCTATATGGTTGCCTATTTTTAAAAAAACTGATTACATATAACGATAGAAGATGTATCGAGACACAGGAATGGGTATGTTTGATCTGGCAGAACGGTGGTTCATTAAAATTGTGGGGTCTGTATTCGCGCCTTGTCCACAAAGTATGGAAATAAAAAAAATTTAAAAAAAAAAAACGTTTACAAGTGTTTTTGATATAGATGTACATAATAATACTTTGATAAGTATGTTTTAACTTAAATAGGGATGGTATAATAAAATTGTGGGGTCTGCGTTCGCGACTGGCCTCCATAGAATGGAAATAGGCACAAACTTTAATAAAGACTTTTCATATCTATCTGCGTAAGTATACTTTGATAATTATGTTTCAGTTTGAAGAAATATGGTTTAATAAAATTATGGGGTGTTCGTTCGCACCTGACCTCTATAGAATGGAAATATGTCACAAAGTTTAACAAGGTTTTTTAATATAGATCCACAGAATATTGTGATAAGTGTTTCAGTGTGAACAGGTATGGTATAATAAATTATGGGGTTTATCTATTTTATGTTTACTTTCATCATATTTTGCTTTGGTTTTGATACCTCCAAATTCAACCCAAATTTACAACCCTTCCTTTTCATAACCTATCATACTTTAATAAATAAGAGTCCATTTTTTTTTAGGCTGTTTTTTGAACCCAGTCAACGACGGGTAGTTTTGCTAGTATATATATATATATATATATATATATATATATATATATATATATATATATAATTCACTTGTCATTCCTTTTTTAAAAGATGGAATTGCTCGATCATCAAAGACAAGATACAAGCAAGCAAGGTCCACAGAGTTTTATAATTATATAGATATAAAATATTGATAAAAAAAACAATCAATAAACGTAGGCAAAAAGAAAACAACAAATATACTGAATATTCTTAACAATAGTGAAATAAATGGTCTTTTGTGAGTAATAAGACACAATTATGAAGAAATAAATTGGATAGAAACGATTCTTTGCAGATCAACAATTGTTATTTGTTGAATAAATACAACTGAAAAAAGGAATTACTTTGAAATATGGATGTATTTAATTGTCTATTGCTGAGTGAACGTCCATTGAATATTGTTTCCCCAATGCCGGCTGGTAAATATAAATCTGCCTCACAAAATGTTGTTTTGATCAAATGAGGGAAATAACAAAGTGTTAGTCTCCTTGAAACATTATTTTACTCTAGGGAGAGCCTGTTCTATCTAATTAGTATATGAATTAAATTCATAATGCTTATAAATTAAATAATTTTCATTTGTAATGAAAATTTATTGTATGTGACAGTAATGGATTATTATTATTTTGACATACGTGTGTTGTGCTGAATTTATTCATTGGAAATGTTTTAGCAGAAGAATAAATTTAAAATTCACATTTGCAACAGTGACACCTAATTGATGCTATTATCAAGAGAAAGCATGATAAGCATGATATTTGTAGTGTGATAGAGAATGCCAAGTAATGTTTGTAAAACAAAATCTTTTTTAAATGTTCAAGCTAATAATGTAATCATTCCAAAGTGGTTGCATATGGCACACCTAAATAGCATTCAAATAAAATGGATGGGGAAAAAATGGATGAAATTGTGTAAACAGTTGGAAATAATTATGAACATCTGTTGATGACATTTGTCATGATTTTCTGGGATTCATCATCAGAACGAATTCATTAACTGAATAAGAGGTTCAATCATTATTGGACAAAAATAATAAGCACTTTGTTGAAAAGGAGACAAAAAGCGGTTGAAAATGAAAGATTAATGTAATGTCAACTGTACAGTATAAACTTCGAATTATACATGTGAAGCAAAAGTAGATGATTAAAATAACACAAAGTTATTCTACAATCTTTTTTAATTTTTTTTTTTTTTTTTTAGTTTTTCTTTTTTAGTTTTTCTATATTAGATATTAGGGGCGGGGGGGGGCTCTTTTCTTGGAGAAGTAAAGTATTCAGAAGTTTCATATAAGTAGATCACCCAGCTTAGATAGATGGAGTGCACAAATCTTGAAATGAATTAATGAGTTTTATTTAGAAAAATTAAATATATTTTAATTTTTGTCTAAATAAACCCCATTAATTTAATTCTTTATAAATAAAATAAAATTTAATTACCTAAAAGAGAAAAATAAATAATTAAAATAATTTTCGAAAAAAATGGTATACATTTCTCCCAAGTCAACATATGATTTCAATTTTTCAAACATGGCTGAAAATAGCTGGTGAGGTCTTTTTCTTTTTAAAGATCGTACATTTGATAACATGATTTGGTTAAATGCTTCTCTCTTTGTTTCATTTGACTTTAGTCAAAGTTCTCAAAAATCAAAAGGCTTCCTCATAATTTCTATATGAGATACATAGATATTCGAATATTCCATTACAGTTCTCCTTTATATCTCAAACACTGAGTTAATACAGAAGTTGAGAACATTATTTCCCTCTCCCCAATTAACAATTTAAATACGTTATAGTCTATCTTTCTTGTCATCTTTTTGTCTACTCAGATTCTAGGACAAGAATTCATATAGTCTGAACTTTCCATCTTCATGCTATTACTTGAGGTAAATTTACTTTGAGAAGGTGTACGATTCCTCATAGAACTCGGTGTGGGTTAGTCATACTGAGATCTTATTTGGTCCCCCGAATACTATGTGATTTTGAATATTTAGTCATGGGTTTATTTGTAGGGAAAGGTATCTCTGTCAGGTTGTCCTGATAAACCCCTATACAAAGAGACCGTAGAAACTTGAGGATAGTGTCTACTAGGCATTCAAGTTCTCACCAGTAGGTATTCAAGTTAAATGCCAGTAGTTGCATTAACCGTTGGGGAAAAAACATACTTCTTTTTGTCAGCAGTAATTCATCCACAATCTAACATTGTGCTCAGAAAAATGTCATTTATATTCAAAATAAAGATTGTTTCAAAATTGTATCAAATGTCTTAAAACCAACAAAAACAATTTATCTCTTTTATACTTGCTAATCTTTTAGACAATTCACTATTATTAATCTTGGTTTCTATAGGTCTATTAAATGCAAATTGATTTCTATATCTAACTTCTGATTGATTTACAAAGTTTAAATATCAGATATAGGTTTCGGTTGTTTGTTTGTTTTTGTACAAATCTTTTTGTTTTTGTTTTCACGTGCTTCTAAAACGTTTTGCAATTTAAACAATTGTTTTGTTCAAATTTATGGCTTAGTTTTCTACCTACCCTACTTATGCACTTGCTAGTTCGCCCAAACTATCAGAATATCGAGGCTTTTGACATTTGAGGGGGAGAGTGTGTGCAGGGAAGAGGGAGATAGGTTAACGGATTATATTTATGCCCTCAATCGAGGTCAAAAGCGATTATAAGGTTTTTCTGGGGTTTTAGCTGATCAAAATTTTTTTTCTATCTTTTTTTATTGAAATATTATATTCTGAATTTGCATACCTCTCTTTTGTGTGTGTGTGTGTGTGTGTGTGTGTGTGTGTGTGTACCTATGGATTTTCCCGTCTTTCACTGTATATGGTTAGCTGTGCCTGTTTCATATGTTGCTATATTTGTTAGCTTTAATGTGTGTATTTAGCTTTTAACCCAACTCGCACAATAAATATATGATATTTTAAACAAAGTTTGTTCTTGGGATTATTTATTGAGCAAATTTGGACAACAACAAATAATGATAGATTTGATATGTCCTTGGCCTTGATAAGTGGTGATGCCTATGTGAAAAAAAAAAAAAAATAAAAAAATAAAAAAATATATATATATATATATATATATATATATATATAAAGTAAGTTTAGCCTCTGATTGATTTATAAGGTGATTTTGTTTAGGTCTGTCAGTAGATGGCTTCCATTATGGGACGCAGATTCAACCTCTTTTACAGTTTATTTCTTTATTGTTATTTTATTTATTTAAATAAATTAACATGATTTTACTATTGTAAGGACAGGCATGTCAAAAATGCATTCTGTGAGCTGCATGTGGCCCTTTACAAATACATTTGTGGCCTGCATAAAAGATACTGTAATTACATGCGTCATTCACTGAAAAATAGCATGCTTTTCTTTATATGCAACATTTCTTAATACATTTTATCGATTTCAAAAGCAGAAAAGACATGTGAATGTATTTTTTGGGTAGGTATGACCATGGTTTTGCACCATCCATAAATTAAGATTTCAGAATGAATTCCAATGAAACTTTTATGTATGAAAATGAATGATTGAAAAATGCATAATTTAAAGGCTTTTTTCGGGAGGGAGAGGGCATTAATTCTTACAACTTTTTATATATACTCCCCAGATTATAATATCTACGATTTACAAAAGGAGGTTGTCTATCTTATTTGAGTGACTTTTATTTTATAAAATTCATGCTATCCTGTGGTCCCACGTGTTCATGGTGTTCGTATAAAAACAGTGAAACTAACGAACGCCAAGGCAGTTTTCTGGCTTCGTGCCGGGGGCTTCCAGAAAGCAATTAGCTTTGATCACTGTGTGGAAAACCCCTCATATCAGAATTACTATTCATTTGGACACTCCCCTTTTTTATAGGGAGCAGGTTTTTCCCAATATCTCGGGGAAACAAACAAATATGCAGAAAGCGTAAAGCTTAACTGGCTCTGAGTGATTTCATTTCTCTATGGCATGATGTTTGACCTAGAAAACCAGATGTTCATTCTCACTTCTCTGCCCTGGTAGTGTTGCAGTAAGATGTCAGGCTTTCTTTTCTGCTTTCGCCTTAAGGCTTCAGATTCGAGCCTAATTGCCTTCAAAAACTTCTTTTTTTTTCTTTTACACCTCCAAACACCCGGGCAATGCCGAGCACCCTCTGATAGTCTATATATATAAAAGCGAAAATGTATGTGTGTATGTATGTTCGCTTTTCCTCGATGTCCACGAAAGGCTTCTTTCAGAGAAGCGCTTGTTCGGTTCACAACTTCTTAAAACTTTTTATATCATCTATAAATTGTAATATCTCAGAGTTACCCATGGAGCTCGCCTGTCTATTTAATTTTATTGACTTTCAAACGTTAATTATTCCACATTTCCCGCATTGGCATGCGTTACATTCGGTTTTCGGTATAAAAAAAGCGAAACTCAACTCTAATAACAGGCCCAGAGCCAGTGAACGTTTGTCGACTTTGTCATATCAGACGGGGGAGCGGGTTTTTGAAAACAAACAAACCGATTTATTGACCTCATTAAAAACTGTCCCGCACAAAATTCTGACTGCTGAATACCTATCGCCGAGCACCTGTTTGTTTGGGTTTTTTTCACACTTTACTATTTTCCAACTGCGCGTCGTAAAAGCTTCGGTTTTTTTTCACGGGCACCTGTTTTTTTTTCACACACACCTACAAACACTCGGGCAACGCCGGGTACCCCTCGCTAGTCTATATATATAAAAGCGAAAATGTATGTATGTATGTTTGTGTGTCTGCTAAAAACTTTTGACCGACGGAACAAAAATTCACAAACTTGGTATCATATTAAAGCCCCACCCTCCGGATGAAAAATCTCGAAAAATTAGCCCAAAAGAAGTGCGTCAACTGATCGATTTTCTTCAGGGGGGGGGTCCCAAAAAAGTGACATTTTAATGCTAAACATTACATATTTTTAAATCGATTTATAACTGCCCCCAAAAATATGGGTGCCAGCTCTTCTACATAAAGTATACACGGGGCCGTTTATTTTGGGTCAACTTGTATTTAAAACCCGCTGAGTCATGTCACGTGATCTTGACGTCAGCCAGCTCTGTATATTTCATTTCTCTATGGCGTGATGTTTGACCTAGAAAAGCAGACGTTCGTTTAAGCACATGCATTTTTTAAGCGTTTAATTTCAACAATTTTCACTTCCTCTTAGAGTAGCGGTAACATGTCATGTTTTCTTTTCTGACTTCGCCTCAAGGCTTCGGGTTTGAGCCTACCTGCCTACCAAAACTTTTTTTTTTCCCCTACACACACACCAACAAACACCCGGGCAACACTGGGTACTCCCACTAATCTATATATATAAAAGGAAAAATGTGTGTGACCATTTCATGTATGTCTCGCACACGCTCACGGGGGTCGTTACGATCGCTTACAACTGTTTATATAGCCTCTAGATAATAATATTTACGATTTGGGAATGCGTGTAGCGTCTAGAGTTATTTACGTTGACTTTTACAAAATTATTGCTATTTTGGCTTCTTACGTGTTGATTGGGCTTTTTCATATAAAAAGGGAAACTAATTCAACTCTAACAAGCTGTTCTCGACATCGCGCCGGGAACGTCCAGAAGCAATCGGCTTTGATCAATTTGGGGACAAACTCCTCTTATATCAGACAATTGCTAATCAATCTGGACAATGGGGAGCTGGTTTCCCCCTCCCAAACATGTGTTGGGTAAAAAAAACATTCAAAGTTGGGTAAACAAACCCAAACGCTGCCATATAGCAAAAGTTAACTGCGTGACTTCTATTTGACCCTAATTAATTAGGTCAAATAGAAGGAGCAGAGTTAACTTTTATTGCAGCCACCTGTCAGTACTTAAATAAATAAATTCAAACATGTTTCTGTTGTATGTCGCGGTGGCTGAATGGTTAACGTCGCACAATTTTTTTTCACACTTTAATTTCCAACTTTGCCTCAAGGGTTCAGGTTCGATCCTCATACTTACCTACCAAAACTTTTTTTTTTATTTTAACCCCCCCCCTCCCACCCGGAGTTTGATTTACCCAAAACCACACACACCTCCAAACACCCGGGCAATGCCGAGTACCCCCCCCCTAGTTTATAATATAAAAGGCAAAATGGACGCGCGCGTTTGTGTATGTCCAAGAAACGCTTTTTTTGCTGGGCTTCTCAACATGGTTACTATTTTGGAGAAGTTTCCTTATACTCCCTGGATTATAATATCTCAGATTCGAAAATGGATGTTGTCTTTATCTTTATTTTGATCGAGTTTTTAAAAAATTCCTGATTTTGAGTGTTTGTTTCTCTTTCTCGTATAAATAAAGTGAAACTAATCATAGCAAAAGCATGCCACCAACCTTCTGGGCTGGAACATCTTGAAGGCAATCAACTTTGATCAATGTGGGGAGCCCTTCATATCAGACAATTGCTATTCATTAAAACACTGCCAGAGTTCCCTCTTTTTGTGGGGAGCTAGTTTTCTCCAACATTGTGGGGAAACAAATATAGTGGAAAGCTTAACTGGCCTCCAGTCAGACATTCATTTCTGGGCCTGGGTGAATGTGGTTAGAAGCAAGAAAGACAAGTCTTACCGTGGGTGCTCAGCGAGTGAGTTCAGGCGAAGAAAAGGAAGAACAAACATGGTGGCCAGCATTTTTATTTCGTCCGTTCTCGCGTAATCTCGTGTGTGCGTGAAGATGGAAACTATAAAACGATGTTCATTTCTCGGTGCTGGGAGATTGTTTCCGATCAGGCAGGAGAGAAGGCAACAAGAGTAGAGACAGAGGACTGTAGCGATAATCTTTCTTGAACATTCCGTTTGTGTATTTAAGGTGACCCCCCCCCTCATTATACTTAAAGCTATTTCGGCGATGGCCAACGCAGGCTTAAGCAACATGATTAAGCCTTTTAATGGCGACAGTGATGTGGTGGCGTGGCTTAAAAAAGTAGACCTTGTAGCAAGGATTCAGAGGCTGGATAATGTGGCTGCAGTAATACCACTGTTTCTAGAAGGGGACGCACTGGCCCTCTATTTGGAGCTCAGCGAGCGGGAACAGGGTGACGCGGACGGTATCAATGGTCGACTGATCGAAGCTTTTTTGAAAGAGAAGAAGTGGACTGATCGAAGCTTTTTTGAAAGAGAAGAAGTGGACTGGTGAATCTGTTGATGTCTACGCGAATGAGATAAGGAGATTGGTTGAGTTGTCGGGCATCAGGGGACACGCCACGAGTCACGTAGTCAAGATGACTTTCGTTACCGGGTTCCCGGAAGAGATATAGAAAAGGTTGCAGCAGGTCCCGGGAGTGGAGACGCTGGATGTGAGTGAGCTGCTTAAAACTGCAAAAATCTTGGTGAGCACCCAGCCCACGGAGCCTGGAGGAACGACAGCAACGGTACAGCAGGATGTGGACAGGAATCTGCCGAACCCGGGGATGGCATGCTTCGAATGCGGGGGACCACACATGAGAAGAGACTGCAGGAAGTTCTTGCAATGGACAGTGTGTTACAAATGCAATCGGAGAGGCCATTTAGCGGTAAAATGCACAAGTTTGGGGAAACTGGCGAGGGGAGGCCGATGCGCCAGCGGCTGCCCCAATTCGAGAATAGTGGCGCACCCGCAGCAGATGCCCAAACAGAAGATTGCGGTGGAAGGACGGGAAGTTATGGCCCTGATTGACACTGGCTGCACCACTACCATGGTGCACACTACCCTGGTCGGAAGATGGAAAGGGAAGGGTGAAGTAGTGGCATTCGATGGGTCGCGAGTGAAGTGTCGAGGGAGGAAGACCGTCACTATTGATATTGCTGAACGTCTGATGAGGGTCCATGCAATTGTCACTGATCGCCTGGTGCCTGGCGTCCAAGCCATCATTGGAATGGATGTTATATATATATTGGAGGTGTTACCATCACATGTAACAACGTGAGGTTCGGACTAGCTGAGTGCGCGGTGACGGAGCAAGCCCCCAGAGGGATCAACAAGACCGGGGAGGAAAGAAAATTGTCGATCAAAGATCAGGACTTCCGAGCCGAATTCGACGGAGAGTGGTGGACGGTGGAGTGGGCATGGAAACATCAAGTGCCATCGCTGACAAACAGGGTGGCGTACTACACAAATTCGCTTAGAGGAGGGGCGAGAAAGGAGTTTGAGCAAGAAGTCGACCGATGGATTGAGGAGGGGATACTGATGCCTTGGACGGATGACGTGGAGTCGGGCATTTTTCTGTTGATGGCCGTTCTGCAAACAACTAAAGGGAAAGTAAGACCGGTCCTGGATTTCCGAGAGCTGAACGGCCATGTTAAGTGCCATACGGGAGGCGACACCGTAGATGTGTGCAGTGAGACCATTAGGGAATGGAGGCAGATGAATGGCGCATCTACGTTGGTAGATCTAAAATCTGCCTATTTGCAACTCCATGTTGCCAAGAAGCTCTGGAAATATCAGTTAGTCAAGTACACAGGCAAGTGGGGTTCGGGTTAAATTCGGCACCCAAGATTATGTCAACTATCCTCAGGAAGATTCTGGAGACAATGGGAAAGGGAGATGGGGTAGTGAGCTCATACATAGACGACATTCTGGTGAATGAGACTGTGGTAACTGCCAAGGAGGTGGTGGCTCATTTGAAGAGGTTCGGGTTGGTCGCCAAAGAGCCGGAAAAATTAGACAGAGGGGCTGCTTTGGGCCTAAAACTGAAACGAGGTGTGTCAGGACTGTAGCGATAATCTTTCTTGAATATTCCGTTTGTGTATTTGAGGTGACCCCCCCCCCCCATTATACTTCAGTGAACTCATTCACTTAACTATCTATTTCTACAAGTCAACTTTTTGATTGACATCGCTAAATTTGTACGCTTTTCACTTCCTGTCGCGTCATAGCATAGTGGTAAGATGTCAGGTTTTCTTTCACTTCCTTTTCCGCCTTCACGTTATGGGTTTAAGCTGCCTACTATCACTTTTTTTTTTTATGTTCAACACACATCTCCAAACACTTGGGCAATGCCGGGCACCCCCGCTAGTAACAATATAAACCTTAAACTTTGAGTAATTGTCTTAGTCTAAGATTTTATCTAAGATCTATGTTGGATAGGAAGGCCTACCATAAGTGATGATATGAAATATTTTGTTTTTATATTGTGTTGCCTTCATAAGAATGTAATCAAATAAACAGAAAATTTTGAATGGTTATCTATTTTAAATGCACAAATATTATTGAACTTTACTAACCAGATTATATAATCATTCAAAGACTTTAAAAAGGCACCACCTCATGCTTTTTTCTTTGTTTTTTTCTTTTTACTCATTAGAAGTGGTTGTATTAGTAGTAGTAGTAGTTATCCGATGAATTCTTCTGAATGTAATAAATCAAACTTGATATGTGTTTGTAGCTCAGTTGTTTCCCAACTATTTTCCAATGACTATCTCGTTTCAATTTCACTATACGTTTTGCGACTCCATCCAGAAAACGAGACCAAATTCTTAATTTTAAACAACTTAAAGAATGTAAAAGTAAAATGTAAAAAATATGTTTTGAAAAAAAAAGATTTGGCAATCAAAGACAACTTTTTGTTTTGATGGACATGTATAAGCACAGCTCGCACAGATTTGTTCTTCCATTCTATTTTTAGTTCAGTGGAAAAAAAGTAAATTTGCACAATTTATTTCTGTTATAAATGTTGGCTATTGGAGTTTTTGTTATTCTTTTGTTGAAATGTTTATGAAAGCTTGAACCATTGAGCTGCTTGACAACTCTGGTTGTCAGATTTAATTTGATCCTAGTTTTATCAGGTCATGTAAAGGCAAATCATCAAATTGACTTGACCCTGTTAGTTTTTGTTCTGCCAGCTAACAACACAATATGAAATATAACCTATTGGCTGTTGCACTCTGCTATTTGAACTTTTTTGTTTTCTGATATAAAAATTTTCTGAATTAAATCTATACAAATAAAAGGAAATGCCTGTATTCTCATTTGCTATAAACTTAAATAGGACGGATGGAATTTCATCTATACTTGGCATAAGGGTGGGCATAAGCTAATTAAAGTAGGTCTTACTCAATTCTGAAAATAAAAAGATTTTACGGTAATAACATGGGATTTACATTCATGCTGAATCATATGACTTAACAACACGAAAGTTATATTAATTATGATATGGTAAAATTATGTTTATTTCACTTTGATACTCTCTCTCTTTCTTATCCTTTCTCTTCTGGTCTAGTTTCAAAGATCTATGACATAAACTTATGGAGCATTTTACAGTTGGTTTTATTATGGGACTTTTCCTTGATATTCAAAGTAGTATAATGTATAGCGTTTTTATACTCGTACCTAAGTTAAAATTCCGGTATTGTATCTTGACAATCCTTTGTGTTTATTCACTGGAGGATAGTAAGAATTTCAAGTGAACTTTTAATTGCTTTTAGAATTGGATTATAAAAATTCTAGAAACAAAAATGCATAATAAAAAAAATTATATCAAGTTTTCAAGTTAAAATTTATTGTCCCTCCTCCTTTTTGGTAGAATCTAATAAATTAGAAGTGTTTAATTTGAACTACAATTATCGTAACAAACTGAAAACTGCCCGATTTCCAAATTCGTACAGTTTGTTTCTATTAGGGTTCAAAAACGCACTGTCTTCTCATCTACTATAATGTTTTATAATATAAAGCTCAAATCGTCTTGCTTGGCCGTTGAGACCCTCCAGTTCCGGTTTATGAGTTCTGGTTTTAAAAATTTTGTGCATGTGTAAATAAATAAAAACATAATCAGTAATTTATGGATCATCTTATTTCATTTATTTTTAAATAGACTTATATATTTTATTTTTCTACACTCCTAACATAAACAAAACGGATACAAATAAATAAAAACTGAAAATAATTTTTTAACAATTGGTTTGCATTACAAATAAATAAAATCGTTCCACTTAAGTGTTTTACTCTTTTTTTTTTTTTCATTTAAAATAATAAAATACACAAATATTTTTTTATAATTTCCCCATGGTAAATTTTATATTCATGTATTACAAAACTAGAATGGATAAAACAAATCGTATTTACTTGTATCCCTATGAGGGCAATTGTCAGATTAAAAGAGTTTTTTTTGGGGGGTCACATTTAAAATATACAAATAGAACAAAACTGTAAATGCCTTTTACTTTTTTAAATTTGGGGGGGGGGGGAATCGTTCTTTTCCATATTGCATTTTTTTTCCTTACATTTCTGTATATTACTTTTTTAAGAATTCTAATATGAACAAAATGATATAAAACCGAAAATAAAAAAATGTATGTTTTTAGCATCCCAAATTGTTTAAAATAATCATTTTGATTGTACTTTCATTACAAGTTACAAACAAAAATCAAAACAAATATGTTTTTCTAATGTAAAAAAAAAAACTACTTGATCGATTTACATATTTTAAAAAATATTTTCTTTACTCAAGTTGTGCGTGATTAAAACTATATTCATAGAAATTTAGAACTTGATGGGAAAAATGTACGTTTTTAGCGTCCCAAATTGTTTAAAACGATTATTTTATTTGTATTTTTCATTACAAGTTGGAATCAATTTCACTCAAAAGCAAAACAAATATGTTTACAACATAAACTATTTCAAAGTCTTTTGTATATTCTGTAATTGACAGTTTAAAGACGTTAAAATTACTTGTAAAACAAAGGATTAAATTAGTTTGCTTTACAAATATATATATAAAAAAATAGGCAGTTATTTTCATTTATTTATTAAATTGTTAGGTGAAAGTACAGAGGAGTTAACAAAGTTGACACTTTTCAAGAAGACCTTTCAAATAATCGTCCAATAGTTTCGCAAACTGGAAACACAGTATTACGCTTAAGCAAAAATGCCCCCAAATGGCCAAAAATGACATGTTTTGCTCCATAACTTTTGATCCATCCATTAGATTTTTCTGAAACTTGGCAAAAATGTGAAGCCCATTGTTCTTAATATAAATCTAGTATAGATAACCCTGGCAAAATTCTAGTTTGTGTCCCCAGGGACTTTCAGCGCTAAAAACGCCTCTTTTTGTGGCTCTTTTTTCATATTTCTCAACAAAAACTTTATATGTCTGACTATATAATGGTTTTCCATGGTAGTCAACTCAAGTATACATGTGTTAAGGCCTGAAACTGCACCGTTATCCATTTACACTGGGATTCGGCGTGATGTCAAAAATGCTCCAAAATGGCCCAAAAATGACACTTTTTGCCCCATAACGTCTAATCCATCCATTAGATTTTCCTGAAACTTGACCAAAATGTGGAGGCCATTGTTCTTAATATAAATTCAGTATGGGTGATCCTGGCAAAATCCTGGTTCACATCCCTCTGGGACTTTTAGGGCTAAAAAAAACATGCCTTTTTGGAGCTCTTTTTTCATATTGCTCAAAAACTTGATATGCATGTATATATAGTGGTTTTCCATGGTGCTGAATTCAAATATACATCTTAATGCTTGAAACTGGAATTCAACGTTCCCAGGAGCTCAAACGGGATCACGAATGCCCCAAAATTGCAAAAACTGACTATGTGAAGGCAACATTAGCCCCTCACACTTCCCACATTCATCATTTCTTCACTATTTTTTTGTGGCGTCATCTCACATGCAGCAGCAGAGGAAGATCATGCACGCGCGGCTTGTTAGCATATAAATTATTTATTTGACCCAACAGGTCATGGGTATTCTAGTATATACTAAAACTGAAACCAATGTGACGGAGATGATTTCAATGTTTTTCTTTGAAGAAATATGGTTGTAATTGCAGTCAGCCTTTATGTACATTCATTTCTCTGCAAAATGTCAAATGTCATAGATTCATTTGCTCTATATTGAAAATGGCACACATTAAAAGATTCTCTAATTTAATTTTGTAACAATAACAAATTAATTTTATTATTATGTTTTTCGTTTATCGTGTTTTTAATTTCCCTTGTGTGCTGCATTGTTTTTAACATGGAATGTATGAGGATGTGAATATTTATAATTCGAATTGCATTTTAATTGCATACTTGCTGTTGAAATGAATTATTTACTTTTTAATAGTGAGAACTAGTTCTATTAAGAGATAGTCTTAGTATAACAATGCTTCATATCACTGGAAATTTTGAAAATACATTAAAAAAATTTTTTATTATTCTACCGGCTGTAATCTGAAAGCTTGACATCTAATCGATTTCAATATCAAATAAAGAAGGGGAAAAAAGCATTTATGTAGGGGGGTGGGGCTATTAAATTTTTTAAAATCTATCTTTAACCGGTTTTAAGAATGACTAACACTTAAATTCGGTTTTGAGAATTATCATTTTTTTTGCAGTTTCAGTGCACAGATTTTTGCACTAGAAATGAGTTTTCTTTTTTTTTTTCTTTTTTTATCTGTTTGTCTTCTCATTTTTTTTTTTTTTTTTTTTTTTTTGTCATTTCATCTTTCAAGTCACTTTTTGCTGGGTGATTTGTTTTTCTTAGGACAAAGCCACTTGGAAAGTAAAACATTTTATCTCTTACTTTCACTATTATTTTTCACTTTCTTTTTCCCCTTCGTTCATCTTTCCTCTCTCCACCCTCTCTCTCTCTCTCTCTCTCTCTCTCTCTCTCTCTCTCTCTCTCTCTCTCTCTCTCTCTCTCGTTATGTATTTTCTTTTCTGTTTTTCCTTTCCCAGCAAAACAGATGGAATCTATTCACATCAATGTTCCAGTTTTATTTAAAATATTTATCAATCCAAACTTGGAAATGTCGTTCATAAGAAAACTTCAAAAATCATTTCTCGTGCATAAAATATCGAACCATATTGAAAGAATTCTTTTTTCTTTTCATATTCTTGGTTATAAATCTTGTGACAGATTTCATTAATGTTCATTTGACTGTTGTAAGAACCTAAATATTTCAATCCTATTAGCATCAGCTGTTGAAACAGAAAAAAAGTTGCATATGTTTCATGATAATTACAAAGTACTTAATAATTATTTCATGTCATTTTTAATGAAAAAAATGTTTTAATTAAAAGTAAAAACAAATGAAACAGAAGTTGACAAATTTTATTCTTAACATTATATGGAAACAAGAATTGAATGCTTCAAATAATTTTGGTGCTAATGCAGAGAGTGATCCGTGCTATTTTTTAAATCATATTTCCACGTTTAATTAAAGTTTTATGTTTTTATTCAATTGTAAGGTTAAAGTACAGAATAGGTACAAAACACTTTTTCCTCCCCATGTTAAGAATGGCTTTTTAAATAAATTTCAGCACGGATCACTCTCTGCATGAATACCATTATTTTTTTTATCACATATTTTTTATTTTCTTAAACGTTTCTTTAAAAAAAATGTTATGCTTCATTATGAAGCTATTTTAAAACCTCTAATGTAAAGCTTTTCTAATTCCTAATTTTTTTAACCCTGTTTCAACAGCATACTTGAGCTACCAACTCCAACCTTGCCTAGACCACCATTTATTAAATTTTCTAGGGATCTTGCTATTATATTGTAAAAATAATTCCACAGTTAGTAAATCATACTTGCTATATATATATATATATATATATATATATATATATATATATATATATATATATATATAATCTCACTCAGTTGAAGTTGAATTCTGAGAGATGAAAATGAATAGAATATTTTCATTTGTGCTTTTTATTTGCATTGATTAGTTGATTTTTTTTTTTCAATTCAGGTTGCTATAATTACAAAAGTAATTAACATTTTGATCCCCTTTGTCATATTTCATTTTGATTAGCTCAAGTTGTCAGTTCAAGTACTGAGGCTGTGTTACACAATATTGATTAAATTGAAACTAGTTTCTATTTAATCTTTAGATTGCAACAGTGATTTTGCTTTTATTGTCAAAATATCCAAGACGAAACAGTCTCTGAGCGACAATAAGTGAGGAAAAGAAATCTAATCTCTTTTGTAATCAGGGGATCACAATCTTTATCGTTTCAAGTTAAATATACAACATTTGTTTCTCTTCTGTTTTAGCTATAAAATTCCTTAATAATATGATTTATAGATTTTCTTAGGACATAAACTACAAGCTTAGCTGCTAGTTTTTGCAGTTAACACATTTGGGCTTAAGGTTCAACACACAAACTTTAGCTCAATTATATAATACAAAAAGGAATTTATGATAGAAAAGTTCAGAAATTGGTGGAACAGCAAAGGCTTGGTTTCCATAGTTTCGGTGAATAACAAACAAGGTCCTGAACAAGGTGCTCTATCTGACTATCTTCAACAGTCATAGTACTCAAAAAGCTGCAACCGTTGTTCAAGAGATGCCGAAAGGAGAAATACTTCCCAACACCTTGGAAAACGTCATTAATTTTTGCAGTGTATAAAAATACATCAGATCGATCTTCTGCATCTCATTAAAAATCAGTTAGTCTTCTGTGTGTCATAAAAAAGTTGCTTGAATCCATGTTAAATAGAAAAATTGTCAACCACCTCACCTATTAGTTGATGCTGTTTTCTCTTACTTGCAACCTCTTTCCCACAGGAGAGATGTTGCTAGCCTATCACTACTCTTTCATTATTTTCATGGCAGGTGTTTGCCTGAGCTTCAGTCTATGATTTCCCCCTCGCCAAACTTTCACAACTTGTCTACTTACAACCACTATCAACAATTTCCCCCAGTCTCTATCTGTGCTGAAATCTAAACGCAAATTCCATGAACAAAGCTTCTTTCTTAGAACTGCCCGCCTGTGGAACTCTATTTTGCTGACCTGCTTTCTAGCTGATTATATGATCATCTTCAAGTCCAATCAATGTAAGCAAGTTCTTGTTAAGATGTCCTCTTAATAATCTAATAATACTCAATATTCAACACTAACAATCACTACGTTACTGTTTCTGTGATCACTGTATATTCATTAACTTTAATTTTCGAGTGGCCTTTGGTGAGACACTTATAAAAAAAATAAATTTTTTTAGATTTTCAAACCATAAGTTATTCCTATGGACATTACTAGTAAATGCATCCAATGATAAAATGTATTTGATAAATTTGGTTTATTGTGTGATAATGACGATTTCTTAAGGATTCGTAGTTAAAAATTCTAAAGTTAAAAATTATGGAAAGCTTGCAAGTATTCTAATATAATCTTAGGAATTTCGAAGAATTCATGACTTAGAGAACATTTTGTGGCATCCTTTGTGGACAGAAAGGGGGGGGGTCAATTCTCAATAATGGTATTATCTTGTTTTCATCTTTGGAAACAATCAATATTCTGAATATCATTGATTCAAAGTTTTTGAAAAGATTATTGTATTATAGAAAAATTATTATATTATATAATCATTGAATAATAAAAAATCATTGTATTATATAAAAATTATTATCTATATATATAAAAGCGAAAATGTATGTATGTACGCTTTTCCTCGATGTCCACAAAAGGCTTCTTTCAGAGAAGCGCTTGCTCGGTTCACAACTTCTTAAAACTTTTTATATTATCTATAAATTGTAATATCTCAGAGTTACCCACGGAGCTCGCCTGTCTATTTAATTTTATTGACTTTCAAAGGTTAATTATTCAACATTTCCCGCATCGGCACACGTTACATTTGGTTTTCGGTATAAAAAAAAGTGAAACTCGACTCTAATCACAGCCCCCCCCCCGCTTCGGCGGCACGGGGGACAAGATCAAGGTGTAGTGTCTGTTCCGGCAGATACTGCAAAGCAAAGACCAGCTATGACTAGCAAAGACCATATGTGGGGGTAGCCCCACATATCTGAACTTGGTCAAGGTAGGGATCACCCTACGACCACAGTTACTATCCAGCTCCCATTTCCCACCTCTCGGGAGCAGGATCCCCCTTTCCCTCCCCCTTTCCCTCCATCTCCACATTAAAAAACGGCCTTGTGCCTAATTTGCTCAGTGGGGAAGCAAATAAATAAACAGGCCCCCCCCCGCTTCGGCGGCACGGGGGACAAGATCAAAGTGTAGTATCTGTTCCGGCAGATGCTGCAAGCAAAGACTAACTATGACTAGCAAAGACCATATGTGGGGGTAACCCCACATATCTGAACTTGGTCAAGGTAGGGATCACCCTACGACCACAGTTACTATCCAGCTCCCATTTCCCACCTCTCGGGAGCAGGATCCCCCTTTCCCTCCCCCCTCCCTCCATCTCCACATTAAAAAACGGCCTTGTGCCTAATTTGCTCAGTGGGGAAGCAAATAAATAAACAGGCCCCCCCCCCCGCTTCGGCGGCACGGGGGACAAGATCAAAGTGTAGTATCTGTTCCGGCAGATGCTGCAAGCAAAGACCAGCTATGACTAGCAAAGACCATATGTGGGGGTAGCCCCACATATCTGAACTTGGTCAAGGTAGGGATCACCCTACGACCACAGTTACTATCCAGCTCCCATTTCCCACCTCTCGGGAGCAGGATCCCCCTTTCCCTCCCCCCTCCCTCCATCTCCACATTAAAAAACGGCCTTGTGCCTAATTTGCTCAGTGGGGAAGCAAATAAATACAACAGGCCAAAACCCCCCTGGGGGTCTGGCTGACAAGATCAAAGTGTAGTATCTGTTCTGGCAGATGGTGCAAGCAAAGACCAGCTATGACTAGCAAAGACCATATGTGGGGGTAGCCCCACATATCTGAACTTGGTCAAGGTAGGGATCACCCTACGACCACAGTTACTATCCAGCTCCCATTTCCCACCTCTCGGGAGCAGGATCCCCCTTTCCCTCCCCCTTTCCCTCCATCTCCACATTAAAAAACGGCCTTGTGCCTAATTTGCTCAGTGGGGAAGCAAATAAATAAACAGGCCCCCCCCCGCTTCGGCGGCACGGGGGACAAGATCAAAGTGTAGTATCTGTTCCGGCAGATGCTGCAAGCAAAGACTAACTATGACTAGCAAAGACCATATGTGGGGGTAACCCCACATATCTGAACTTGGTCAAGGTAGGGATCACCCTACGACCACAGTTACTATCCAGCTCCCATTTCCCACCTCTCGGGAGCAGGATCCCCCTTTCCCTCCCCCCTCCCTCCATCTCCACATTAAAAAACGGCCTTGTGCCTAATTTGCTCAGTGGGGAAGCAAATAAATAAACAGGCCCCCCCCCCCGCTTCGGCGGCACGGGGGACAAGATCAAAGTGTAGTATCTGTTCCGGCAGATGCTGCAAGCAAAGACCAGCTATGACTAGCAAAGACCATATGTGGGGGTAGCCCCACATATCTGAACTTGGTCAAGGTAGGGATCACCCTACGACCACAGTTACTATCCAGCTCCCATTTCCCACCTCTCGGGAGCAGGATCCCCCTTTCCCTCCCCCCTCCCTCCATCTCCACATTAAAAAACGGCCTTGTGCCTAATTTGCTCAGTGGGGAAGCAAATAAATACAACAGGCCAAAACCCCCCTGGGGGTCTGGCTGACAAGATCAAAGTGTAGTATCTGTTCTGGCAGATGGTGCAAGCAAAGACCAGCTATGACTAGCAAAGACCATATGTGGGGGTAACCCCACATATCTGAACTTGGTCAAGGTAGGGATCACCCTACGACCACAGTTACTATCCAGCTCCCATTTCCCACCTCTCGGGAGCAGGATCCCCCTTTCCCTCCCCCCTCCCTCTCTCTCCACATTAAAAAACGGCCTTGTTCCTAATTTGCTCAGTGGGGAAGCAAATAAATACAACAGGCCAAAAGCCAGTTGTCTCAAGAGAGCTAAGTAACGTTTGTTCAATGTCGACTTCGTCATATCAGACTGTAGCTTTCATTTTGCTCCTCCTAATAAACAGGGAGCGGGTTTTTAAAAACAAACAAACCGATTTATTCACCTCATTCAAAACTGTCCTGCACAAAATGCTAACTGCTGAATACCTATCGCCGTCACGTCAATCAAAAACGCGTACCTGTTTTTTTTTAAAAAACACTTTACTATTTTCCAACTGCGCGTCCTGAAGGCTTCGGTTTTTTTTTTTCATGGGCACCTGTTTTTTTTTTTTTTTTCACATTTTCGGGGTTTTTTCACATACCCCGAACAACACCCGGGCAACGCCGGGCACCCCTCACTAGTATTATATAATTCTTGAATAATAAAAAATCATTGTATTATATAAAAATTATTATATTATATTATCATTGAATAATAAAAAATCATTGTATTATATGAAAACCATTATATTATATAATTCTTGAATAATAAAAAATCATATATAATCATTAAATAATAAAAAAAAAAAAAAACGATTTTATTTCATGTTTCAGAATTTGAGATGAGAATCGATCATTTGTATTATCAGCTGAAACTTTGTGAAAATAACATCCAAGATGAGAATAGCAATCAAAATAATTTACATGGTATAGAGTTTCATATTTAAGGCAACTGTAAACAAAAAAAAGGTTCAAAATTGTTTTAATCGTTAATTAAATTTACAATCCTTTCTACAATTCAAGTATATTTCTTACAAATAAACTTGATTGTATGCCTTTCAGACATGAATGTACAACAGTCTTTGTTTTATCACCGTTCAATTATATACAGGGTGGAGCTTTACACTCACCAGATCTTAAACACCACATATATTTATCTCTGGGATTATTTCAAAGATAATTATCAAAAAATCCTTACATTATTCCGGAACTATCACAAACCAACCAGCTTAAGTGTTTGAAAATGAGTAAATTAAATTTCAACTTGTGATAAGTCGGGGGGGGGGGGGTATTTTGATAAAATTTAGATGTAAAAAAAATTTAAATTTTTTTCTTTTTATGAATATGCATTTCATTCTTTTTCATATTACTTCAAGTTGTGTTAGTTTCAGTGGTGGTCAATTTATTTTTTTCAACTTAGTTTGCATATAAAAATTTCATCTTAAAGAAAGTGGACCACTCATCAATATGGTCGGTTTAATGTAGAGTTTTGAGTTGTTTTTCACAAACCTTTTTAAGTTAAAAACTTTAGTGAATTAAATGATTGCCTTATTTTTTTTTTTTTTTTTTTTTTTTTTTTTTTACATGGGTGTCACCACTTATCAAGGCCCAGAGGCCACTCAAGGATAAGGGTTAATAGGTATACATTAGTCATTGTGATTTTAGCATAGTAAACAGTGGGAATTTTGTAACTTGGATTACTTAGGGGGACGATTCAATTAGAACTTGTTCACATTGGACTTTTTCTCTTTTTTTTTTCATAGGTATCACCACATTATCAAGGCCAAGAGGCCACTCAAGGATAAGGGTTAAAGAGTGTACAGTAGAAATTGGACAATATAATAATCATTAGTAATGAAAATTTGTAAAATTTGATAACTTATATGGAACGGCTCATCAAGAACTTATTTACGTTAGACTTGAAGACAACCATATTGTAGTCAGCCGGAAAGCAGGAAAACGGAAGACAATTCCACAGGCGTGCAGTTCTAATAAAAAAGCTTTGTTCATGGAATCTACGTTTAGGTTTAGGCACAGATAAAGAGTGGGGGGAATTATTGATAGTGTTTACAGCTAGACGAGTGTTTCTTGTGAAAGTTTTGCGAGGGGGGACCATAGATTGAAGCTCAGTCGAACACTTTCCATGAAAATAACAATACATCAGAGACAAACTCGCAACATCTCTTCTGTGAGATAGAGGTTGCAAGGAAGAGAAAAGGACATCTCCTACGAGGCTACGAAGTCTATTTTGAACTCTATCAAGGCAGGCCAAGTCCTTTCTAGCAGCTCCTGCCCAGATGTGGCAACAGTATTCCATCCTTGGATGTACCTGGCTCTTATATAAATAGAGAATTGCATCATCAGTGAGATATCTACTGGATCGATAGAAAGATCCCACCATTTTTCCAGCGGCCTTGGCAACAGATTTGATGTACGTGTTCCATTTAAGATCAGGAGTAATGGTCAAGCCCAGAAGCTTGTCAAAACTTGAGGCCTCCTGAAGACGAGAGCCATTCATTTCAATTGATGCCAGATGAGGATCAGAATGTTGATGATGTAAAGAGAGAAGCTTGGTTTTAGATGCATTAAAAGTAACCAGCCACTCCTTTCCCCATTGTACTACATGCTCAAGATCAGAGGAGAGAGAATTGGAGAGAACTTGGTCGTTTACTGTCTTAGATGTGCTACCATAAATGGTAGTGTCGTCAGCATAGATGTCTACAAATGATGTAAGGATGTGATTTGGAAGATCATTAATGTAGATCAGGAAAAGAGTTGGGCCCAGGATGGACCCCTGAGGGACACCGACATTAATACTGTGGGCTTCTGATTTATGCCCCTCAACTACTACTCTTATGAACCTATCAGAAAGAAATGATTTAATAATTGAGAAGACATTTCCAGCTATACCATAGCTAGAGATCTTATGAAGTAAACCTTTATGCCATACCCTATCAAAGGCCTTAGATATGTCAAGAGCAATTGCCCTAGAAAGGTTGCCTCCGTCGAGAGATTTGCTAATCCTATGAGATATAACTGTAAGCACATCTGCTGTAGATCTAGCAGAACGGAAACCATATTGAGTGTCACTAAGAAGGTTATTTTTGTTGATCAAATTGTGTTTTTGCCTGTCCAAATCTAAATTGTCTTTTTATTGATTTCTTATTAAAATAAAAATCTAGCTTGATCTCTGCTGTGCTTTGAATCATATGGAGATTCAATGCGTTAGCTTTTGTGTCATTTTTTTTTTTTATATTTTTTAATGTTTTTTAATGTTTTTTAATGTTTTTTAAGAGGTAATGGGATTTTACTCAATGCTTAGAACAGCTTGATCTAGTAATTATTAGGGGTCGGGTTAATGAGTGTCAGGTGAGACAACATCATGATGCTTGGTAATGATGAAACTTGGGTAGTATTTTTTTTACTTAAGAGGATGGCTCAAAAGATTTAAAAACAGTTATGTTGTAGTCAGTAGGGAAACAGCTCCAGAGTATTGTGTTCCACAGATGGTGAGTTCTAGATATTTTCTATGGGATTTCTTCTTCCACCATATACATTCCAAGGCTTGATCAGCTGTCTTAAGATTTTGGTGTATTATTTCAAATGGTTTCTCAGCCTTTTCTCAGAGGCCTCCATCTGGAATCCAATTTTAGCAACGATGCACCAGTTCAGGCGATTTGACCTGAGAATGACATAATAAACCATTACACACACACACACACACACACACACACACACACACACACACACACACACACACACATTCATGTATATATTGAACAAAATGGTCCTAAAATAATTGTATGCTTGAAATAAAAATTATTGATTTATTTTTATTTTTTTTTTTATGCAAACGTCAAATGATTATAATTCTAATGATAACCTCGTTATCCAACAAATGTTGATTTTAGAATGCCATTTTGAGAAGGGCAAAAACTAACCCAATGTGTCTGGCCTTGCATGTCACCATGACAACTCAAACTTGTCAAATCTGAAAGGTTGTTTAATATAAAATTTAGTTTATGGTAAAATGAAACAAATTGACAAAAGCTAAAATCAACCATCATTCAAATGTTAGAATTATCATGTGATCTAAAAAAAATTTTTTTTTTTTTTTTTTAGACATTTTAGATTTTAGTAGCTTCATTTCTTCACACAAATGAGTCATCACCAATGATAATTATTGTGTGGAATCAATTTCTTTTATGAAACAATTTGTATTTGAAAACTTAAAAAAAAAAAACATAATACTTTCAATGTGGTAAACATTCCATATATCACTTGTAAGTAAAAATGTGTTTGTTTATTTTTAACTAAAACCTATATGTGGTATCCTTTTTTATTTTTCTGCCTTATTGGAATTTGTCATGTTTATTGTTCATTTTTGTTCATTTTAAAATATTTAAAAACTTTTCTGATCTTTTTCTTTTACTTTTCTCTTTCCTTTTTTTGTACATTTTCGTTTTTCTTTTTAAGTTATATTTTCATTCTGTTTTGTTCATTGTTCTTTTCTCTCTTATTCCTTTTATTTTTGTCTGTATATAAATGTGTTTGTTTCCATCGTGTATAGACTCTTCAAATACTAGTATTTATCTTTTATTTATTTATTTGTGTGTGTGTGTGTGTGTGTGTGTGTGTGTGTGTGTGTGTGTGTGTGTGTGTGTGTGTGTGTTATTTGTTTTTGCGATACGTTTTGAATGAAATTCAATTATTTATACAAAAGTACATTTTTACCTAAATGCGAGTTGGGAATAATTTTCCCTTTTACCAATTTGGTACCCCCAAATGGGGAGCGGTATATATATTGTTTTAAAAATATAATTTAATATATAATTTGTTCGATGGTAAATAACTGATGATCCATTTAAGAACATTGGTACTATTGTTTGTTCATGTAAGTAAAATTATTCAGCCATATGGAAGATTGACTTACTGACAAAATAATGTCCCAACAAAGGCCAATTTTTAGTTTTTTCTTAGTTTTAAAGGAACTTCCAAGGCATATATATATATTCTAGCAGGAGCGCCCGGTATTGCCCTGTCGTAACATACACTTAAATATAATGTTTTAGTCTACGCAGATTTCGTATTTATTATTATAGAGTCAATTATTTCATATTATATTGTACCCAATATATAGTCATGATTTCAAAAGTACAAAAAATATGATTTGAGTTCCATCAGCTAGAATCGAAACATAAAAACATAGTTTCACGATGTCTACAGGTTAAGCACAGAGTGAAGTTTATTTGTACTCAATATGGTTGGACTGTGGAAAGGAGTGTGAATTTTATTAAATAAAAGATGTTTTCCTTGACGATGTTATTGATAGACTATATATATATATATATATATATATTAAATAAAAGCTGAGGAAAAACGTTACATATAACTATTTTATCATCAGATGAATAAGGAGGGAAGAGAATAAAAGAAAGAAAAAAATTGTTTAGGTCATGGCATTTCGAAACTAAATGCCTTTCATCAGAAGAGGAGAAAGGCCAGCATTATATCTATAATATAAATCTCAGCTGTCTGTTTAAATGTATGTATGTATGTATGTATGTATGTATGTATGTATATCTACCTAAAAGTTTCAACAGAGGCGACAGATTTTCATGAGATCAGTATTGAAGCTCGACCCTTCGGACGACAAATATCAAAAAATTGGCTTAAACATTAATTTCTTCACCCTCAACTGGGCAATTTTCTACAGGGAGTGGTCGCTTTTTTCGCTGATATTTTCAAAAGTCATCCCCTCTTTTTGATTCATTTGTCTTAATTTAAATCTTTGCTAATTTTGGTTTGGCGATGGACGCAACAGCAAAGACGTCATGTTTTTTGGGGGTTTTTTTTCCACATTCTTTTCCTCCTTCATGGTATGAGCCTGCCTACCTACTACCACTTTTTTGCTCAACACACACCTCCAAACACTCGGGAAACGCCGGGCACCCATGCTAGTAAGAATATAAATAAAAATTGTCTCGAGAACATTTAGATTAGAAATGAAGAATGTATATATGAGAAAAATTATATAAAGAAATGCATAAACATATATGAATAGGAAAATAAATGAAGAATGAGAAATATTAGTAGGAAAAAATAATAGGAACGCTAAAAAATGAAGAAAGAAGGTAAAAGAAACTAGAAATGGGGATAGGGGAAAGAGTACATCAGAAATACACATAAAGAGGAAAAAATATGTGTATAGTTAGAAGTAAAAGAAAAATTATAGGTAAAAAACAAACAGGAAAGTCATTAAAGTGGCATTTTGCAGAATATGGGAATTATCCAGGATAATGTGCACCGCTAGTAAAATCCGAGGTTAGATTCTTAGGTAAGAAGATCCTTAAAAATAATTTCATGACACATAGTCATGTTGGGATGATTAGCATGTAAAAGACGATGCAGTAGTTCACAAAAAATACCTAGTGAAAAACTGAAAATATCAGCTTCAGCAGAAAAATAAGACTCCATAAGATTCCTTTAAATATGTTCAAGGAAAAACTGGATTGTTCAAAATCCTATTCAAATTCATTATTTATATTGGGTCTCTACGGACAAACTTATCTTTAATTGACCTTTGACAACTAAATATTTTTGTTTACTAAGCCAAATAGAAAAGTTACTAGCCAAACCTGCATAATTTTTAGAATATGACATCTTCCTTCTGTTACGAGTTTGTGCATCATAAAGATTTTTCTGTGTTTTTTTAAAGTGTAATTCTAAATATACAACAAATTTTATGTTGATGCTTGAAGCTATAAACATTCTAATTTCTTCAGATTTCGTTAAAAAAATAGTATATTGTTCTATTAAACGTTTATTGTTTAAATAATTTAACTGTTCGTTTTATAAAAAAAAATGTTGAAAAGATATTTTTCACTCAGTAGTGAGCTTTGGAAGATTGTCAATGAAATAAAAAATAAACGCAATCGCTAAAAGATAAGCGTTTCATTATTTCTAGTCTCCACTTTGAAAAATCATTCGCAAATGCGACTGTTTCACTTACAATGTAGATCCCTCTGTGTGTGTGTGTGTGTGTGTGTGTGTGTGTATATTTCTACTTATTTATATAAGACACTTTGTATATCTGTATGTGAGTTCATTCTCTATAGACTCCGAAACAGCTAGGCCGATTTTATGAAATTTCACACAAATGCACTTTGTTTCTGGCAGTGTTCTTAGATAGGTTTCGTATCAGAAAACCTTTGATAATTAAAATCCGATTAAAGAAGAAACAGCCTGAATTTGACCAAGCTTAAAACCCTTATATAGCCTAGCATAACAAATGCATTTGAGAAGTTTTATTACCACACAAGCAGAAAGGCCCAACATATAAAATCAGCAGTAAGTTCTTTGATAAGATAGGGGTACATTCGAAATTAATGCTTCTGTTTAGAGCACAATTGATACCTAACTCTTGTATTTTAAACTTTAATTCAAGCCATTTTATATATATTTTTTTTTTTTAAATCAACACTAAGTTCTCTACAGGGTAATGTAGATTATAATGTATTGTGGATTAAATCACTCCAGGGATGCATGTTCAGCTTCCTCCTGCACTGCTGGGGGTCCCTGATATGAGCATGCAGTTAATTGATTTGATTGAAAATTGGGCGATTTCACCCATTTTAATGATAATAAAAGTATTGAAAGTGTGGAATGTTTGTGGATTCTCATTCAATCCTGGGTAACGTCGGGTTTCTCTGCAAGCTAAGAATAAAAATAATAGCACGAAAAAACATTTAATCGTTGTATAAGTTGGCTAACTGAAACTAAATGCTACATATTCTAACTATAAGAAAGCAAGTGTTCTAGCTATGCATATTACTCACCATGAAAATATGTGAACAAGCCACTTCCATTATTACAGTGATTTACCAACATACAAGGATTAATTTAATATGCTGCTGATTTCCAGTTGTGTCAAAATAAATGAATTGTGCACTATTAAACTTTATTAGTGTTGGCAGCTATACAATTTTAAGATAGCCAATAAAAACAAGTCCTTTGAGTGTATTGTTTCGACATTCATCAGAGGAATATCATTAGAATATAATTTTAATTGAATAAGGCATTATCAGCTTTTTGGCTATGATCAAAGTGTAGTATCTATTCTGATACTACACTTTAGCTGTTCTGTTCATCGGTCGGTGAAGGAGAAACCCTTCTAGATTGAAGCAATTTTGTTTTATCCTAATCCAGAATAGCCTCTTTGGAGAGCTGGATTTTCTCTACATTAAAATTTGCCCTTGTTTCTAAAGCTGCACTTAAGAATAGGACCAATAAAAATGGTTGATCAACCTAAGTTGAAAATATTTGACCATCACTGCCTCCGTCACATCCTGCATTACCGACAGACGGACAACTGTTTTTGTTTTTCTTTTTTTCGCCTATGCCTCAACCTGAAATACCTGTTATCTGTCTTGTTACAGCAGTGTTGGAATCACAATTGGATGCGTATTCGCTGAGGACCACCATACATAGGCAACCATGTTTCAGGATGAGGTGCAGATCAGTGAAAAAACTGGCTTAAGCCAATCATGCTGAATGCTGTTGTGCTTACAAAATTTTTCTATTGTCCATAAAAAGATTTTGAGAGTAAACACATCCTTACTAACACCTCCAAAGCTGGGTAATGGAAATGTGATGGAGCATAATTAAAAAATGTTCTAACAGAATTATCAAGTGAATTTTGACAAATCTTTCAATCTTGTTTTGAAATCTATAATGATGAGGACTAATGACCTGAGTCTGCCAAGTTCAAATCCAGCATGATTTTTCATTTATGGATGTTGGCAATCTCCACTTAGTTCCTTCTGTAAATACCTGATTCCTAGAAGAAAACAGCCAACCAACACCAACAACAGAATCAAGCGAGTCAAAAAATCTGCCATGATGTTTCATGTGAATTTAATTTAATTTGAGCCCAGAATGTTAGTCTCTTTTCTAATCGAATTACCAAAACAATGGCACAATGTCTTCCTGCTGTGAGTCTGTTTAATGCTTAACATTAAAAAGGTTATATTATCCTTTCATAAAGATAGCATTCCTGTTCTTTAAAATATGGTTTTATCACATGTATGTAGATATTTTTTAACAAGGGATATTATTTTAAGAAACTACTACTCCACCCTCAAATTTCAGCAAGGAGAATAATTTTAAGAAATAGTTTCATCCTTGTGGTAATTCACATATTGTACGTTATGGCTGGGTGTCATCTTTTTTTTTTTTTTTTTTTGGTCTGTAACCTTCCAGAAACTTTAAGCTAAAAATGACTGCGTATATATCGGCACATGCAATGAAATATGCTGATTGATATGAGACTTATTGTCAGATTCACTGATACTTGAAACAATGAATCCTTAGACTTAGAACAGGAACACTAACAGAAATTACTGTAATAGTGTGATCAAATTATGGTTAAATCATGGATAAATTCTGAATAAGACATATTTTCTCAGTAAAAAAAAAAATCTCTATTTAAATGAATCTTTTAAATCTTCCTTTTTATAGCTTTTGCACAACAAACACTGATAGGTGTTAAAGTATCATGTATCAAGTCAATTCTTTTGAAAAATTATATTTTTATATTTGTTTTTGATTTTGTCTACCATTCATTTGGCATCAAGAATATGTTTTAGCTGGAATGTGACAGGTAATTGATATCTTAAGGACACAAGTAATAATTTGATGTTTTGATATACATATTTGTTTCTTTGCCATTCGGCAAATCATCAAAAATAATGTAACTATGATTTTTTTAATCATACACAAATTTTAAGATGTTTTAAAGTGACATAAAAAAATGTAATGAATTTGCATAATTTACTTTTTTAAAATTTGCAAAAAGCCATTTCATGAACTATTCTTTCTTT